>NC_071532.1:77924746-78243675 GCF_026979565.1 Vidua chalybeata | reverse complement strand
TGAGCCTGATTCAGGTCACCACAGGATAGACACAGCTAGTTGAAACAAGCTCACCATTTATTACATAAAATGTAAAGTTTCTTCACTTGGAGCAGAATAACTCCCAAAATAACTGGATTTAGAAGAACCTTCCAGATGAATGTTAAATGCTCACAGTACTTGCACACATTTACAGTTCCCTCTTGGTTATACTATGAAAAAGTAAAACACCATCTCAATCTAATCAGCACAGATGGTTTTGGTCCCTCATTCCCCTACATGTAATTGATAGTATTGATCAGACACTTTCCCAGACAACACCTGTCTATGCAGGAAAGACACGAGGCAATTTACTTATTAAAATCAAATACACACTGCATAGCATTTAAGGGAAGTGTGCACATCCAGGAGAGTTGAAAATAGTGGGACAAGTCCATCACCAGAGCTGCAGGTGTCATGAGACAAAGCATTTTCATAAAATCCAGTGGCACTGCACCAATTTCCTCATCCCAGCCGAATATCAGACTTGCTACTGATTGGTAATTTCTTCTTTAGAAAAAAGAAAGAACCAGGGCATAAAGGACATAAATGCCAAGGATTCTTCCATCAAACTGCTCTCCAGTGTCCTCCAGCAAAACCATATTCTTTACTATTCACTGCTTCAGCTTAATATTGCATTCTAAAAGAAGCTAAAGCAGACCTCATTCTCAGCCTCACCTTGGTAAAAGCCTTTGCTACGCAGCATGTTGCTTCTGATGTAATGTTCTTTGGAACAAGCATGGTCTTCTTGGACCTCATTGGAGTGGGGTAGGCACGGGAGAAACAGCACCCAGTGCACTGGTAAATGGGTGCTCCTGGCTTGGAAAAGAATCTGTTCTCCCCTAGCTTGCACTCTGGACAACCTGCCATAAAAATATAAGGAAGAGAATTTTACTTGGTTTCCAGCTGTATTTTCAAAAAGAAAGGGAAAGTGCAGGCCATAAGAGGAAGCACAAGCCACATTCTGCTGCTTGATGTCTGCAGAGCAGAAAAGCACAGCCACCAAAGCTCTCCTCTTTAGGTTTTTTCAACTGTGCAACATGCACCAGCTCTAAAGCTAGGCTGTGGTTTTCTAGGTAAACCACAAGCACTACTGGATCTTTTCTGGTTTTCTTTTCAATTTTGTTGATACTTGTGAAGGTTTGTTTCTGTCTACAGCACTAGCTATCCCTAGAAAACTTCCTACTAGCTGTAGATAGTTAAAAGCACCAGTAGGATTTGTAGTGCTTCTTAAACATTGCTTATTTTTAGGTAAGGTTTTGTTATAGAGCACTTATTAAATGTACCAAGATTTTTGTACATCACTTTTTTTAATATTTTATTTAAGGCTACATAAAAAAACCCCTGCAACCTGCAAAGTACCCTTAAAATCTAATATGTGTCTTTCACATAATGCTACACCACCAGCATCCCATGTTATGAGATCTACATAGGAAAAATATTCTGTATATTATGAGGAAAAGCTGTGGTTCTGCTGTTCCTAATGTTACATTGTAATTTAGTTCACAGGAGTACAAGAAACCAAACATTTCTATTCAATAGTGTTTCAAGGATTAAGGTTACCCACATCAACTTGAGGACATGGTCATCTGGGACATCGTTGACCTGGAGAAATTAAATTTAGGGAAGAAATAGGAAGCATGCTCATAGTGAAGTTATCTTGATTTATTATACATACCCTCATTGTCAATAAATGCAACTGAATGGTAAAATTTATGACCACCTTTATAAAATGTGAAAATTTAATTAATATTCTTTATAATTGTTCTATTTCTGAATGCTGAAAGCAGCTTACCCTGCATGAGAAACTCTCCATCTGGGAAAGTATGAAGAAGATGTAGAAATACAGACAAAATGGTCAATGTGACAGCTGCATACTTCCCATAGCAATCCATGATCTGTCTGGAAATACAAATACACACATTTTTGAAGGCTGAAACCAAAGGCAGCATGAAAAGAACTTGGCCCCTGCCTGACAAAGTTTATGAGCAAAAGTGATATGTAGTGCTTTGCAGTGCAATGAATGAGGGCAGTGGAAACAAGCATCTTCCTAATAAAGACAGGAAAAAAACAAAAATAGAGGAAAGAGAATGATCTGAAGCCCAGCTAAGCAGAATGGCTAAGAGGCTGATGACGTGGCAGTTACCAGGTGGCAAGGCTGGGTGCTGGGTACAGGTAACTTCACCTCCCCCCTCCCACCTTCCCAGTGAGTCAGTTCACGCTGGCAGAAAACAGAGGATAAAGGAATTAAAAACAGCCAATAATGACCAGGAAGAAAAAACATTGGCAACAATTTTGGAAGCACTAGAAAGAAACATTTAGAAGAGGTATCCGAAAGCCAGATCAGCGTATGCATATAGGTATGCATACAGGCTCTATGCAATCTATGGTTTTCCTTCTCTGCTTGGACTTCTCCTGAAAGCTTTGGAAATGTTGAACATGGCTGTTAGGCTCCTGAGAGGCAGCTGCCAGCCCTCTGTGAGCTGTTCCTTCAACAAGAGTAAGCTGTGTCTGCAGGAGAAAGGTGCTCCTTCACACTTATGGTCTGCTTATGGTCCTGCCAAACATTTTGGGAACTGAATTGTGCTCAACAGCATCTATGGAGCCACACAGAGTGGATTGGCTGGATCCTTCCCTCCAGAAATACAGCACTTTTTTTATAAGGTTGTTTTCTGTATATCCTCTTTAGAGTATATACACCCTTAGAGGGGGTGTGACTGCTGGCAGACTTGCCTGCACTGGAACACAATTCCACAGTTTAGTGTAAAGCCATGCTCCATCCAAGGAAACTTTCCCTAGAGTGCAAGAAGTCAGCTGGAGGGTCTCATGAACCAGCAGAAGACAGACAGACTTTTCCAAATTATCTGTTGCTACATTATCCTGAGCTTTCTGATAGCCTAAATGCTTCAATGGCTCCAATAAAGGAAGCCAGCCACAGGAATAACACCACAATCCTAGACAGATTGTCCTGTTTTTCATGTATTTGCTGAAGGCACTGTGGCATCCTTCACATTAATTTTTCCAAGAAGTTACTATGCTATAATTTGGTACATTGACATGGCTTGAGGGAATCCCAGAGGGACATTTTTTTACATTATATTAACCAAAAGGGGAATTGAAATTGCAGTTTTGCACTTCCTATATTGAGTCAGATTGTCAGGCTCATACCAAAACCACCAGAGACCTGTCAATAAACCGCAGATGTGATCTTCTTGACTTTTCCAGAGCAATAGCTGTTTAGTCTGATGGTCTTACTTGAATTTTCTGACTGCCCCCATGCTGTTAACCCAGTTAATGTTCTCGCCACTTATTTCATCTCACCGTCAAATCCAAGGAAGCTTCTACTTTGTTCTATTAAATATTATTTTTCTTAAGCTACTGGAACAATATATAATGCCTGAATTTCAGGAGCTCTTTAGAAAGGTGGTAATTTTAAATCTTTCCCAGCAGATTAATTCTCACCTCATTATTTACAATATCTTGTCTTGTGCTAATGCCACAGGCTGTGTAACATTTGATATTTGACAGCAATTGCCACCACAAAGTTACTAATGAAGAAGTTTGAGACCCAATCCGAAATCAAAAATTATTAATGTTCAGCTGCAATCTAATTCTAAATTCTAGAGCCTCCTTTTCTCTTACTTACAAAGCTAGCTTAACTCTAAGCATTGATGTTTTAGTCCCAAAGTAACTTTTAAGTTAATGTTCAAAGCGAAGGAGAAGGAAACTTTTGGAAAAGGAGGGAAAGAGAATGTCAAAACATATGCAAATGTTCCTCTGTAACAGTAATTAAAAAAATAAAAATATATTACCTCCCTTGTTCGATAAGAATAAATCAGAGAAAATGCAGGAAGGTGTTTGAAGATGAGCTGTCCTCAACGCTTGGTGGTAAGTTCCCAAATCTGATGTATGAAAAAGTTGCATCTTTCTTTTATACCAGTAACAGCTAGATCATATTCCTCGCCCACATCTAAGCCATTGGATCAACTGTACATTTTCTCTAATGACTGAACACCACTTTATGTAATTACCAGCCCACCATGCTGATCTTATCTTCAACCTTTCATAAGCATTATTTTTTTTTTCTTATATAATGAAAAAAAGGTCAGATTGAGAGCACAAAGTCAGTGCTGTATGAGTTTCCTGGGGAACTCAAACACTGAACATCCATTTTTTGGCTACAGTTTTCAGTGAACACAAGCTCATTTTTAAAAAAGAACAAATTAATGTTTTCTAACACTTCTTTTTAAACTGGGGAATATTATTTAAAAATATATTCTAAAACACTACTATAGAAATGGCATTGTTTTAACAGAGAATAAAAAACAGAGCAACAGTGATTGATACAAACATTTAAAAGAAACGTTAGTTTGTAAATTTTCCATTTGAATTTAATGTCCAGAAAATGAATGCATGGAAAAACACAGAAGGAATACCTTTATAAAGGTAAGATTTTTGGCAGGATCTTATCTTGTTTTTAGAATAAAGCTAATGCAATGGAGGCACTTCTGAAAACTGCATCAGAGGGCAGCTTAGAGACTTGTAAGTCCTCAATTTCAAGTGACAGAGTCTGTGTAGATGCCGGCTAAATAGGACGGGTCCTACTCTGCCTTCTGGCAACGAGGCCAAGAGGTACAGCCAGGCTTGCATCCACTGGAGGTTTCCCTTCCTCTTTTCAAGCGGAGGCCAACATTCAAACACCTTTTGGGAACAGCCCCTGGCAGTGCAGACAGCCTTGGGTCGGAGCTCAAGACCCTGCTGTGTTTCCATGTCCTGGAGAGTTCACTTCAGGTGTAAAAGCTCACTGCAGAAGTGAAGTGCCTAAAGCCTAGTTACTCACTCTGGATTGCCTTACAGACAATGGAGAGAAACAGCCCTAAACATCTATTTCAGCACAAGATTAAGCCACTTTTACCGTGTGCCTATTTTTCATCATTGAGAGCCCAGGGTAGCTACCTTGGACTGCTCACTGTTCCACCCAGAGAGATTTACTAATGTTTTATAGCTTAAAAAAATTCTTAAACACCCAAAGGCTTAAAATTACCTTTTAAGGACCTGCTTTGTGTCACACACTGATGGAGACAGGATATTGAAAGAGACCCCCTGCAGCTTCTCGTGTTCCTATGAAAATGAGGCTTTTATTCACAAAACAATCAGTCTCTTACCAAAAATTTATTGTATAGTTGGACTTGGTGAATTGCACCTCTGTCGATTTCTGATCTTCAGTTTTCTTCTCCCTTGCTCTGACTCTCTTCTTAATAACAGCAACACCCCCAGACTCCATTTGCTACTTCAGACACATTTATCGCAACCTTTATCACCTCTGCCTTCACTAACAACCTCGTCTGCTTCAAGGTGTCAGACACCTTTTTCTCTTCCATTTGTTCAACTCATCACTGTAACGGAGTTAAACTCAAGACAATTGTCCCCAGCCTACGCTTGGCTTGAAATTGGCTCCTGTTTCACAACTGAAGACGGATTTCTGCACGTGTAAGTTTGTCTGGCTTTTTTTCTCAACAATGTGTGCTGGTCTAATAAAAGATAAATAAATTTTAAAAAAGTCTCTCTCCCCACAATTTTTGCTTAATTTAATAATAAAAGCATACAGTTGAAATTTGAGAGCTATTGGTAAACATAGTTTATTGAGAAGTGCTTCCCTGGAAGACAGAAACTTAATATTTCTTGTCATTCAAAGCAAATTGATGAAAATTGCTGAAGTTTATAAAGTGCCTCTGTCCTGCCCATTTTATACTCACCTCAACTTGCAGTCCTTTGGGAAAGCCAGGATGGTTTGTAATGTTTCACAAAAGCTAGAAAATTGTTTTCATAACAATGAAAATAAGTAAAATTTGTATTGTATATTTGATACTTTCCCATGTATTGTAGCAAACCATCTACTAGTATAAAGCAAAAGTTATGCAAAACGTTTATTTCATCATGAGGATTTAAGCACAGTGACAATGTTATCCCCACAGTGAAAAAAAAAAAAAAAAAAGCCCACAACCTGCTACTCTTTCCCTATCAGAATGTATTAGGAAAAAATCTTGTGAAGTCAATGGAATTACACTGGTATAAAAGATAGTTTAAAAAAAGCTCCTATATTTATTAAGAGGATTTCTTACTTTAGCCGCTCCAAATCTCCAACTAAAAATACTTGGTCAAATCTGTCTTAATGTGTGACTGAATGAGAAATGAGAGAACGTGGCTCACTGTTTTGGAGGGGGAGAGGGCACCTTCTAGTTTATTAACTAGAGCGATACTCTCACAAGTATTTTTGCCACATTGATATCATGATTTTATGGTCAGTACAAGCATATGGATAAAAATATAGGTAAATATGTACCCCAAACTGGACCATCGAATATGCTTTGCCAAGATCAGTATTTTGCCATTCTGCATTAGAAAAATGCAACGAATTGCTAAAATTTTCAAGTTTCTTTGGGGCAGTACGTTCCTAAATTGGATTGGGACTCTTTTAAGGAACATATGTGACACTAAATATAGCATTTGTTAAGGCTGAAATCAGCGTGAGCTCAGAACCTAAATATTATGAAGCTGCAGAACTTTTGGCTCTTTTCTAGGAGCTGGGTCCCTACAGCTCCTTCTCTGGCTGTCTCTGGAAAGGAGAGCTCACGTCTCCTCCGTAGCTCTGCCAGATGCTGTCTCAGGGTATCTGTCCTACTTCCCTACTTAGAGATATCTGCTTATCTGCAGGCTGCTTCCTGATGCTGCCTCTTCCTTGCTAGAGGAAAGCTTTTCTACTTTGCCACCCAGTACTGTCTGTAAAAGACTGGGGAAGGGCTCTCTTGCTTCAAAAAACAAATGCTTCTGTTCAAAAATAAGTCCACTCTATCCATAAACAGAAACACACCCTCCAAGTGTGTTTACATATTAGCACTGTTAAACGGAATCTGCCTGTTTTAATAAGGGTAAGACAAAGTTTACTATACCATACTCCAGCAGAAAAGACTGTAGAGAGCACACCTAACTTTTGGGTTTTTTAATTACTGCTGTGTTCATCCCTGCCTTCTTTATTGATCTCCCTAATCCCTGCTGACAACTAAATGAGGAGGAAAAACCTTTAAAATGAAGTTTGGATAGCATTTTTGGCTTGGATGGATGAGCAGGTTGAGATTTGGAGGATTTTTTTAAAAATAATAATTAAATTACATTTCAGAACTTCCTCCAAATACAGCCAAAATCTACTCTTCATCATTTGTGCAAAATCAGAAAAGAGCAGTACTCCATCTGAGAGAATGGAATGCTCACTAAATGCCAGAAACTCCTCTTTCCTTCTCCCTTGCAATCTTCAAATGCCTCCTTGATATCTTTGTCCAGCCCTGCCCTACAGGCTGACACAGCAGCCACAAGTGAGAGCCTGCACCAGACCCTGCACCAGAAGGCATCCTGTAGCAGTGGTACTATCTTCTGCATTTTGGGTGTCACTTCCTTAATTTCTTATGCTATCTTCCAGATGTTCCTAGGAGGAGAGAGGATCCCACATATCCCAAGCTGCTCTGCAATGACTTAAGCAAATTATCAGGATGGCTGAAGAGAGAGAACAACCAGAATGAGTGAGAGCATATCCTGGAGAGAAAAAAAATTGCTGGGGATTCAAAGGAACAAAAGAAGTAACTTGAGTATTAAATACAGAGATATGCAGTTATTTCAGTATTCCACAGAGTCTCCCTACTCCTTCTCAGTTTGATCTTAATTTTTTTAGCTGCCATCAGTTTATTCGCAGAGACAGTAACACCAGCTCAAGTGCATGTGTTACATATACCTGTGTGTGTACATATATATATATATATATATATATATATATATATCTGTAAAAAAGACCCCCCCCAGAAAATACACACCATTAGGAGCTCCCTTCTGCTGAAATACTTCGTACTGTATTATGCAAAGAGTGAAAGTCAGATTTTCTATTCTTTTACAGATGCTTTCAACTGATTATCTGAAATTATCTCTCAAAGAAATACTTCTTGGCCTCAGCCTCCTTTGTTTAAAATTGACAGAAGTCCTGCCATTATTTCAAATGACACTGGATCAAGACTTTTAAGATTAGCTATTAGTGTTCTCAAGCTTCAGCCAAACATTGATTATTCTGAGACAATAAGTCTTTCAGTACTTATTGCACATAAATAATTGACTGAAAAGCCTCTCCTATTCTAAAATCATAGTGTAAAGCGGGCTCACTAATACATATTTTTTTGTTTGTTTTTAATGGAATTAATATTATGGACTATGGCACTTCAGAAATATGTGCAATAAACATTACTTCATGCAAGATAAGTAAAAACAGTGCCACTGAAGAAAATCAGAAAGATTATAAGGAATAGATATATTTCTTCCCCTTTCTTACTGTGATTTTCAAGGTCAAAATGTTTAATCATTGCTTGTTATTAGGCAACTTACAGTGCTAATAGGATGATGACTCCTGTTTAGCTCTGTTTTCATGCTTCTTTTATTAATAGGTTTATTTGAAATCCAATTCCTTTGAGCAAATTTAGAATAGATAATATTACAATTCTCACAGCACTGTGGGACAGCAAACAAAATGTCATTAACATGTAGGTTTAACTTCAAGGGCTTTAGAGATTGCATTTCAATATTCTTATTCTCTACTTTTAATTAATAAAAGTAACTACACCTCATAAGATGACTAAACAAGATTACAAGGTCAGGAAGGTCCATTCCTGTGCTGTATAATGCTGCTGAGTTGAAGTTGAGTTGTTAGACTCCTGAAACAGTAAATATTATTAATTTATTTATTATCAGACAGAGGTAAACCACTGGACTGCATAGACTATGGATCAAACCAATTATGTCAATGAATATGTTCCTGCACCACAAGGGCAGCCCCACAAGGGTAGCCCATGAGAGATGGATAATGCTGCCTTAAACATATTTCAACTTTTACCCCTTTTCTTGAAAAAAAAACCCACAAAACACACACACACACACCCTCAAACCATATGAATGCATCATTGCATGTGAGGTTTAGACTTGATTAATAGCCATGTAAATGTGAAATGTATATCTCTTGTGCAGCTAAAACAAAGAAGTCTGATCAATAATGCAGGATGTCTCATTTATACAACTAGCTATTTCAGCAACCCTCATTATCTTATACAGTAATGATTGCTCAGTCAATTAGCTATTATCCTTTTCTAGCCCCAAATGTGAATGCTTTCATAATCTCACTGTATCACCTCTTATATTAGTAGAGGTTTATATTATTAATTGCTTTTACATTTCATAGAACTGTATTTCTTGATTTACAAACAAAAGCAGAAAAAATGCTCAAGTTCCTCAAATTCCAATCAAATTGCATGAAGCAAGAAGTAGCCTACATTGCTGATAATTTTAAAAATGCACTGACATAGAAACTTAGTTGGGAAAAGTTTCCTGAAGAAAACAGGTTATTTCTATAACATCACCAAGAGGATCATTACCAGGTTGCTGTTACCCTCTCTTACTGTCACTGCACAGAGAAAACTGGCTGCCAGGTAATCTGGCTGAATAAAAAATTCACCATTCTTAAGTTCCATATTGCAGCAGCACCTAAGAAACCCACACAGAGAACAAGCAGATAATGGTCCCCTGCCCTGGAGAGCTCACCATCTCATACTGGCTTTGGGGGACTAAAGTTGTTCCCCTAAACTCCTTCAGTTCAACCCACTTGGGCATTTTTCTTAAGCCATCAGATGTCAAACTAATGTTCTGGGCTTCACCAAAATTTTTAGGTCTACGTAGTGCAGCAGGTCATTTCCCTCACTCACAGTGGTCTATTCTAATCATATCTAAGCCATCCCTTCATACAGCCACCTGCCCTTTGGAGGAACTGTGCACAGTATTTGTTTCACATTTGCCAGAGACTATCAGAGCAACTAATAAAGCAAATTAGACATGGTATTTGGCTATTGGTGTGAGTCAGCACATGGAAAATGGGCTAGAGTGTTATAATTAATGCCATGTTGGAAAGCAAAATGAGCCAGTGTTGCCCACATCTGTACTGTTGTCTATCAGAAATAAAAAGGGCTTACATTTACATAATAACACTTCAAAGTAGAACTTACAGTGCTTTGAATACTGGATATTTAATTTCCCACATTGTTGAAATGTAGCCATTCTCACACAGCAGAACAGTAACCATATGCTGCCAACAATATTACATGGCTGTCTTCAGGGGCCAGCAATCCATTAAATTTACATCTCAATTTTAGGCTAAATGCCTATATAAGTAGACTATAAAGGTCTAAGCTGTAAGTTTTGGAGGAGGGAGAAGGCAAGGGAAGGCAGTCTGAAAACCAGGAAAAAATGTAACACTGCTATTTTACATTACTTTTTGATCCACACTATTTCTTAAGGTAAGTTTAGAACACAAAATGAAAGATCTGAGAAATGACTGAATAGTCTCCTGTTCAGATGATCTAGATGGTGTGTGTGTCCTCTTTTCAGACATGAAAAATACAGTAGGAAATGCTTCAGAGGATCACTCCCTGCTTCAATACTCAGGAATTACTTTGTGCAACATTATGTGCGCACTTCAGTAGTAAGCTGTCAAGTATAGATTATTGGTATTTTACCCTTGCACAAGTGCACAGAAGGAAAAAAAGCTACCCCAGTGGGATTCAAATCCCCTCAGCTTTGGACATGTGCAGTACAGACAGCCAGTGTCCATGCTGGTTGCTCTGGCAGTCAGTTGAAAGACACAGGCATGGTCTGTCTTAGCTCTCGCCTTAGAATAAAATGAGTGATGCCCTACAACTGCTTGCTTCTCTCCACTGCTTACAGACAGGTCAAGAAAGCTGGCTTAGATAGTCATATCCGTTTTTTAAAATATTCACAATGAACTAGATGAATCCAGTGCAAAGCATCATTAATGTTTTGTCTAATATGCTGGAATGAATAAAATCATGTTTTTTTCTTTTGCATTTAGAAAACCTAAGAGACATGCTGTAAGTAGAAGTTCTCTGTAACTTCCCACAACATATCCAGGAGGTTAAAAAGGAGAGGAAAATGAGGATTTATCTTATCTGCTAATTGTCTCCCACATTCCTTTTCTTTGTCTCTGCTCTTTGTAACCTCTTTTAGTGGGTATTGAGCTTGAAAATTCTCTGAAGCAAAGGTTATCCTTCTATCCAAATTATTTTTATCCATGATGTATGGTCCTAGACAATATAACAACTACAGACCAACACTCTGCTTGCTTGATACTGAGAAGGGAATGCCCTGTATCCTTTGAAAGGATGATGCTGCAAGAGCAGCAGACTTTCAGGAACATAATCACCTTCCCAGAGCTATTCACAGGTAGGAGTAACTTCACCAGGACCTAGAGTCTGATAGGTGTAGAGAAGTCCACAGACTAACACAAAATGCATTTAACAATATCAGGTTTGAAATCATAGAAATACGCATTGAGGACTGTCAGCTTGTAGAGTCCTTGGTAGAGGCAGATACTTACAGACTGGCAAAAAGTCATGCTGGCAAGTGCCATACAAAATCTTTAAAATAAACCTTCAGCTCCAGCTTCACAATGTTGATATCTGAGAGTGCACTACATGCTACTTTAAGAAGGCAGTCAGACCTTTTGGCTAGCAAGCTAATAAAAACATTTCAGTGCCACCACTTGTTAATTGACTGTATTTTTTTCCCCTGCTAATATCCTTTACAGTTTTTTTTGGTAGTTTTTAAAAAAACATTTAAAAAGCCATATCTAGATGTTAGGTAGGGAATTCAGAGATAGTACAGTTTTGCTACTTCTACTGGCTAGGACCAAATACTACCAAGAAGAAGTATGACTAGGGAACAAATGTTAACATTTGATATGCCTTGTCAAACTCAAACATACATTTCTAATTTAAACAGAGCTTCACTGCAGCACTGAACCAGGCAGAGTGCACTGGCCAGTGAAACCAGATTTGCTGCTGTTTGATATGCTGCAGAAAGGGCAATACAAGTGATTCATTACAGCAAATAAGGTCACAAGTTTACCATTGATTTATTGGTTTAAAGGGTCGTGTGTGTGAAATCAGCTCACTCTGACAGGGAAAAGTAAAGCTCAGTGCCAATATCTTTGTGTTTTAACAGTTTCCTGGCTGTTTGCTTTAAGTCTTCCACCAATGCTGCTTTAATGTGTAGTGAAGACAGAGGAAGAAACATTCTTGGGAACTTTTGCAGACTGACATTCATAGCACTATGCTTTAAAAACCTATATTAAGCAAATAATGAATTAGTACTCACAAACATATGATTAGTATTCTCAGAACACACCTTGCAGAATTGCTCAGTGCAAACAGGGAGGACAGGGGATGTAGTGAGTGATGGGTTCAGTTTCCTGGGGTTTACAAGAGAGTCCTCTGTGACTACCATCAGTTTATATTGGAATTACTCATCTTGCTGCCTGTGAACAAGTACTGGGTCACAAGTTTCTGGGTGGTGGTCTAGCAAATGTTTCCAAGAAGAAATATGAATCCTACGCACATGCTTTCCCTCCCACTCAACCAAATCCTACATACAAGGTTGTGATCAGTGCCAGTTACAAATGAGGAATGAGCAAGCACTAACCATGGAGTAAGTGATTCACCAGTCTAGCAAATTAAAATCTAACAAAATAAAATTTAATGCAGAGGAACGAGTGGGGAAGGAAATTAGGGGGGGAAAGCATGCATGGATATGAACTGATACTTGCATTATTTACCATATTTGGAATGCATCTTTGAAGGTATGGCTACACATACTCTGCAAAGTTTACTTGAATGAATGAGCCTGAGATTTGCCTCATCAGACAGAGGCAACTGTAATTTCAGACAGACAGCTGAACTGACTTTCTAGATTCCCTCAGAATCAAAAGCAGGGGAAAAGGCACTTTTAGACCTATTTGTGACAACTATCTCAGGCCAAGACAAATTGGCCACTCTTCTTGGTTATAAGGGAAAGCTAGACACCTATCTCAGATGTAAACATGTAGAGCTGCACTTCAGATTCTTATATTTGAGCAGATAAGGTTCAAAACAAGCCCCCAAAAACCAAAACCTCACCTTTTAGCAGCCCACCTAAATTTACTCTATCTACCCCCTATTTGTCAGAGCATCACTACAGACACCGAGGTTCTGAAAACAGGTTTAAAAACGCCAAGGCAGGTATCGACAGAGGATCCAGAGGCATTCTGCAGGCACCAAATGGCCCCAGGATATCCAGGCTGTCATACGGCCCCATATCAACACACGGGTTCCGTCACAAAAGCAGCAGAGACACGGCAGCGCGCTGCCACATCCGAATGACTGTGTTCAGCTGAGAAGCGAGGCTTGTCATGGGAGTCACAGCAAGACCCGATGCTGGATTGCTGCTGTTCTCAGGATCAGCACGTTCCAGGCGCCTCTGCACAGGTTTCCCTGCTCGGGGTGGAGCTGACACGATCGATCTGCCCGCGGCCACAGCCGAGACTCGGCGCTTGAGGCGAGGCTGGCACACGCCCGGGCTCAACACCTCGCAGCAGCCACCGGTGGCCCCGCTCAGCTCTGCGCTGCCGCCCGAGCACCACGCCCTTCCCAGGCATCCCGGGGCGCTCAGAGATAATATCCAACAGCGAGCAGACATTCAAACACAGCTCAGGGCAGGGGAGCACGCCAGGTCCCCAAGCGAGCAGTCTGCATTGTTTGCAGAGCAGGCGCCGCTGTGAAGTCTCATTAAGTTCGGTAATGTCGCAAGTCCCAGAGATTTCAGAGGCATTTAATCATGTACTTACACGTTGGCCGAGCGGGGTGTAAACAAGCACACACGCTTTGCTGATTACAACAATTTTTTGACACTAAGCACACATGTTGCAGAACGGTATTGGGATTGTCAAGTACAGGCTTAGAGAGTCCAACTCTTTGATACTTAGCGGGGCGAGGGCGGGGGGGAGGGTTTTGTGGGGAAAGTTAGAGGTGGCTAAGTTAGTGGGCTGTGAAGAAATTAACCATGAATGTTCAGAGAGCTAAGTGAAGTAGTGTTTGAATCATTAATGACGATTTTCAAGAAATAACAGCAAGCAAGGAAGGTTCAAACTGTAGAAAAGTATAAATGAAATACTTATTTTTAGAAGAGAGAATAGAGAACATAGAGCATTTTATATTGTCAACCTAACTTTTATCCCCTGAAATGGAACAAATTATTAAATAAAAAATCGGTAAATACATGGAAGATTATGATAATTATTAAAAACCAGTTGAAATGGGTTAGTCATGAGAAAAATTGTATCAATTGATACTAATCTCATTCTCTGACAGGATAATTGCTTTAACAAATAAGTGCAAATAGCAGATATGATGCATCATGACAATGACAAGCTTTTGACATTGTTCCACACAGCATTTTACCAAGTAAGCCACATCAGTGCATTCCAGAGATAAGTAGCAACCCTGTAGGTGCACAACATTTGTAAAATTGCTCTCAAAGTGCAGTAATTGATGGTTTGTTGTCATTCTGGGAAGCTTTCTCAGGAGGAGTCCCACAGTACGTCATCCTGGGAACAGTTTTATACCCCACATCCATTTAACAGCCTGGGTGATGGCATGTGGGTGCACTGACACAGTTTGGCAATGATATCAGCTTGGGTAAAGTGGCAAAGTGCTGTGAAGGATGGAAATAGCACTAAAAATGGGTCTTGAAGAGTCAGCCTAAAATCAGTCAGAGAAAATACAAACCAGACAACACTTTGGAAAGAGAAATCAAATGAGGGCAGAAATTTAAATATAGAATAGGAAATGACTGTGTAGGCAGAAAACAATCAGGGAGATCACAAACTAGAGCAAACAATGTAATAGATGACACAAAGAGTAATCATTCCACTTAGCTCTGGCAAAGTCCCAGCAAATGAGAACTGAGTTGGGCACTGGACACTGTGCCCCAAGAAATAAAAACTGCACTCCATCACTGCGGGTGAGGTACACATATGACAGCAAGGAAAGTAGGAAATACCAGCTGTGAGGAGAGCTAAAGGAATGAGGTTTATGTGGCTTAGAAATATGGCAGTAAGTTGTGAAATAAAGAGCTCAAGGAGAGGTATTATAGTGGCACTCAAAAATGTAGTAAGCTGCTATAGAAGATTTGGTGGCTATTGTTCCACTGTGACAACTAGAGAAAGAACAAAGATCAGATGAATTTCCAGCAGGGATTTAAGTAGAATACTATGAATCCAATCAAACAGTTCAGACTGCGAAGCATTTAAACAAGCTATGTTAGAGGCTGTGAAATCTTCCCTCCAGAAGTCCTGAGCCTGCTTCTTTTGAAATGCCACACAACTTTGTTTGTATGCTTAATAAAAATACTAAAGGTGTACATGGTCATCAGTGAGTTTGAAAGGCTGTTTGGTCTCTGTAAGCCAAAAGTTACTGAGTATTGCTACATCATTGCAAGTCCACGTCACACTGATTTGCTGTTTCTGTAAGCATGGGCTTGAGCTGCAACAGGATCAGACCCACATTTTTCCTTGCACAATGGTGCCTAAGTAATGGCATGCACGTCTCAGATCTTTTAATGTAACATAATTTAATGCAGGTTTTGTGTTTGGATGGTATGCATAAATCACTGCAAAAGAATTGCTATCTCACTATAAGACAGGAGTTACTAAACTGTGTGTACTAGACAAAGGAAATATTTTTCAAGAGATTTGCCTGAGGGAGGATTTAACAGAGGAAGTTAATGCATTCCAGCAAGAATCTCCATCACTATACCAGTGGATTAATTGTAAGTAAATCTAAGGCTCTGAGTGAGGAAAATTTGTAGCATAAGGAACGTAGATGAAAAGTGTGGGATGGCTGTTGAAGATAAATACGTAATTTGAAACAAATTCTTAACTGGTTACATTTTTTTCAGCATTTTGTTATTCCCATGGCTAACTCTCAGCTATAAGAATGAGGTTTTAATTCCAAGAAATCATTTTTTAATCAAGAATTCATTAAATTTCCATCTTTTCATTTTCACTGCAGTGGTTTCTTTTTCTGTGCAATGATTTTATCATCTGATTGCAATCAATATTGCTGTAACAGGCAGTATATGTAGTTCATCACCAGTCAGAGAATGATAAGAGATTACAGAACATTTATACTACCTCTTCTTAAAGTCCATCCCTGTACCTCATCCTCCTGCCATTTGCAGGTTGTACCATTTTTTCCTTCTATTGACACAGGGATCTATATTTTACCAAAGATTTTCAATATTAATTTGCTGAAAAATGCAATGAAATATGTTTTTAAAAAATAAATGTGTTGCTGTAAAACATGTTCTTGAGAAGCAGTCTTTGCTTTATCATAGCAAAGAGCTGGGTGTCACTAGTAATTAACTGGTTACTACACTAAGTAATTAACTGGTTATAAAACAGCTAAATAATGAAGAATCAGGAATCATGCAGAATGCAGATCAACAGGAAAAACAAAATGTTCTTTTAACTGACCTTACACCTACAAGTAAATTCTTCCTTTGCCTATTAGCAGGATAATCAGTTTTTAAATTATACTCTCTCCTCTTCCTCCCCAACTTGTTTTACAAGAACTGCCCTATCCTAGTGTCCAATCCCTTTCTTCCATACTCATGAAAAAGATTCAGTTCTTAGACACAAAAAAGGAAAGTGTTTCTAGTGTTTCTGTGGACTCCTCCTAACTGAAAAGCCAAATCTTGCCAAATGGGGAAGAGAATGAAGAAAATAATGCAATGATGGGAAAACACATCCATCTCCAGGACACAATTTCTTTCTCTTAATAATTTTTAAAGGTATAGCTAGAACTCTGCTAGATTCTCTTAATGAGAACTAAACTACTGAGGATTTAGGCAGTGTGCACTGGAAAGTGAACAAAGGAAAATGATAAACAGAAAACACAATTAGAAAAGTAGAAAAGCACCATTAATTACAGGTATTAGCACTGTGGTTTGTATTAAATTATGTAAATGAGAACATATCCACTCCCTTGCTTTAAAATAGCTCTGAAAATATTTTGTAATATTTCCTTCTGAAAAAAACAGCTCAAGCCATAACCCAGGCTGTATTCTCAAATGTGCTGTTCTCCTTCATCATTAATTTGCTCCTTTCTGCAACCTGAAAATGGATATTGCAAAAACTTGTTCCATTTCCAGCTTATGCAAAGACAACCTAAGACCAGGCTCTGCTCAGTTGGTTTTATTCTTGCTGTTAGACATATAGGTTATGTTGATTACTGAGTAATATATAGACCTTTATCAGTGATTTTGAATATAGGTGAATGTGAGCCCAGCCTTGACAGAAGACAGCAGCATCATTAAGGAAGATGTGACTAAACAAGATTAATTTTCTTGCCTCCTTTGGAGTTTATGTTTTATTTGCAATTAATTTTCATTATCAGATCGCTTTGCAGAAATCTACCATTTTACCATTTTCATGAAGTTTCTTTTGTAACCTTGTGAAGAAACACTTACATGCCTCAGAAATTGCACTATTTATTGTCTAACATGATAGCTACATCTGTTTCAACATATTCAATAATCAGTTAACCCATTTTCCTTCACACACTACCATCCTTCAGCTTGAAAAGCTTTTGTCCTAACTGATGCTTACTTTTACTGTTTCCAGACTGAAATTACACTTCTTTTCACCTTTTGTTTCTCTAGGCTAAATGAACCATTTTTCTCTCCTCGCATGAAACAGATTCTCTATTTTACTGATCTTTCTTTGAGTCCTTCCCTGTACCTCCTGCGGTGCAATTTCATCTTCTCTGAATAATAGTGACCAGAATTGCATAAATCATTTCAGATGAGGTGAGACCAATGTTTTTTATCTGCAGTATCTAATGGAAATAGCTGACCTGGCATGTCATGTGATTTTAGTAACTTTTTTTGCAGCTGGATTATATTTATGAGTTGGCCATCCTCAACTAATGCAATGAGCACTTCCTACCCACTGTTACTTCCAGCTAATGAGGTTCTTCCCCAGCAGAAAGCATTGCTATCAGTCTCCTTGCATGTTGTGTTATTAAAATTAATCCATTCTGTTATTAAGGTTCGGAAGGTCATCTAGTCTTGATCCTTCTCATATTGAAATTGTCTCACTATTTTGTATCATCAGCACATTTCTTTATTATAGCTCTTTTTTTCCCCCCTACACCATTAATGGAGATTTCTGGATGAATAAAGATCTTCTGATGTTTTAGATGGGTATGTGATAGTTTTTTTTCTTTCATCTCGAATGTGGAAACATTCATTTTCATATCTTCTTTCTCATTAGCCCCTGCTTTAATTTCCTTTGTAAAGGAAGCTGAGCATCTCAAAATTCTCACTTTATTCTTACCCTTCTTAATATTTTTCAAGTAATCATATTGTTCCATTTCTTTCAAGCTTTTGATTGTTCCAAATAACCCTTTTGAAGTGGCTATTTATCAAGCTGGGACTGACTGTCACTCTTGTTTGAGATTTGAATTACAGATATGTTTTTTCAGAGAGATTTGGCAGCTGCCAAACTTTTTCCACAAGCAAGCCCTCAACCACTTCAATGCACTTGTTATCACCAGCTCATTCCCTTAATTTCTTGAAGTTTGACCTTTGAAATTAAGAACCTTAGTTATCAACGTACTTTTGTTCCAAGTAGTATTTTTCCTAACTATTCTTCCAAAAACTATTTCTCTCCAGACTTGAAGCCAAACATCTCCAGCACATCTTCATGCTCTCTATGAGAAGTTCTTTGACACATTTTCCCAATACCAACTCAAACAAGTTCTACTTTATTTGTCCTGTCACTGTTTGTTTCTTAAATATCTACCACGCTGCAAATTCTAATCCTCCATTAATCCCCTTAACTTCCCAAACACCATGAGTGTTTTAATATTTGTGTGATCCCATCCTAATCTTTATTCTGTCATATCTTCTGTTATCCCTACAAGATCTAGTTTTGTTGCCAGGGCTCCAGTGATATACAAATATCACAGCTGTTTCTTGCTAACATGACATTCTCCCTGGAAGAGTTAGTCCTCTTCCCAACTCCTGGCTACATACAGTTTAAGCTACACTGTCATCACTATTCCAACGCTTTCTCTTCGCTGTCACCATTCTAACCTCTGATACTTCTTGGGCTACTTGCTCGATTTCCCTCTTCCACTACCTAAAATCAAATGGTGGGAGACTAATTTTATTCTATATTTAAAGCTATTTCAAACAACTGATAGGTAAATAACCCACATACAGGGGAGTTTAGGTCATGAAGACTCCTTTATCTCTTACGCCTTTCTAACCAGGCCCTGCATCCCAAAACATAAAGAGTATGTGATGTGCTTCCTCTAAATGACAGCTTTGGGACATGAGAATCAAAGTATGGAGCTAGGAAAACACCACACTGTGGAAATAATGAATCAGTCAAGGAAGCAGCAAGAATAAGAGAACAGGGAAGAGTGTAATTGAAGAATAAGAGAACAGGGAAGAGTGTAATTGAAAATAAATTTCTGATGGTGAGGAATATTTACTGCTATAAGCCCTTATCTTAAATCTTTATTTCTAGCACACTCAAGTCAAGGACTTTCAGGTCCTCTTGACAAAAAATTCTGTCTTTGAACTGGTGTAAAAGTCCCTTTCCCTTCCAGTCTTCCATCCTTTTTTTGCTCTTTCTCACCATCTTCACCGTCTTTGTTCTTGGACTGTTTTGGTTGAGTTCATTTTTTTCATCCCTCCTTTTAACTGTCCTTCCTAATACATGCATCCTCCTCATTTGCTTCTCTCTTCTCTGTATTTTCCCTTCTAACAGCAAGTGGATTACTTGACTATATTTACATTTATAGTCAATGATTCTTCTTTTGCAATGTAAGCCTCCTCTCTCTTATATTCACATTCTTCCACTGTCACATAGCCCGTCCCACATGTCCATGAAGAAAACAGGTATCTGAAAAGAACCTCTTCTCTGCACAATCTCTTTCTCCTGTCAACATTAAGCAACAGCTCTTCTCTTCCATGAGCTCTATCCTCCACAGTGTAGCTTCTGCCAGGAGTCAAATAGAGGATGAACAACAAGGCCTCGTAGTTGCTCTTTATTCTTTTCCCCTTTCTCAGGCCATTGCCACGCTTGAATCAGTTGTTGTCATCACATTCTCACTATTGTAAAGAAAAAAAAGAACTCCTTTGTTATTCACCACTGTTTGTGGTCATTCCTTCTCTTAATAATTATTTTCTGTGTCTCTTAGATATAAGATTTGCAATTCACTGCCTGTGAGTCATGATTAAAGACAGGAGTTCCTCCCTTGCACAAGGCCCCTGGAGGCTTAAGTGCAAGTCCTCTTCAGGGCAGCACAATTGAAGGACAGACTATTTTCCTCTTGACCCTGAGGAGAACAAAACAAACAACACTTACTCTACCCTCTCCAAGTGCTAACCTTTGGCATGATCGAGAAACCCACACTCCCTTTCTCCTTCCTTCCTTCCTGGCCTGGGCTCAATTCAGAACACCCCCTGGGCAAGGCAGAAACAATACAGCAAGCTAAAGCAAGGACAGACTATCAGCTGGGGTACTGTGGCTCACCCTTAAGTGAAAATAATTGCAAACGGCACAGTATAGGACAGGGTTATCCAGAGAAGAAGATATTTTAGATCCTGTAAATATATTAAGTGATTGAGGAAGAATAAATAGGTCTTCATGCCACTGTTTCTAGCATTTGCATGACTGACTAGTACTGGTGTCATAGGTGGTTTGGTAGCGAGGGACATATACAAACCAGATTTAGCCAGTACTATATTAACCTTAAATGGAAAAGCTGAAAGTCTTCTGCTTGTAACAGAATGGATTTCCTGTGCAATAAAAGTCAAGAAACTTAAAATGTTTTGGGCTTACAAGTTGCAAATAAGATATCTACTTGGATGCTTGTATGGAAACAAGAAACATATCACTTTGGCTTCACTGCTATGACCCAAAATGTGGTTATTTTTGGACCAGATTCCCAGATCTGTCTCCAAAACGTTGCATATTCAGGGCTATCACTGTGAATGTCTACACTTGCACACTAACACTGGTGCAGTCCTGGAAGAACCTCTTTTCTCCCCAGCTCTGATTAAGTGTTCATTTCACCATACACCTCAGCTTTGAACTGCATGCAAGAAGTAGGTAGTGGCATTTGTCTTTTGTGACAAAAAATAAGAGAACATCAAATCAATCCCATGGTCATACAAGATAAGGTAGTGGGTATGGGATATTGAGTTGCACCTGGGTCAGTGCAAGACTGAAAGGCATATTTAGGGGTCTGCTGGTAGTCTCTTCTAGTCAAAAGACCGTTACACCCAATTCAAGTTTGTGTAAAGTATCAGTGCTCCTCATTTTTCAGATGATGTGAAATGCCCAGCTTAAGACAGTGTTGGCTGGCTATAAGAAATGATTCAGTTCAGTTCAGGCAGGGCTCTTGCTGCTGTACCACATTTCCTCCTCAATTCCGCAATGAGGAGGACTCTTCCTCAATGGCAACATGAAGAATGTGAAGCCATCAACACACGTCAACCTGTGCAGCCTATAAGACTGCAAAACATGTATCCATGCCAATTCAGTGCCCATCAGATCCATGTTTTCCTTCTCACCAGAATCAATGCCTCAGGCCCATCTCCAGTACTTCCAACACCTTTGACAGATGGAGTCTCCTCAGCTAATTTAGTAGATGCAGGGAAGTACACTGTCCATCACTGGAGCTTTGCGCTATTGTGAGCACATCACCAGTGTGTGAGAGGGTGTTTGGCCCAGCAAGCAAGGGCAACAAAGCCCTCCAGAACCTCTAAGTCTCACCTGCTTCATTTGAACAGCCAAGCCGCACTTCCCATTTCCAATTATGAAAGCAGGATGATCTAGGCGTGAAGACACCTCAGTGGCACCCTTGAGGCTAACACATTTCTGGCAGAGGAAGAAAGGCGAGGCAATCAACAAGCCACAAAATGTCAGTGGTGTCGGCCATGGCCCGTCCAGCAGTGGTTCGTGCCACATGGCGCTCTCAGGTGGGAGGAAGGGTCGGATGTGACCCTTAGTGCCATGGTCTAGTTGACCTCATAGGTGGGATTCAATGATCTGAGAGGTCTTTTCCAACCGAATTGATTCCACGATTCTGAACTCTTGGGACAGCGGCAGAAACTGACCGATCCGACCCGCCCCCACCGTCGCCGAGGCCGCCGCCATTTGCCGCCGCTTTGCCGCCAAAAACGCGTCGCCGCGCGGGCGGGGGAGGGCCCCGTCGCGTGGCCGCGCGGGGGCGCGCGCCCCGGCGCGCGTGGCGTCGCGTCACGTGAGGCGGGCAGGCCCCGCCCCCCCTCCCCGGCCCCGGTCCTTTGCGCCGCGGGGGGACGGCGGGCGGTGCGCGCGCGCGCGCGCCCCGCGCGCTCCCGCGCGTCTCCGTCTCCTCCGCACGTGACCCCCCGTCCCTGGAACGTGGCATTGTGTAATCACGTGACCCGGGAGCGGAGCGGGGGGAGCCGGGGGAGGCAGGCAGGGAGGAAAGGGGGGCGGGGGGGGGCTGCGTACGCGACGGAGCGGGGTGCGAAGATGGCGGACGAGGAGGCCGAGCGGGAGAGCGGCGGCCCGGGCGGCGACCTCCTGGAGCTGCGGCGCCTGCGGGAGCGGCTGCTGGAGCTGGAGACGGGGCTGCGGGAGAGCCGCGAGCCGGCCGTGCAGGCGGCCACCGAGTACTGCAAGCAGCTCTGCCAGGTCAGGCCGCCTCTTCCCTTTTCCCTTCCCTTCCTCCGTGCCCTGCCCCCGCCCGCTCCCTCCCCTCCCCGGCAGGGTGTGTGTATGTGTATGTGTGTGTGTGTGTGTGAGCTTGGCCAGGCCGGAGCGCGGGCGCCGGGCGGGACCAGCGCCGCCCCCGCCGCGGGGAGCCCGCAGCCGGCGGCCCGGTGCTGCGGTCGGCGCGGGAGGGGGGGAGCGGGGACTCGGTGCTCGGGACCCGGCCGGGCGATCGACGCCGCCGCCGCTCGTTGTGGGGCTGAGGCGGAGCGGCGCCCGCTGCCGCTCCGGCCCGGCCCGTAATCCCCATCCCCCGCTTCGCTTCCCCCCGCCCCGGTTCTCGCGGTCTCCAGGCCCCTTTGTTGTGCTCTGCGGCTCGGCTTATCGAAGGGCCCTTTGTTCCTGGCGGTGGCGGACCGGGGGCCCCCCCCGTCCCCGTCGCTCCGACACCCCTCCTCCCCTGGGGGCGAAGGGAGGGAGGCGGCGGTCCGGGAGGTGGGGGCTCCGCCGCTCCTCCGAGGGGACGGGCAGGAGCTGGAAGTCCGTCCCGGATCCCTCGGCGCGGGGCTCCTGCTCCATGCCCTCTTCCTCCCCGCTGCTCCCTTCCCTATCTCGTACACTGGAGGGATAGTGGAGTTTCTGCCATGCTGGGAAGGTGGAGGTGGTGGTGGACTATACAGAGTCGCCGGTGGTGGTGGCAGGTCTGTGGTGTTGCTCCCCGTTTTCTTGCCCTATCAAGGGAGCGCAATCCCACCTCGGGAGAGCCGGCACTGTTTGAAGCACCATTGTGTGTAATTATTCAGCCGTCGGGAAAAGGCCCGCTTCCCGGAGCTTGGGCTGGTCCTAAGGCAGGGTTTGTTTGCAGGTGTTTCTTCTGAGCTGGTGAACCTGCTGAGTATTCGTTCCTAAACAAACTTTGTGGTACTAGTTCCACAGACTGGTAAAAAAGCAGACCATTTTAGTCATATCTATGTCTATACATGGCCTTGATTTCTCTTAGATATCCTTTCTTGGACAGCATTAGGTGCAGCCCAACGTATAAAACAAGTTCTGAAATTTTAGGCCACATGTTCTAAACCGCTACTTCTGTAGCTTTACTTTGTTTAATAGTCTGGGTGATACAAGTGATAGTGTCTGTTTACACATTGCTGTCGCCCATTCATGGACAATCAGGCAAATTGTTAAGAGGTGGAATGGATAAGAGTGAATTCACATGGTTGGTTTGAAATGTGTTTTATTTATGAATTTGTATTTGGTTTCTTAAGGAGTTGATTCTTGATGGCCATTGTAGCATGCTAATTTCACATCTGTCGCTTCTGGATTAAACTGGTCTCTACTTCTTACTAACCAGGAAGATTTGCTACTAAATGTTTTAAGCATAGTTTTATTTTGTATATACAGAATTCATATGTCACGTTCCTTTTTCTCTGGTCAAAATTTATCATATTGTGCCTGGTTAGAATGTCCATGTCGATGCACAGAAACATTGGTTTAAGCACAGGGAGATTGATTTATGTTGGTTCAGATCAGTGTGTTCTCAGTCTATTTTATCTTTGTGCCTACTTTCTTAACTTCTTACACTGAGAGGTGGAAGTCTGCCTTTCCTGGCTCCGGCTCGACTTGTGAATGAGCTGTTCATTGAACTGAAGTAGTGTTGGGTAGGTGGGAATGAAGACACCATCCTTGACATGTACAGAGTAGATTACTGATGTCTAAAGCAGATTTATCACTGAAATCATGGTTACATGTTCTTAGTGAGTGGCTTCATGAGTTGATTGATTGATTTAAAGTTTAACAAATAGGAATATTCTTCTTATTACTTCAACGACTGTTACAAAAGTCTTTTGCAAGGCCCAAGTTTACTAGGTTTTTTTAACCATGCCCTTTTTCAAAACAAGTTTCACTGAGCAAATCAGTTGTGTAGAAACTGGCTTAGAAATCATGCTGTTTTGAAATGAGTTACTGTTCCTTCCATACCAAGATTTATAGTACAGCCGTATCGGTTTTTGCAGGCTGATGTGTAACACTGAGGGTTGAGACGTGCCATTCAGCACTGAAAGAGTCTGCTTTTTCAAATTTTGAACAGACGTCTAAACTGATGCTTAACATATTAAAAAGTGTTGGTAGGCAAGTATTTTTGTACTGGTTCAGCAGGCGTTTTTTAAAATCTCTTCACCTGTGCTTGTGGTGCCAGAATACTTATCCAGCCTCTTCTCCAGTTTTAATCCTTTATTTGGGCTAACACAAAATAGTATTCATGATTCAGAGAGTAGGTTTAGCTACTTAGTTTGCACTGCATGACACAGGTTGTAGAAAAACCATGTAATATAAAAGCCATCTCAGAAATCTCTTTCAAATAACAGTTTAAAGGTATCTGCCATGCTTTCTAGAATGAAGTCTTTGAAAATATATGCATGAAAGAAGGATTTCGGCAAATGTATGAAACTGAGAGTTGTTATTTATTATATATATAAATTGAATATATATCACTTATTTATATCTTGGGTCTAGAAACTCAGTAATGAAGTAATGTCTTAGTATTTCTCTCAGTATGATTTCACCTGATTTTTTTTTTTTCCCTTCACGCTTAGTTTCTATTCATGTAATAATTGCACAGATCTTGAAAGGTCTGGTGTCCTTGTTTTGTTTTGCCAGGTAGTTACTCTGGAGCACAGCAACCACCTAGCTTGCTGCCATAAATTAACTTTTATTTTTTTTAATGGAGTGGGTAACAGTATTCAAGAAATAAGTTTATTTTCAAACTGATGGAAGCTAAAGAATGTGGAGTAAAGCGTGGAAAGATCCTTAGGTTCAAAGGCAAATAAAGGATTTAAGTATTCTGTTCTTATTAAATGAAGTGGGAGCTGTACAGCCAAGTCCTTTATCTGGTTTTGAAATACCTCAGTTTGAAATATTTTATTGTTTATAACCCAACAGTATAGAACAACTGTTAAAACCACAGAAAAACAAGACCATTGTACCTTGACGGAAAATGTTGTAGACCTGTTTTCTTCTCTTGTAAGAATGAAGTTTACTTTGATGTATTTTATATGCAGCATTTCATTAGCTATAAATATGTTTATGTGTTGCTGCTGATTGGTCTGTGGAACAGTGCAATTATTCTTAAATTTTGAGGGGATTATAGACTGGACCTTAATCTGTACCAGATCTGTGTAATTGTAGTTCTGTTCTCCATTGTCAGCCTGCAATAAAGAGCATTATTTTTATTGTTATCAAGTGGAATTCACGTCCATATGGGTATATGTAAAATGTTTTTTTAATTGTGATTTGTAGTCTTCCGTTATAATTCAGTAATGAGCAAATCCTTGACAAACGGTTATGTTTTCACCAACTATAAGAGTGCAGACTGTGGCAGACAAAACAAGTATCTTCAACTGTAGTGCCTAAAAATTGCAAGTGTAAATTTTGCAAGAAGTCAGAATGATCTGAAGAAGATTGCTGTTCCTGTCACCATGTGGTGGCTGATTAGATTATTTTCAGGCTTGGCTCTTAAAGGTGACCAATTGTTTGTATTCAGTTGGAGAAGACCAAAATGTATGTTCAGGTTTTTGTGCTTGGGAGCTAGGTGAATGTGCTGCTGTTGGGTATATCAGAGCTCCTCACTAGGGGCTGTGTTCCCTTCTAGTTGTCATTGCGCAGTGTACCCCGTTTTTTAAAATTTGTTTTGTAGAAATAAAAACAGATTGCAGACTGGTAACAGATTTTCTGTTGTCACTAGGTGGTTGTGAAATCTTTCTGGTGCTTCTACCTCTTCTGTTTTTCTGTAGTTGACATGTTTTGAGTCTTCCCTCCTTTGTTATTTTGACACGTCATCTCTTTCCCAAATCTGCTTCTAAGGGTTGTTTTGTTTCCTCTCCTGCTGTACGTTGTGGTACAAATTCTCTAAAAGTGTAAAGCAGTTAGGTTTGTTCTACTGATGTACAAGTTGTGAGCATAAAGTGGCCTGTATTAGAAGCATGAGATAGTATTTGGATGGTTGTGTGGCCTTTCCCCAATGACTTTGTCTGCACTTCTGGTTCATTTCTTGGTTGTCTTGTCATGTCTGCCTGTTATGAGAAAGATCATGAATTAAAACTGTGCTTAGCTGTTAGTAGACACATTAATATCCTTCTAGTGTTGGCAGTTTACCCAGTAGTAACCCAGCATCTTCTTCTTAACACTAGTAGCAGAAAAGGTGAAATGGTGATAGAAAAACGGAGTGGAGGGAATGAAATTTTTTGGGCATTTCAAAAGACGCCCCAAAGCTTCTTATAACGAAAAATCGGTTTTAACTGCTCTGGCTGTACAGTTTGTTCCTACTGTTTTAAGCTGGTTTTTACCATGTGTTGAGGTTCTAGTGAAATATTAGGACCTTATGGTCTTACCCTATTTTTTTAGGTTGTGCTGTCATGCTAGAGCTGATCTTGGTAATATTCAGGGATATATAATCTAAGACATCCCTCCTAAAAGCAGACCTGCATGTCTCTACATAAAAATATTTTTATTATTATTACATATTTGTAATCACTGTATAGTACAAGGTTTTGGTAATTATTTGTCTCTGTTGGAGATTAGTCTTATGTTTTCTCTTACAGATTCTCCTATTAGTCTTACTTTAATTGGCATTCAGTTTTTATACCTCACAGACTTGACAACTTTCTGGTGCTGTCACCCTCTTCAACTGTCATTGCTGTCCTCACTTTTAATCTCTGTATTCGCAACTTCCTCTTCAGACCCAAAATGACAGAAATAATCTTCAGTTCTATCCATAAAATTTGAAATAAAACGTTTCTTAAACTTGTTACTTATATGTTCTGGATTTATCCAAATCCAGAGTCTGTCTTGATCTAATGACAAGGAAGTGTTTCAGTAGGCTGCTTTATTTTTTCCTGCAGGAGTTAGAGTGTGATCCCTTGCCAGGAGTAATTCTGTGTCTAAAGACCTCAACAGCCTATGAAGGATGTTTTTTTGCTATTTCATTGAACACCTGCAGTTGTGATGTGACCATAAGATTAGCGTTCACTGATGGTGAGAAACACCACCAGCAAAATGTCAGGTGCCTTTTTAATAGAAGTAAGAAGACATTTCCTGTTTTCTTATTATCACACCTGATTTCTTACTCCAGACAACTTTTGTCAAACTCTTCACTGAGTGAATAGGTAGATGTTCATCTTAGATTTTTCTTTAGCTCAACAGCTAGCAGTGATGTTTACATAATACAGGCACAAACTGGTGGAATGTAATTGTTGGTAAGTTGATATTTTTTGAGCTTTCAGTTCAATTATGCCCTGTCTAATCAAGTCTGTCTCTCTTCTTTTGGGTATGCATGGATTCCATAGCTTCTATTTCTTTGAGTAAAAAGTGTTTTCTGTTGAATCCAGTGAATGATTTTTACACTGAGGTAACACTTAAAAGTTTCTGTTACGATATTTCTGTCTCTACACATTTGGCTCTACCATTCTGTGTTGCTTCTGGTCTCACAGTTCCTATTTTTTTATAAATACATTACCATGAGTGCAGGATTCCCATCATAACTTCTAATACTTTTAATTTTACTTTCATACTTGTGACTTCCAGATGTTCTGCTATTCGGGGAGAGATGTACAGCTGCCAGAAATTGCAAGGAATCTGCTAAAATATAGTACACCACAGAGATTCCCAAGTGCATAAAGAGAAACACCTGCCATCACTGTGTTGTCATGCAGACTTTCAGCTGCCTCAGGCATTTTTGTGCTACTTCATCACTGTGAGACCTTCCATGTCAAACAGTCACATTGTCTCTTTGGGGAGGTGGATAGAAGCAAAACCCTCTGATTTTTTTTTTTTTTTTTTTTTTAGCTGAGCTTCATGGAGTTGGGGAAGTGGTCTTGCTGTCAAATAAAACAGTGTGTGTACCTATCCAGTTAAAATGTGCATCAAAAATCTTTAGAAGAAAGCGCTCTTGCTGTTTAGGGTAAATGTAATGAGTGAGCATAAATGTTCTAATCCTTGTCCTCAATAATGGCATCAAGCCCCAGCATCATACTAGATTGGAGCTGGTCTTTGTTAGAACTTTTGAGATGTGTACTATAAGGTTTTATTAATAAATTTTTCTGTATTGAAGTAAGCCAGGTAGACCATGATTCCAAAGCAGCATTGATTATTGGTAGGCCATAGCTATGAATGCTTGTTTAATCTGTTCTCAAAACTATCCATTGAAAAAGATTCAAAAAAACTCTCTGCATAATACATCTCAGTTCAGTTTTCTTTGCCTTCGATAATTTCTTCTGCCTGCCCTTGCAGAACAACTTAATACCTTGTTGCAGGTTAAGACTATTGTGATTTATTGTATCCCTTGTAGATAATGAAAAGTAGCATATTCTCTTTCTGTTGGAAGTACCTATATATTTTCAATGCTATTTTCAGTTCTTTTCTACTTTTTACTTTTCAGAACAGTTTTTGCAGTTCTTGATGTTAATTTTTTCCTAATTCCCCCCTTCCTTTTTGCTTTGTTGCTATATCCTTCAAATGTATGGGATTTTTGGAGTTCTTAATTGCAGGGAAGGTAGCAATTCTGATAAGAATTTCATAAGAAGGTGACAGTCTATGTAAGACTTAGGATTTAACTTAAAACATTTCTCCTTCCAAGTGCAAGTATTCAAGAGAAAAGTGGTAGTTCTCTGAAACTAACAAATTAAGGCAGTTAAGAAGATGACAAAATGTAAGTTTTGTAAGTAATTTCTTTCCATATAACTTCAGCAAATAGATACTTAGTTTCATAGTTACCCTGATGCATGTATTTTGCAGAGTTAAGTTTCTTGATGCTTTTACTGAGGTTACAGAGAAAACCCCTTCTATCAGCAAACCAGCATTTCTCTAGGAAACACTTCTAGTGAAAAGTGAATACTCACAGGTCAAAAATTTTAAATAGGTGTTTTTAAAAGGCCTCCATGCGTATCCTTGTGCAATTATAATACAGTGTGTTTATTTCTGTAGTTTTCATGAGGGAAATTAGCATGAGGTTCTTAGGCCGCCAGCTTTTTTACAATGATGATGTACAACAATTTTAGTTTAAATAACGGGTAAACAGTATGGCTTGAAACTGTCTTTTGAGATAGCATTTCCCATTTTATTAGGTCTGTGCTTTTGCACTGGTTAACAACTTAGTGTGTCATGTTTTAGGAAGTATGAAAGTCTTTTTTTTGAGGTATGAAATATTTTTTTCTGTTTATCTTTCCAAATATGCATTAAAGACAGCTCCATGGTATTATTTCTCAGGTCTTTCATCTCTAAGGATGAAGTACACTGCTTTAATTTGTGAAGAGTTAATCTAATAACACCTGGTATTTGGCAGAACAAAGACTTTCAGAAAGAAGATATATGGAATGTCAAAAAGGCAGTGGAGCTTTATAAAATTATTCTCTGAAAGTAGACCTGATCCAGTAGGTAATTGGACCAAAATTGCAAAAATGTGTGCTTGTTTTTGGTAAAAATAGTTTGATCAAATGTCTTTTCCATCTCCTCTTCTGTAACTGTTGTACAGTCTTCTGGTATACAGTATTTCTAGCTTTATGATTTCCTGTATGTAGGTAAAGTAAATTAAACATTCATCAGAGAAATAGGTAAATCCTGTGCTAACTAATGTAACTCTCACTTGATTGTTACTCATTCTGAACTAGTCATACAGTTCTTTGTTCTTATAGGAACTCATGTTACATGGACAGCTACCAAAGCTCCATCCATCTTCAAACACTGACTCCTGGCTTTCATTCTCTCGTAACTGCTGGACAGGTGCATTTGTTGCTTTGAGAACCATAACTCCCTGAAGTAAAATTCTTTAGGATAAAGACCAGTCTTTATTTGTAACTCTCTGTTGTCTTTTGGCTGAATAGAGCAGTTTTCATTTGAGCTGGTGTAGCATACTCAGTGTTCTGTTTATCAAAAAAAACCACCCCAGAATCTGGAAGGATCCTTTTCTGCTTTTCAGAATGATGGAGTGAATGGGTTCTGTCGAATAGAAAAATCCTGTTTGGTATTTGTATATCTAACAGACCAAATATTGTTTTGGTGAATTAGTAAAGTGCATTCAGTGATTGGGCATTAAATCATGAATAAGGAGTTCCTCAGTCTTGTGATTCATAGAATCATAGAATGTTAAGGGGTTGGAATGAAACTTAAAGATCATCTAGCCCTAACCCCCACTTGCCATGGACAGGGACACCTCCTACTAGAACAGGTTGCTCAAGGCCTTATTCAGCCTGGCTTTGAACAGTGCCAGGTTTTTGGCATCCACAGCCTTCCTGGGCAGCCTGTTCCAGTGTCTGATTACCCTCAAAGAAAAGAATTTCTTCCTAATATTTAACCTAACCTTCCCTGATTTCAGTTTGTACCCATTACTCCTTGTGCTGTCACTACAGTTCCTGATGATGAGTCTCTCTGGATTCCCTGTAGGCCCCTTCAGATACTGGAAGGTTGCTATGAGGTTTCCACACAACCTTCTCTTCTCCAGCCTGAACAGCCCCAACTTTCTCAGCCTGCGTTCATAGGGAAGGTGCTCCAGTCCTCTTGTCAACTTCATGGCCCTGCTCTGAACTTGCTCTAACAATTCCATGTCCTTCTTATGTTTGGGACCCAGAATTGGATGCAGTACTGTGGATGGGGTTCCACAAGAGCAGAATAAAGGGGAAGAATCACCTCCTTTGACCTGCTGGCTATGCTCCTTTTGATGCAGCCCAGGATTCCCTCTGGCTTTCTGGGCTGTGAGCTCACACTGCTGCATCATGTTGTCTTTCTACAACCATCACACCCAAGTCTTTCCCTGCAGGGCTTCTCCCAGTCACTTCTCTGCCAGCCTGTCGGTGTGTCTGGGATTGCCCCGACCCAGGTAGAACCTTGCACCAATAGCACCTCTTTGCTGAACTCCATGAGGTTTGCACAGCCCTCATCTCCATCCTGTCAGGGTCCTTCTGGGTGGCATCCCTTCCCTCCAGCATGTTGACTGCACCACAAAGCTTGGTGTCGTCAGCAAATTTGCTGAGGGTGCGCTTGGTCTCACTCTGCATGTCCCCAGCAAAGATGTTGAATCAGCCCCAGTACTGACCCCTGAGGGGCACCACTAGTCTCTGTGTGGACAATGAGCTGTTAACCACAAGTCTTTGCATGTGGCCATCAGCCAGTTCTTTATCCACAGTGTGATCCATCCATCAAATTCAAGCCTCTCCAGTTTGGAGACAAGCGTGTCAGTGCAGCAGAGCATCAAACACTAGTTAGTCCAGGTTGCTCTGCCCCTATCCACCAATGCTGGTCCTGTAACAGACCATGTGTTTCAGGAGCCTCTTAAAATATACTCGTTTATAACACAGGGAACACAAGGATGGGTACAAGAAGAGATTACATGTTCAGAATCACAAAAGACACAAGCTGAACTAATTTTTTTTTTAATCATTGGAGGGTTGGTCTTATGAAGAGAATTGCAGGGATAAAAAGTAACTTTTGTTGATGACTCTGTAATAGTTAAGATGATAAAACTTCATAATCCCCATTCTACAGATTGGGAACTTGCATAATGTTTTCATTGAAATTTGTGCAGCGACTGAACCCTGCTTTTGGATACCCAGCCAGAGTTGGTCATCATGTCAGTGTGACAGCAGGAACTCAAGAGTTCTGCTCAGGTCTGCCAGTATATTCAGGAGAAAGTATGGCCTTGGCTCCTCTCCCTTCCCATGCGTGGACACAGTGGCAGTACTTTGACACTGGTAAAAGGACACTGGTGGTTATTAAACACATGGTAGATGTTGTCTTGTTCTTTCACCGGAAACATTAATCAGATGGAAGGCATCCTTTGGGATGCCAATTTGACTGTGCTGAGTAGACAAGTTTAAAATGGCAATTGAGTAACCTTTCTACTGAAGATGAAGATTATCAATTACATTATCATCAGAAGTAGCAGTGGGAGAAGTTGCATTCGTCTGATGTAGACAGCTAATACAAAAATGTAATGTAGTTGAACTATAGAAATATTGTAATGTCTCATTTCACTTGATGAGAGAGCAAGTTTAAGTCACCTATGCTGCAGGAAATATACATATTTCCAGATTAGACACAGTTATTTCTGGCTGTCTTCCTATTTTTAATCTGCCCATATGCCAGTCTGATAATTAAAAGAATAGGTAAATTAGATTTCCTGGCAGTGGATGAAAGTTTACTGTAATGAACATCCTGCCACATTCATGAAATGCTTGTTTAATAGCCAACTGCTGAATGCTCTTTTTAAGTAAACAGACTAAAATATGAATGTTGGGATGACAACGTTGAATTGAGACATGATTGAATATCTGAATAGAGAAAAATGTAGCCTAGAACTATAGCAAATTCACTTATGTTAAGATGCAAGAGAGAAATTAGATACCAATGGCCATATCAGTAAGAGCCTGTTAAATGCAAAATGTTGAAAGATTAAAGGCAAGCCTAAAGAATGGTAATTTCTGGTACTGTATGTGAGAAAGCATGAGGCTTAATGAAATTATTTACTGGTGTTTTAAATAAGTTATTTGTTCTAAAATAGTTTATGGATGTAACTAGAGGTTCTCCATTAATTTCCTAGGTTTTTCTAGGTCTTTTTCTAAAACTAGCTGGGGTTAATTCTAAGAAAAATAGTGCCTAAAAAATAATGGGACAAATAACACCAAGGTAATTTCACTTTTGTTTTGCCTCTTCCAGTTTAATAATTAGCAAGCTGAGCTCCTTCAGTATGTGTTCAGCATGCCCAGATGAAAAACATGCAGATTGCTTGTGCCTTTTAACTTATATTTGGGGAGAGAAACATCTCTCTGTCAATTGAGAGAAGGTTCTGTGTTTAGTAATTACCTTTCAGTTGTCTCCCCTTCCTGTGGGTTTTTTTTTTTTAAACTTTCTGGGTGATGGTGTATGACATAATTACTATGAGAGTTGTAGTAGAGCCCCTCAAGCTGTTCTTCTATTTCTGCTTCTATAGCTGCTGAGGTGCTTTTTTTCAAACCTTCCTCCAGCACAGACTTTGCCTTAAAAATATAAATACATTTTCCAACAGCATAGTTACGTCTCTTGGTTTTGTATCTGTAAAATGAGGGTAGTGGGTACTTCCCCTCTACTCTGTTATATGCATTAGAGAACAAACCTGAGATTTTTTTGTTGTTGTTATGTTATCTGCCTAGTGATGTATAAATAGTTGGATTAGAGGCATGGTTAACTTTTTATGTTTGTGTGCCAAAGAGTTGGGGTGCTAATGTTCCTAAAAATTGAATTATAACAATAGTTAAAAAAATCCTCAAGAAGTCAATGAAGAAACTTACCCTTAAGATTATGACACGGATTCTTTGCACAATTCATCTTAACTCTTAACTCTCATCTTAACTTTCTGGTTTCATCAAGGTCAGGGGGTGAAATATATGTAGGGAGAGGGAAGAACAAATACTCGGTGCACTCCTGCATTTTCAGAATTGTTGAAATCTGTTTAGTAATTGCATATTAATGGTAACTAGAGCCGCAATGAGTTTTATATGAAAAAAAAAATCCACAGAAGTGACCTAAGTGGTTATTAGAGGAGAATCTCTTTAGGCAAGAGTTAAAAAGCAGCTAATGGTAATTCTTACTAACTTTTTATCTTTGTTCAGCTTTCATATTTTCTAATTTTTGTGGAACGATAAAGCACATAATATGTAGTTATGTTATAAGCTACTGGATATATGTATGAATGTGTAGTGGTTGAACAGGCCGAGAAAATGGATCATTCATTGCAGGGTAGTTGGTTACATTTATTTCAAAAGTATTCTAATTCTAACAAATCAAAATTAGTCAGCAAGTAGTATCAGTTCTTTAACAATTATCTGTTTTCTCTTTGTGTTCTGAACTTAACTGTTGTCTCTAAAAAGTCTCCAGGGAGGATAGCTTTCCTTAAGTATGAACACAGGAATAAGTTACTGCATGTTTTGATTTTTTGCTGATTCTGTGAAGCTCCTTTTCTGGTGGAGCTTGAGCATAAAACCTAGATGTGTATTAATTTTTCCAGTTAATTTTTCCAGTTTTGCTACAAAAAAAAAAAAAAAGTTCAGTTATACAGCAGTTATTTCTTTGTTTTCTGGTTTCATAGACAAGATTTTAGATTTACTTGATTAGTCTGATAAAAAAAATTAAGAGGATGGTGGGGGGAGAATGTTTATTAAAAACAGGCTTGTAGATGGATAGAGTTTTGTAACATTTTTACAGATTACCTTTAGAACTGTTCAGGAAACTAGTACTTGAAGGTATTTGAGTTCATGTTTTCTTTGTTTAGATAACACCAAAAAATCAGTGCTTACTAAGTGAAGGGTATCTACATCACAGAGTGCACACCTGTGTATCTGAATTCTGAAGGCACCAGTAATAAAAAACAGTGCTACCTTGTAGGTGGTACTTCAAATACATGGGTGAGTCAGGTAGGAATCTTTTTATATTTTCCTTCATAGGTGGACTTTTTTTATGCCTGTGGAAGGAGAAACACTGTTATACAGACAAGAGTATGAAAACAGCTGCTCATAGAGTCTAACAAAACTTGCTTTTAGTGTTCTAAAATTCTCTCTTCAGTAGATGAATGAGATAGTGGTTGAAAGAACAGTTTCAGAAGATATGTGTGAACCAAAAGAGTGAGTTCCTATATGTTAATACTCTGGATCAGACACAGGGTTTGCTTTGAAAGTGATCTGATCATCCCTGTTAGCACACTTCTTTCTACATTGTGGAACAGCTTTGTAGTGTGGAAATTGTAATGTCTTTTGGATGAAACTAAACCAGAAGCAGTGCTCCAGAAGTCTACTTCAGCTGCTAATGGGTATCCCGTTAGTGGAACCAGCTGAATGCCAGTCTGAAATACGACCACTAGTGATGGGTTCACTGGAGACTTGGGTTCTCAGAACCCTCTTCTGTATTATCCACTCCTTGTGCATGTGCAATGGTATAGTCATTGTGAGCTTTTTGTGGACCAGAGCCTAATTGGCAAACTCAGATTCTGGTTTTGAACTTCATCTCTGAATGAGTCTGTCTTGACTCGCTGATTCAGTACTTGCTAATCTTGACATGACTTTCCCTTGCTTTCAGCTGGAGGGTACAGAAGCCAGTGATGTTAGGATGGCTTTGCAAAGTGTGAAAGGAGCTGGAGTTTTCTGTTTGAAGGGAGAGAAACAGAAAAGATTGAAACTGCAGCCTGTCAGTGGAGGAGTGTAATAGGGAAAAAATTGGATAGCTCTGCACCATGCCTGCAGAAATTGAGTGAAAACAATTGCTTAAATACAATCTTGTGTTAAGTGATGGAATTAGGAGTCTGGCTTCAGTTCTCTCTTCTGGGCACAAGTCAATATCTCCATTAGAATTAAAACATCATCATCTGATTCTTCAGCCAAAGGAGTCTTGACTTTCTAGATCTATACTTTGCTTAACAACTTTATTGTGAAATAATTCAGAAGACACATTCAAGTAAAAACAGCATATCATCAAGTTAAAATCTTGATAGGTTTTAGAAATGAAAATTGAGTACAAATTGAGATTGATGTTCTTTGATCAGAACCATAATTTAAATAGTACTTGTCCTGTGGAAAATACAGTTGCATTAGATTATGTCATCCACAGTTTTGTATATGCAGTCTGATACTGTGTGCCTGCTGGAGTTTTGCTGTTTGATTCTGGATTGTTCTGTATTATAATAACAAACACGTAAGAGCTAATATTCTTGCAGCACTTGTTTAACTACAGAATCAAGGTAACAGTGCTAAGCCTTGGTAAACAAATACTGAATCAGTTAAGTAGTGCCACTTTTAATTTGCATCATTAAACTGCTTTGGAAATTATTTAGAAGTACAGTGCTGTGTTGTTTTGATGTAAAATGGCCTCTCTGTGTACAGTTCTAAATAAAAATTGCTTTTGTTGATTTTATTATGGCAAATCTGTCATAGCAGTATTTCAGATGGGTGTGGTTCTGTCTGATGCTTGTGGGCAGATTTAAAATACCTGTGTTTTTCTATGCAAGTTTTGTTCCAACCTAAAAATCTGTAGAATAGCCTGTAGGGTATCCCAACTGAAAAACAAAATGGAAACAATTAATTTATGTTTGAGCTTTTCTGTTGGACACAAAGGTGAAAGGAAAATAAAGATTGATTATGATCATGGTGATGTGGAGAATGTCTTGATCAGAAGGTTGTCATACCACAGCAAATGCAATAGATACTCATATTTTTTTCTTCCCTCATTTTCCCCTGTGCATTTTTATATAGGCAAGAGATGGGGTTTATACTATTTAGTTTACTCTTAAATGCTTTAAAAATCATCTGTTACAGTATTTGTTTCTAATGACTAATGGTAAAGTGTCATGGGCAATCTGAGGTAGACTTGGTTTAAATTAGACATAGAAGTAAGGGTTTTTTGACATGCAGAACTAGTTAAGAGGTGTTCAACTTTTTGCTTGAATACTTTGTTCATTTGACATCTTAGCTGGGTAGTTTGTCCTTATACAAAGTGAATGTAAATGCTGATTGCACCCCAGTGGTTCCTTAGCTGCCTCTACTTTCCTCAAATAAGGTGGGAACCTTCCATAGGAACCTTAACCTCACAGTTTAAAAAAAAAAAAAGGAGTTGCAGTAGTTGGCATTTTATGTGGTGAAGGGCTTGTTCTCCATCTTCTGGTAAAACACTGAACAACAAGGAGGAGAGTAATCACAAAACTAAAAGGTAGTTTTCATCTCTAGAAGCTTTAGATCATCAAAGCTGAGAATAATTGTAGTGTAACACTGTAAAGATTTTTTTTGGTGTCCCTTTAGGATGCAACTTTGCTGTGAGACTTCACAAAGACATCATCTGGTACTAATGTATTGGTAGGAAATCTTCTTGACTTCGGATATGTCTAAATTTGGATTTCTCATTTATTTTTAGTATCTCAAATACTTAGTTAAAAAGATCAAATGTTATAAAGCTATTCTGAATCAGTGTGTTTATTTTCCTTACAGGAGAGATGCATCACAGGCAATGTTGCTGTGTTCACATAAATTCTGATGGTCTTGAAATGCTTCTTGAAGCAATTCCTTTTTAGAAGCTGTGAGGACAATTGCCCAGTACATGGTCTTGTGCTCACTGGTCATGCTTGCTATCATCCTAGTCATCTTCTAATTGAGTTCTTTTACATTGAATTCTTGGGGTGGGATGATTTTACTATTGCAAACCAGGACTGATGCTCCACGTGGAAGGGAGAGATCCATTCACTTATTTACAGGTTCATTTCTATTTTACCAGTTCAGTTCTGTGACTTTTCATGTGATTCGGTAATGACACTAGCGCAGGGCCTGAATTACACAAAAGACTCAAGGCCAGCAGCCTGGCATAGTTTGTAAACTATCATAAATTGACCTTAAAAGTAGACTATTATCAGCTTTCCAGGAATTTGAACAATGCTGTCTTCATCTTATGCTCAGTTCTTTAATGGTTGTAGCAGTCAGTGAGGTTATGCTTCAGGCTCACAGCTTTACTCTGAAAAATACAGCTTTCAAAAATGAACTTATCTTGAATGAGATTATTGTTTAGTCTCAGCCCAAGACTCAGTGTAACTGGTTTGTTTGGGTTGTTTTCTAGGAAACAAACCTAAACTTTTTATTCTGTTATTGTAAGGGTCAGAAGATAGCATCAATACCATGATTATACCTAGCTGCTTGATCAAGAATCCACATCAAGTCAGCAAGTTTCTTGTGTTTCATCTCAGGATTCAGGGCCTTTGTCAGGGACTAAGCTGTCTTGCAATGTCTAGCACTTTCTCCAATACCCATGAGCTGTTGCCATTCAAGGGCTTGTTACCTCTGTATGCAATTTGAGAATTCTTTTCCTGGCTATCCTAAAAAGACTAGAGAGCATTTCATTCTGTTTTTATTCCTTGAGAGCAGTGTTTTAGTGGCTGTTCAGCATTTTTTGACTGCTTTTTTTAGAGGTGTTTTATTTCTCAATATATTGTTCTGTTCTTGGTCTGAGGAATTTATGCATGTACAATAAATTTATTTATAACAGCTTTATTTTTGCATTGCAATTAGACAATATAATTCACAGATTTTTTTCAAAAAACTTTTTGTTCATCTATATTTGTATGTAGATTTGTATATATGTAGATTTGTATATATGTAGATTTGTATATATGTAGATTTGTATATATATTTGTATATGTAGGTATTTCAGCATTGAATTTATTGGTATTAAAAAGGACCAGCATATTCATTTTTTTTAAAGAAATGTGTTCATCTTGGATATCTCAAAGCAACTGCATAAACCTTTATATTTATGAAGTGTTTTTGGAAGTTTCCGTGTCTGATGGCCCAAATTGTAGTGAGACCTCAAAATACTTGGTTAGCCTTTGTATAAGGATGCGTGCACACCCTTAATGTGACACCATCTGGGAACTGTGCTTGTGCACGGCTGCCTTGCGTGCTTCTGCAATGGAGTGCTGCACATCTGAGATTCCTCAGGATTTCCTCTAAGATATTGGTCATGGACACAAGGGTTGTCAGTGAGATTATCTACTGGCAAGATGTGACTGGTGGAGATTCTCAAGGTCGAGCAGAGAGTTGTGTCTGTGTGCACATTCCAGTACTGCTGAGCAGTCCTTGTGGAACTATGGATACTGCGAGAACTTTATTGAATGTTTCATGGTGCTCTTAACTCTACTGGGAAAGGCAAGTTCAACCAGCAGTTTCAAATCTGGTTCTGTTTTCTTTTGAGTAATAGTTAAACGTAAGCAGATAGTTGTTGCTTGTTACTACCATACCTGAAAGGTCAACAATGTGAAGAGCATGCATGGGAAATACTTTTTCAGAGAGAAGCAGATAAGTCAGTTTTCACTTCCAAAACTGCAACCTAAGATTATAGACCTTTGGCGTTAGGATTTGGGGAGGTGTATTTAATCTTACTAATTGGGTTATTTTGGTAATTGAATAGTAGACAGCTCCTTTGGAGAAGAAATGCAGCAGACAGAAATTATCTGGGCCTCTACTAGTCAGGATTTTAAATCCATATCTTCATTTAGTGATTATCTTCAAGGTAGATATCAAGGGGAGATCAATACAAAAGGTGACAATACAAAATGAAGTACAGAATCATGAAGGGGAAAACATTTTTTGGTAGAGATTAGTAAATCTCACTTGTCTAAGCTTCAGTAAAATTACTTTTAAAGTGTCAAAAGCAGAAAGATGGCAGTTCAGGAACAAGTAACTGCATAGGGTACAGAATATTGGGATTCATTTCCATTTTAATTTCAGTTTAGTTTTAAATGGTAAGAGTCTTGTAGCTTACCTTCAGGGCTACACTTAGTTTTGTAATACAAAGAGAGGATTGTGCTGGTAATACAAAACCAGGAGGCATCTTCTGTTCTGTTTTCTTCACAGGTCAGCATGGCTGCTTTGTTGGTGTTCTTCACATTCAGCAGCAGTCAAATAGCATAGGAAGACTTTCAATAGACACAATCAGTATTTTCATTGCATTACTGCTCCAGTGTCATGCTTTGCCTGCTTCTCATGGCTCATCATTGCATGTTTTAGTAACTTGCACATTGACAATCAAGAGTAAGACTATTACTGTGCATTACATTCTTAAAATACAGCTGTCTATATTTGAAAGGTAGTTCTTGCTCATGTGTAGTATTACACAAGAAATTGGAGGAAGCAAGCGTTTAAATAATTGCAAGCAGGCAGTAGTGTGGAGCTTTTAAAGGTCAGTATTAGAATTACCATTCTCTTTTTGTGCTGTTCTTTAGCTGACCACAGGCACTATATTTAATGACCTGAGGGAAATACATACAGCCTTGTTTTTCCTCAGTTTGCATGGAAAAAGAAAACATCTTCTAGATGATAAGTAGTACTTCAACAGTACATATGTGGTAGAAACAGTATGTGGTACTATAAAATCGTTCCTTTCACTTTTGTTATATGTATTTAACATATAACAAAAGACAATATCTGGCACTAGATCTGATTTTCTAACATGATCTAATGTAGAAGACAACTTTTCACAAAGAACATCCATTTAAATCATATCTCACTCCCCAAGTCTTATTGTCAGATAATAGTGTTGCCATGGTAAGCTGATTTATTCCTTCAAAAAACCTAAGTCCATGTCTTTCAGGTTATGAACTGACCATTGACTTAATTCATTGTGATGTGTGTATCTGTTGTTACAGACTAAATTTAGAGAATTGCCTGGTTTTAAAAGTATCTGAAAAATTAAATATGATTTTGACAAGAAACGTGTACTTTCATGCACTTTTTGGAAAAGGACAGCTAAAGATTTTGGCAATTGATGTTTTTGAACTAGCTTTGGCAAGAATAATTGTGTGAGATCTTTCCGTTTTAGTCTAGTAAACTTGCAGGCTTAAACAGACAAACTTCAGATATTCAAATACTGAAAGAAATCATATCTCTTCCCCTGCTTTTTAATTTCTCTAGGTTATAATCTTGTAATGAAGAAGAAAATACCACAAATCATTTTCATGTATTGTCTGACCGTATGTCAGGGACTGGGAGGTCAAAATTGCTCTTAAGTGAAGGTCAGATTCATGACCACCTGAGGAACCTGACTGTGCAAAATTCATTGAATCATAGCATGGTTTGAGTTGGAAGAGACCTTAAAGATCATCTAGTTCCAGGCCATGGACAGGGATGCTGTTCAGTAGATCAGGTTGCACAGGACCCATCCAGCCCAGCCTTGAGCAGTGTCTGGGATGAGACATCTATCTTCACCACCTACTGAGTAAAGAATTTCTTTCTAACATCTAACCTAAACTCAGCTGTTTTCAGTTAAAACCATTGCCTCTTGTCCTGTTGCTATCTGCCCATACAAAATTTCTCGCCCCTTCCATTTTATGAGCGCATTTAAGATACTGGAAGGTCACAGTGAGGTCTCTCCAAAGTCTTTTCTTCTGTATACTGATCAACCTCAGCTCTCAGCCTTTATTCTTTATTATTTATTATTTATATAGGAGTGCTGCTCCATTCCTGTGATCATCTATGTGGCCTCCTCTGGAGCTGCTCAACCAGGTCAGGTCCATGTCTGTCTTGTGCTGAGGACTGCAGATGCAGCACTCCAGGTTGGGTCTGACAAGGACAGAGTAGACGGGGAGAATCCCCTCCCTTGACCAGATGGCCACCCCTCTTATGGTGCAACCCAGGATGCAGTTGGCTCTCTGGGCTGTGAGCACACCTTGTTGGCTTATGTTCAGCTTTTTATCCATGAGAACAAGCAAGTCCTTTTCCTCAGAGCTGGTCTTAATGAGTTCTTGCAGTTTGTACTCACATCTGGGGTTACCCTGACCCATGGGCAGCACCTTGCACTTGGATTTGTTGAACTTCATCGTTTTCTTGTATACACAGTTCTCAAGCTTGTCCAAGTCACTCTGGATAGAATCCCTTTCTTCTCTCATGTCAGCTACAACATTCAGCTTTGTATCATTTGCAAACTTGCTGAGGGTACAGTTGATCTCAGTGTCAGGTCATGGATGAAGATACTGAAAAGCACTGGTCCCAAGATAAAGCCCTCAGGGACACTTCTATATGCCTTCTTCCTTTCAGTACCTTTATTCCTAAGCATCCAAGTCTAAACCAGTCCAGAGCAATCAGTGGAACTTTATTTGATTCAAGTGGTTATGTTATCAGGCTCATTACAGTGCATCTTCCTCCGTATGATGTTACCAAACTCAGGATCTCCAATTCATTTTCATTTCCTCATGATCCATAATCTAGTGGCACAAGCTGTGACTGGTTATTAGAACATACCTTTATAGGAATCTTAAGTAAAAAAAAAAAAAAAATCATGTGCATGGTTCATATGGGAGACTTGCTTCACTGGTTTTCTTCAGTTACCCTTTCTTGACTGGAACCCTCACCTTCTTTTGAAATTTTTGTTCATGATAGCAGAACTGTAGCTATTTTTCACCAGCTTTGAATAAAGCTTGACCTGTTTTCTTGAATCAGGCCATTGGTAGCTCCTCTGAAAGCAGCTGCTCTTTTGTATCAGTTGGTTGTTGGCAGGTACAAGGGGAGCCCTGCCTCTGTGGGAATGCTCCATGGGAACAGCAAGTGGCAGAGTGATCTCACTGAGAAGTACTGCAGCTCCTGCACCTGCCTGTGTGCATGGAGCTCTGTCATTGCTTTGCTGCCTGTGGAGTTTATTTCATGGAGGGAGTTCCTTCAGCCACTCCTTACGTGCAGCTCCCTAAGACTCATCTCCACATAATACAGTTGTGTCAAGCTTGTTGTTTGGACTTCCTCCTGTGTGGATGTGCTTGAAGAAAGTCATTGAAATAAAGGTTTTGCTACTTACTACAGTTGTTTTGAGAGGTGCAGCTTACCTGTGTGACCACTCTCTGTCACTTACCCAGCCTCTTAGTCCTTTGGGTGTAGCAGGGAATGAAAACAACAGTCCCAGGCATGTCCTTACATAAATTTAAGTAAGCTTACCCTTATTCAGGTATGTTCAGGATAAGAATCTCTTCTTCAGAGCTGAAGAAACATGTAAGTGTGGACCATACACGTGTAACTCCTGGTAACAGTAAATAATGTTGCCTTTTAATATGAAACATATTTTACCACTGCTTTGGTGTTGTAGGGCTAGTTTTAGCAAAGAAGACTGTTCAGTAAAAACATTCTGTGGTGGGTGGGTTGCTACAGCAACAGTCTTGTAAGGGTTCTGATAAAGATTGAAAATTGTCTGAATCTTACCTGTGGTTATACATTTTCTGCAGTTTAAATCACAAGTATAGTGCATTTTTTTATTGTAGAGGTCAAGATTATTCCACTTTTGGAGGATTCTTGACTATGTAAGCTGCTGCTAAAATAAAATGCCTGCTTCAGTCTCAAAGAGGAACAAAACTTTTGCTGCTGTGCTTGGAATACAGTACTTGGCTTGATTAACAAGCATGTCCCAACTAGGGAGATAAATAACTTAATGAGGCCCAGGGCTGGGGATAAAATTCTTTCTTTTTATGGTTGTAAGCAGAGCACAACACTGATTCATTAAGCAAAGCAGAATGAATTTGATTTTCTTTGTATAATGGCAGTGCTGTACAGTCTAGAGACATCCAGACAAGGAAATCTGTCATAGTAACAAATGTTTTTGAAGGGTGTGGTGGGTGTACGTCCTTAATGTAGTTCATGTAATGGCTTGGAAGTGGCTGATCTATATATATGAGATAAAAATAGCACTATTTAATGCTGAAATTAGTGCCACTATGTTATAGTGTGAACTTCTTCATTTTTACAGTGCGTTTGCTGCTTTTAAAAGATGGTAGTAACAAGTCACCAACACTCTGAATGCTTTTTGTTAGATGGTGTATTCTCAGAATTTGCTAATAATCTGTTGATTACATCTATTTTGACTAACTGCTAATGAACTTCATGTCTTAAAAATGAGATTTTATTTGCTTCAATTTATTCTTAATAATCTGAATGTGGGTTGTAGTGGTCTTCATTGGACTGTCATAGTATCTGCCAGTGTTTTTATAATTCTTCTCTCATCCAATTTTCTAGGATTAATGACTACACGGTATTTCTGCAAAGTTCCTATTTGTCTGGGAGAATTCCTGCTTGGTTCTGTCATAATGGCTCAGCAGTCTTTAGTATCCCCCCATGTGCCGATTGGATGGTGATACTGCCTAGCTGGTGGTTCTTTAGCATGCTGACCACCTACCATGAAACCTGGGGTCTCCTGATCTTGTTGTTACAGGTCTCAGTGGTCACTTGTCCTGTTATGAATCAGTGTCTCTCTAATGAGCCTGTTGCTTTCTTCCTTAGATTCTCCTATTTGCAGTGGCAAATATTCTTGATGCTGTGAAAATATTCTTGATACACTTTAGTCACACTTCTTAGATGACCAATTGTTTAGTTATATTTTCATGCCTCCTTTTTTCTTACCCCTTCTTCTTCCTCTGCTTCCTCAACATTTTGAGACACTTCCAGGATATGTTGTCCTGGCTTGGTACTTAGTTGGAAATGTCCTTCATTTACCAAAGCTTACATTAATCTTGTTTGCTGTGGTCTTTTTAAGAGGAGATGAGTAAAAGTAGGTGGGCCATATTCAAAATGAAATTTGCATCAACTAATAACATGGTGTTTCAAGTATTAAAGTCAGGATTCATGACTTCATAGATCAACTTCCTAAATATCAACTTACCTTACTGACCAGTTGCTTGGCCAGATTTGGCTATTTATAGGCTAGCTGTAGCAAGTTTGGACAACCTGGATAAAAGCTGGGTAAAACTGAATGGTAGTTTATGCTGTTACTGCCTTGGTCTTACATGTTAGCTACCACTTGGGAGATTGGTTATTGTTGTGGTTTGGTTTGGGGTTTTTAAATATATATTTTGTCTAAAAAGAGAAGAACATTTTTTCAAATTAATCAGAAAGGGAAGTAATTTTGTGTGACAGTGTTGTTTTAACTCTTTATCAGCAGTTACAAAGCTAATTGTCTGAGCTAAGTAGCATTCCAGACTAATGCAAATAAATTTCCCAGCATATCTATGAATCAATATGAACAGTAGCTATGCTGAATTTTAGATTACCATGTTTGACCTTCTTTTATTCAGTCTCCCCAGCAACTTGTTTTCACATTTTCCCTTTACAGGGAGAATTATCTTCTAAGCAAGTGTGTAATTGGTTACATTGTAATACTCTTTTAACAAAAAGCACTTATGTGGTGTTTTTTCTAGTACAAAAATGCAAGTCATTCCAAAGCTCTTAAAAGAAGAAAAAGTTTACTCCATAAGGAAAAAGAATTATATCACCGTGCTTTTTATTTTAAATTTTCTGCAAGTACTGTACCATGAAAGGTGCAGTATTGATTGCTCTAGTGAATTCTTAACAAGAAACAGCATCAGTTTGAGGAGAGAGGTTACTTTTACAGGTCTGTGGCATTCACATAAACTGAAGGTTATGCTATTCACTCTTTTAATGTGACTACTTATATCAGCTGGACAAAGTGAAGAAGTTATTGCCTTTTCTATCCAAAACACTGCTCCAAGACCCAAAAAGTGAAGAATATAAAGTATACTTTCCTGGGCTGTTTTTTGTTCAGCTTTGCTGTTTTGCCACGAGCATCCTTAAACATGTTGCATGTGACAAGTCAATAATGGAAATCACAGTACTTCTGGTTATGAGAGTATCAGGACAAAGGGAGGCTTTTCACTGGAGTTTCTGTCAAGATTCTTTGAAGGCAACTCCTTTGTTCTGATCTGATTATTCTAGTGCATTGAGCAAAATTGCCAAGTGGTACTGAAATCATGTTTGCTAATATCGTCATCTTATTTATCCAGTCCTCCTCTGTTTTTCTTACGTGCTTCATCTCTGTTTTGCTCTTCCTTGATTTCTCTGCCATGATCTGTGGTGCTTTTTGGCTGCTCTTAGGAGAGCATCAAATTGAGTGTTAGAGTAAAACAGACAATATTCCAGTCAGGTTCAAGGTCCAAGGAGGATGCACTAGATGCTCAGAAGCATCTTCTGCTCCAAGAGAGAGACTATGTAACTTCTTTACATATTGATTGTGTAGTAAGATCTCCTTTAAAACCAAACCAGGCTTTAATGCAGAACTTTGCCAAAACTTGCGTATTTCTTACCTGTTATGTCCTCGAATGAGATACCTTTGGGTCTTGATTTTGGGTGAATATATATAATGATATATAATGTGATGGTATTGTAATTGCAAACGACCACATGAAACAGATTTCTAATTCAGTTCAGTATAGCTGACATCCTTTATTGAGAGGATTTATTTGAATATTGTGAAATATAAGAATTTTAAGTATGTTCTTAATATTACCACTATCTAACTCAGTAGAGGCAGCTAACATAGACAATGCTGAATTTTACTTAAGCTTAGCTTAGCAGATTTGAAGACAGGAATAAACCTAGTTTTGTTTTGTCTTGGTTTTTAATAAGATGGCTTGCATTTCCACAATAGTTAACATTTGGTTTTCTTACTTTGTGATACATAAACTTGCACCAAGTTCCATTTTATCATTTGAGTTTCACTGTATCCCAAACATAGCAAGTTCTTTCAGATAGTCGTACTAGTATGTTAGAAATTAAACAAAATTTCAACATTAGATGTTAAATGAGCTGAGAAGCACTTTGTTCTGTTTCTTATTCAGGTATGTGGAGGACTCTGTAGCAGAAGAGCTTTGTTGCTCAGAGGGCTCTGATTTTCCTTACCAGAACAAACCGTGTCAGAATTGAAACAATGTTGTCAAAATTAGTTTACTTACAGCTGACCTTAATAAAAAGGAGAACTATGACTTTTGCTAAATGTCCTTGACAGAATGAGCTCTGTAACATGCTTTCACGCTGACAAACCTGGTTTCCTTCCATGAAGTAGGTGGTTTTGCAGACAAGGTTCAGCAGATGTTTTTCTGCCAGACATCAGGTCCTAGTATCATCATCTCCCATAGTATTCTTATAAACAAAACTATGAAATAGTCCACTGACTGAAGTGTGGGTCCCAAAGACTTAGTAGTACAAAGCCCAGATGACAGCCAGCTACTTGTGGCTTCCTATCAAAGCTCAATATTGGAGCAAATATTCTCTTCTTTATTAGTAAGTGAATGAGGGGACAGAGTGCATCTTCAGCACTTTTGTGGATGATAGTGATTTGGTGGGAGCAAGCAAGGTAAGAGAGAGGTCAGAGAGACTGTTGGGAAGGAGCTCAGCATCCAGGGGGAATGCACTGACATGTAGTTTGGCTAAGGTGAGCACAAAGCTGGAGGGGTGGGAGGGAGTGTAGCCTCATGTACCAGCAGAAGCTTGGGACCAGCTCTGGGACAGCAGCCCAGCTGTTCTCCTCAGCAGCTCCAGTGTGCCCTGGCTGAGCACCTGCTACACCCTCAGCTGTGCAAGCACCAGTTTGAGTGGGATTAATCCCTCTGTTGAGAACCTGTGAGACTGCTTCTCTAGTTACTGGTGGAGGAAAATCCTAATAAATGGAATTCTAAACACTCAGAAACAGGTTGCCCAGAAAGGCTGTAGAGTCTGTTCTTCAGGATACACACAGCTCCATGAACATATTCGTCCAAACAGTATATTATAATGGCCCTGCTTTCAGCCAAAACTGCTCTCTCTCACTCTCAGCTTTCTGTGTGTTGTGCCCCTCAAGAAGCAAACAGCAAAATTGGTCATTGTAATATGACAGACTCCATGCAACCTGCCATGGTGTAGGAATTAGTTTGCAATCCATCAAGTTACCCTAGGCATGATAGCAGAGATCCATGGGAGATGTGGTTGGGATGTTGACTGGATACTCTGCCTAAATGTGTCTGAGTCTCCTGGCATTGACTGAAATGAATAGAAGTCTTCTGCACTTTGGTTGCTGATGTTTATTTCATCACTCTCATGAGTTTTAGTTTAAAATCATTGTTTGTAGGTATTCATCTGGCAAGTAGGAAAACAATTTTTTTACTAATGTGTTTTTGATGTACAAATGGTATCTTTAAAATGCATAGAACATACTCCTTTCAGAGCCATGTAAAAATCAATGTCCTGAAGACACCTGTGTCTTCAAGGTGGCAAGGCAGGGGAAAAGTAAAATTGTTCCTGGAAGTAGAAAAGTTAAAATAAAGACTAATACTTTCAAATTTACTTGCTTTAGAAGCTGAACTGTAGAGATGAATGTCTAAAAATGAGTTTTCAGTCCCTTAACTATGATATGCTCTTCAGGCTTCTGGATTTGGAAAATAGGAATGTAAAATGAATCATATGATGTTACCACAGGGAGGAAGTGTCAGTCATAACGTTTTTATATGATCAGAGAATGATTGTGTATGGAGTCTTAAGTGTCAGTTGTTAATGAAACAGTTAATTTTAAGGCAAAAAAGTATGCTTTGAGAATATGTAATTCATATTAAGGGATCTACAAGTGAGAAATAAAAAAAAATTAAACTTATATTTGTTCCTGATTTTTGGATTGGTTTTTTCCTTTTCCTAAATAGACTTTGTTGGAATATGCAGAAAAGTGGAAGACATCAGAAGATCCTCTGCCTCTGCTGGAGGTGTACACGGTGGCTATCCGAAGTTACGTTAAAGCACGACCTTACCTTACCTCTGAGTGTGAAAACGTAGCCTTTGTGCTTGAACGTTTAGCACTGTGAGTATGCTTTTTTGGTTACTAAAACCAGTCTGTATGGTATTAACTTTTCATTGCCTAAATGTTTTCCTAATCCAGTTCTCAGCACCTGCCTTCCTCATGGTAGATGTTGTATATAAGGGAGAATATTTGGTTGTTAGAATTGAGGCAAGAAGGATTCCTGACCTAGGACAAGCCAACATTCCTGGCTTGAAATGCTTTGCTATTATTGATCTGCATATTATCTGAAATTTGCACAGAGTTGGATGCAGTGATTTTTTTTATGGTGTCTCGTAGAAAACTTGCTTTTACAGTTTCTGCAAGCATGTTCATGACCTCTTTTTCTTTATGTGTTCAAGGAAGCAAGCTGTTTTGTGGCTGGTGTTTCAAACAACTGTTTTGATATTAGAATAAGGAATTGTTGATTATACAATTTCAACATCAAAAATGTCTTCAAATAATATTTCTCTTTGACTTCCAGAAGCTGTATTGAACTTCTGCTGTGTCTGCCTCTGGACTTACCTGAAAATAAATGGGAAGAATTTCAGGCTTTTGTACAGGTGAGTTTAGTTCATAAAATAAAGACTGAATAGCTTTTCAGAATGGTTTGGAAATCTAGGGATATTAAGTATGTAGCCTGTCTGTCAGAAGCAAGGCCTTCAGCTGGAAATCCTACATACTCTGCAGTAATTGCTCAAGGTAATATCATTTGTCTGCATGCAGGAGCTGTGGAGAAAAAAACTAGTTACAGATTATTGAAAGAAAATTCATGTTTTAAAATATGGTTGAATAGTAACACACTTAGAGATGAAATATTACCATATAAGTCATTCTTTACTATATATGGTTGTATGTTTGAAACTTATGAATGAAAGCCAGTTGATATGGAAGGGTTTTTAGATCTCTCACAGGGCACTGGCTGGTTAAGGTTAGAGCACTGCATTAAAGGAGAGTGTTGGAACAAGTTGTGCTTCTCTGTATTTATCAGGAATATGTAGTGGGAGGTCCAGTCTACAGTTTTAAAAAAAGTAAGAAGGGGAGAGGAGAAAAGAATAATAATGAAAAGACCAGATAGAGTTACCTCAGGATTCACAGCCTAAATAATGTAGGAAGATGAAAGGCTGATTATTTTCAGAGTGAATTTTGACTAGTAATTGCCTTATATAAATCAATTCTGAAGAGATATGTTTGATGCTGAGGGGTTCCACAGCTGTGAGAGCAGATGGAAAAATAAAAGAAAAATGAGCTATTTCTTGTTGTTTTAGTGTTTTGATTATTTTAAGGACCAGTGTAAGTTGTACATTGCTACTTAAGCCACAGATTTTTTAGGTATTTAGTTTGCTCCCAAGTGTAGGTCTGCTCACAGAATTTTTTCTAGTATATAAGTGCAGTGGATGATATTTTAATTGATTTTAAGACTCCAGACTGTTTCATCACATTTGCAGAGAACTATGCAGAGAGATCTTAACAGCTAAAATCTTTCGACATGATAAAAATATTTTTTTTTCAGTGTCTTCAGTACATAGAAATTGAGCTGCTGAAGAGTTTGAGAAGATGGTTTTGTACTGGTACCAGTACAGTATGTGGACTAGAGAAATTGCTCATCCATTTTTAAAAGAGAGGCCTATTTCAAAATTTAGTTTCAGAAATTTCAGAAGTAGCCCTGTTAATAAATCTCAAGGTGAATTTGAAGTACTCAGTTTTTTTGGTTTCTCAGCTTATATATTAGGCAACAGAGGCAGAAGTAAAACCTATATAGGCTGAATGTTAAGATTGTTTTATTTTACATTTAACTCTCTATCTGGTAAGGCATTGATTTGATAACATAAGGTATAAAGGAGTATGAAAGACACATTATTTATGTCTTTTTTAAACAATACCTTGTTTTGTAAAATATATTATTCAGGTGGCTCATAAAAACTTGATGGAAAATGGCAGCCAGGAACTGCACATTTTAACAACACTTACACAAGAGAAAGGAGTGTGGAAGAACCCAATATTGTGTGGTATTCTGTCCCAGGAACAGTTGGACCCAGATAAAGGTAAAATTTAAAGTTATTTACTTCAATTTAATGGTACATTGAAATATTATTATGATCGATGGAAGTTTTTTGTTCTATATAGTTTCTGGTAATTTATAAACTGTATTAATAAATATGCATGTAGCATTTTCTGAACTATTAAGATAGTATGTTCATGGTAACATGCAAATAACTGAATGTTCGTATTTTGCATAAAACATAATCATGCCTCAAATTCTCTTGCCATTTTCTTTATAAGCTATGTGAAAGGACAGGTAATTACATACAGGTAATTTTTGATGGGGTAAGTTCAATACTAATATGCAAAATTTATTAGACAAACCCAAAAAAAAAAACTGCATATCTATTTTTAAATGGGAATATCATTTACTCAGTTATGAAATGCCAAGAGGACCTTTACTGAATATTCATTTAGACCTGAGTTCTGAGAATGGCTAACAGAGTTGCATAGGGAAGAGTATATGATCAGCAGAGGCTTACAAGGATAGTGCCCTGATAGGTTATTTTTGTTTTGGTGATTGCAGTCCAGAAATGGTATCCTTGTGTGAATAAATCTTAGTTGTTTTTTTGATTCTTTGCCTAAATGGTTTTAGAATCTGTATAAAGCATCACACATAAGCATCTGTGGCAAAGTTGCACAGTTCTTACATCAAATGAAGTAGTTTCTCTTAGTGTCTGCCTCCTTTTATCCTGGTGCCTGCTTATTTCATATGATATTTTCTATCTATTAACAAGTTAACTATTCTCATGTCTTTTAATGAATGCACAAGACCTGATTCGACAGACTGCTATCATATCTCATCTCTTCTGTACTGTCTTACATGTCTTTCAAATTTACTGTCCCATTCCTTGTATGGGAAACTAAAGGTTTATTCAGCAGTCAATATGATTTTCTGCTTCCTTCAGCATTCCTTTCATAATATTTAATATATAATAATAATATTCCTTTCATAACATTAGCCTTGCTTCTCTTGACTGAGCATTGAACCAATGTTTTCTTAAATCAGAACTAAACAAGACATTTTCTTGAGGACTAGTACCTATTTAAATGTTATGATTTTCCCCTATCATGCCTGTACTTAGGCTTGCACTTAGGCTTGTATTTTTTTCCTCCATGAAAATAATTTTGGGGGTTTTATCAACATTTTAATTTTATCTGTTATGCTGTGTTATGGACTGTTGGCATGTTTTTACTACCCTACTTTTGTCAGCGTATTTTATCATGGTTCTCTGCCCTTTTCCAGGTATTTATAAAAGTGCTGGATGTAGGCTGTCCCTGGTACAGATCCTACAGAAACCCGCTGAGAGTTTGTTTGGGTTTTTTTTCTTTTTCTATTAACTGATAATTTATCTGTACAAGATTCTTCTTTTTACTGCCAAGAGAGCTTGGTATCTTTAGGGATTTGATAGACTTCTTTTAGTGCTTTTAGAAAATAGGTTGAATATCCTTTTATTCAAATTACTACAGCTCCCTTGGATAAGTCCAATAAATGTATAATATGATTTTCAATTTTTTTTTTCAGAAGTTGGGCTTACTCTTCCCCAAGATTTGCATTTTGTTGCTTCTTTTAATTACTTATTATACACCTAATACAGACTTTGGATTTGTATGTAGTCCTCAGAGTCCCACAGAGTACTCCTTTACTAGCTTCTTCTCAACCACACTGCAGCCATTGTAACAGTAAGGTACTTGTAAGAGAGAGGTTTAATTAATATTTAATTGCCTTATAGTTGAGTCTTTTTAAGAACTTGCTCATGAATTCAGTATTGGGCAAGGAGGACACAGGACAGTAAGTAAGATTGTGACCATGGACTTCAGGAGAGCTAACTTTAGCATCTTTAAGGAATTTCTTGTAAGAGTCCCATGGGAACAGGTCCTGCACTGCTATCAGACATTGCATTGCATTGCATTTACATGGTGACTGGACCTGCTATTATACTTCAGGTTTCACCTGCATGACATTTTTTTTCTCAGGATTGCATATGATAGACAAGAAGCACTTGTATTTGGAGAGAGGAATTTTCTACATTTCTCCACTTCATTAATGGGTTACAGAAGGAAACTTCAGTAATGTTGTCTTAATTTTCTCACAACATAGTGGGTCTTTTGTCATACTGCCTCCTCCTGAACTGCCAGATAGCTTAATATGAGATCAGGACTGTTATTAATCTAGAATTGAAGCTGATCTGAATTAATAACAACTGAAAATTAGGTTTCCTGAAGTCATGTGTCTGTCTGTGCAGCCTTATTGCTCAGTGTGCCAAAGACTGAAAGTTCAAGTACACCAAAGTGTTTAAGGTTATGCCATAGCCTATGCAATGTTAAAACACTGCACTTCCATCCTCAATTTCTATAGTGTGGCTTGTGCCCTTTAACAGAAACCTGCTTTTCCATCCTCGAGGTTACCCTTTTTTTGTAGTGATGGTATAATCCTTCAAAGCTGTCATTGGTATCTCCTCAGCTGATACTGAGGGGGAGTGGAGGAACTGTCTAGAGGAAAAGGATCTTTGATAACCTTATGAAAAGCCAGGCTGCTCTTGCTTTTTTGGTATCTAATTCTAATTATCCTTAGAGATTTAAACCTGCATGCGAAGAGTTAGGTTCTTGAGTTTTTCGTAAATTTAAATGTAGTAGGGAGGCATCTAAAGAATATCTCACTGAAAAGAGGATCTGGATATAACCATCACTATCCAGAGACTGGCAAGGTGGATAACAGGCAGAATGTAACAGCCAACGTGGATCTATTTTCAGTAATTAGAGCACCTGTCACCACAAATTGAAGAACACCAGCAGCCTCAGTTTTGAGAGGAGAAAAATGTGTTTTCATCCTGGATATATTCAAAGCAGCCGTCTGGAACTTCTTTTACCCTTTCTCCAGACACTGTGCCACCACAGAGGCATCCAGGATTGATGCTGCATTCAGCAGAGTTGTGCTGAGATGTTTGCATGAAGGATTCTATGTCCCAGCTCCTGGTAGATATGGAAAGCGTCAAGTCAGTTCAGAGTCACCCATAATGTGAATGCACATGTAGACTAACATTTGAAGATGACTAAAGAGGTGTAATGGCTCAACCCCAGCCAAGCCCCACTCAGCCACTCTCTCATGCCCCCCCAGCAGCACTGGGGAGAGAATAGGAAGGGCAAAGGTAGAAATCTCACATGCTGAGATAAATACAGTACCATAGGGAAAGCAAAAGTCGCGCACACAAGCAAAGCAAGGGATGAATTCACTGCTTCCCATGGGCAGGTGGGTGCTCAGCCATCCCAGGAGAGCAGGGCCCCATCACACCTCACGGTGACTTGGGAAGACAAATCCATCACTGCAAACATCCTCCCCTTCCTCCTTCTTCCCCTGCCTTATGTACCAAGCATGATGTTCCATGGTCTGGAATGTCCCTTTGGTCACCTGGGGTCACCTGTCCCGGCTGTGTCTCCTCCCAAGCTCCCCCAGCCTCCTCCCCAGCATGGCAGCACAAAATTCAGAAAAGGCCTTGGCTCTGTGTAAGCCCTGCCCAGCAATAACAAAAACATTTCCACATGGTCATCACTGTGTTCAGCACAAATCCAAAACACAGCCCTGTACCAGCTGCTGTGAAGAAAATTAACCCTACTCCAGTCAAACCCAGTACATTAGTTTCCTGACTAGCAACTGAAGTTCTTGGAGATGGATTTTTCATGTGTATATTCACCTCCTGGCTTCATCGTCCCTGGCTGAAGCAAGGTTGATAAGACATAAAGGTGGTGGATTAATCTGTACCTATACTACATCTGATGAGGGGTCTGGTAGTAGGATTATGAGTGCTTTGTAAGGCAAATATTCTTTGTTCTCTTTAAGCCTTATAGTCTGCTAAAACGTGGCATTAATCTGGACTGGTTTCTACAGAGAACCTGTTAGTGCCTGGAGCTTATTCCTGCTCTCATGTGCCGCTAATCTGTGGATTACGTTTTCTCTGGTTTAGCCCATATATGGTACAAGTAATACCCATAATAAGAGTTCATAGTCCTTTTTGAGAACTTGGTGGGGAATCACTTGGTAGTAGGACCTGATATGCCAGCTATGGAATTCAAGAGAATAAGAGGGAAACTGTCGAAAAGGTTAGATCACAGTCTGTCCAAGTTAATTGGCTAGATTTAGTAGATTGTAGTACCACCTGTCAGATGCTATCTGCACATCTTTATTTTCCCTCATGTTCTGAAATTTTATATGAATTTTACGCATGCCTTGCACAAACATGTTTGTGAATTTTAGTAGATGAGGGAGCATTGCACAAAAATGACATTTAATATTTTTTCCAATAATTGTTCCCATTAAATGTCAGGGTTTACACTCATAAAGGTTAAGTTTTGTTAAAGATTTGTTCTAGAAAAGCACTTGTGTCTCAAAGCATTTTTATAAATTACAATTGTTATGGTAGGCTAGCAATTTGTCCACAATACTTCTGAAATTGACATTGCACAATAAAATACATTTATCAAGTATTTTAAAAATAAACAAAACCTCAGGAACCTCAAAATCTTGTCTTTAAGACTGTTCCACACCATAAACTTAGTCCTGTAACCCCAGTACTGGTTTTTGTCTTAAAATATTGGTTTTAATTCAGTTACGAAACAAATGCATTAAAATTCATGTTTTGAATGAGCTTTCAGATGTTAAACATAATGGTTATAATCACTGGGATTAGAATAAAGGCTGAAGAGCTAATATGTAACTGGTAACCCTGAGGTCTTCCTGTGTCTTGTTGAGAAGATAACAGAAAATGTGCTGATGCTTATGCAAGGTAGGCTGGCTGAAGCAGTAAATGCTAAAGGAAGGGGATTACGGAGAACTAGCAGATAGAATGTAGTGTTTACAATATTAAATACAGCAATTATAGGAATAAATCAGAGTGAAACATCTTGGGTTATCAATATATCTTAAAGTCTGAGGTCTTCCTGTATCTTGTTACAGAAATAAGGTAAAATGTTCCAATGTTATTCCAGGCAGATTATCCAGGAGTAAATGTTGTGGGCGAAGGGATTATTGGTACCTGGTAGAGGAAGAGCAAGGCTACACTATTGAATGTGGTTAGTCACAGGGTCATTTGTGGGTTGGCAGGAGTATGAGCATCTTTTATAATGCACTGGTAATGACATTAAAGGAACATTTATCTGCTGCTTAGAATGGCCTCTAATAAATACAAAAAATGTTTACTGTCTACCCATTGTCTGTTAGTGTGCTCTGATTTCCTTTGCTCCTGCATAAATACAAATCTTGTTGTAGCTTCATCGCCATGGGGAAAGGAAGAAGGAGCTCATTTGATTTGAATATGCTTACACATCAGTTAGCCATTGCTGATCATTTGTAACAGGGTACAAGGATATGGACAAATAACTGAGAAGTTGGTTGAAATGATAATTCAACCATAAATCTGAAAATGCATGAAAGATAATGATGGGGTTTAACAGGCCCAATTTCTGCAAAGGCAGTATTTTCTGCCTTAACGCCTTGTGCACTAAAGTGGTAAAGAAAACAGTTGACCTGATTTCAATTTCAAGATGGACTTTTAGTAATGTTCTATATAAGCAACTTGAAGAAGGAGAAATCATGAAATAAAGACAGTAGTGAGTCAAATAATAAATAGTATGGGAAGAATAGTATATAAATACATACAATAATACATACATACAATAAATAGTAAGAGAAGAAGCAAAGAATGAGATGAGCTTTTTTTTAAGTAAACCATGTTTCGTATTCTAATAGTTCAAGTATTACAGAGAGAATTAATTTTTTACATATTGAAATGTATGGGGATACATTTACATATGTAAATGTAAATATTTACATATGTAAATGTATTACATTTACATATTTACATACTTATTTCATCAAATCATAACAGAATTTGAAAAGTCAAGAAAATATAAATTAAGTGAATGGGCAACATGATTCAGGTGAAATTCAGGATGAGGCAATTAAAAGGAATATGATGAACATTCCTATCAAGATGTGTTAGAAATGACCAGAACTGCAGATGACCAGAAGGTTTTGGGAATACTCAAAGGCTGGAAAAAGACTCATTCAGAAATGATCAAGATTTTACTCCTAATACTGAAAGCATATAATGAATGTGCTGGTTTTCACAAAAGAAACAAAAAATCAGTAGAAAAAGTCCACTTTTTTAAAAAGATGTGAGAGTATGTTATGAAATTAAAGTGAGGGCAGTTGAAAACCATGTTGATTTTTTTATGCAGTATGTATCTACCATGTGGAAACAGGGAGGGGATGATATCAAAAGGATTAGAGAAAATTGATTGTCTATGTTTCTAGTTTTGATAATTGGCTTTAAATGTTCTAGAGGTAGAAATAAATTTCATGCTTCAAAGCTGGAACAATTTTGATCTTGAAGATCTGGATGAGACCAGAGATGCATATTTAAGATTTGGATGATTAATGTGTATTCCCTCTTTTTGTAGAATTCTTATGCCTTCCACTGAGTAACTTAAGAGTTGAGTTGTTAGTGTAGACAGAGTTTAGCTCTGGTGGGAGCATGTTTGAAAAATCCAGTACCCATCTCTTTTGAGTTTTAGACTATGCACAGTCAAATGTATACAAGATATGCCTCTTTTTTTCAAATAAGGAAGCTTTTTTCGTTGAAGAACCATAAAGTGTTTGACTCCATGAAACATTTCACACCAATAAAAAAGGGTTCAGAAACTTTTGCACTTGTCACATATATCCTTCAATAGCAAAATCTTTAAAAGGCAACAGTAGCAAAGGTGTAGCACAAGCGTACAAAGGATGTGAGAGTAGTGGCTTTGTATTGTCTTTCTGTAGAACTATAATTAAATGATATCTAAATATGTTAATATTTATATGGTCTCTCAGTCTGTTTTGTGTGCAACTGTTTAGCCAAGAAATTAGAATGAATTAAAACCTGCAAGTGTATAAAAGGTCTGTGACAGGGAATCTTTATGATAAAGAAGTGCAGTTCACCAAGAAACTTTTCCCTCATCTTTGCTTTGTATCTTTTATATCTGTTTTGATTTGTGTAAATTGTAGGGGTTAACCATGATGAGTAAATGCAGTCTGTTAACTCTGTAACATGCATATAATGTTTTGGCTTTTTTTTTTTTTTTTTTTTTTTTTTTTTTTTTTTTTTTTTAGTGAATGAATTTTTAATGTCAGAAGGCCCTGTCCTGCTGGATATGCGTATTAAGCACCTAATGAAAACAAAGCAATTAGTGCAAGCTACTGCCCTGGCAAAACTCTGCTCTGACCATCCAGAAATCTGTGCGAAAGGCAATTTCAAACAAACCTACCTGGTCTGTCTTTGTTCAGGATCACCAAATGAAAGGCTAATGGAAGAAGTAAGTAAATAATGCAGATTTTTTTTTCTTAGACTTATTTCTTCAATGATAGTAAAGTCACTAATCATAAGCTGGTGTTCTATAGAAGAGGTTTTTCTTTTAAAATATGATCTAAAATATTTTTGGTATTTTTTCTTTTCATTCATGTCACTTTTAAACTGAGTAGTAGTGACTCAAAACACTCATGGAAGTGTATTATTAGGTCATTAATAGGCATTTTCTGGCTGTGCCACAGCTTTGTGTTTGATTTTGCTTGAAGTATTTTAAAACTCTGCCTCGGATCTCCTTAGTAAAGTGAAGTTAATAATTTTCCCACTCTTATTACTTGAACTATATTGCTTTTTGTGTATACCTAGTACATAGAATGGGGCCCTTTAGATGCTGCTTGCAGTTCAGAGAATAAATGTAACTTCACCCAAATTCCTGGGTGTAATTGAAGGTGAAATCAGATCTTTGATCTGCTTTGCAATAGAAAATCCTTCTAATTTAAATACAGAAGTCAGAGGGGAGATGACAGCTTTGCTCTTTTGCATTCTTTCAGGTGGCATCTTCATTTCTCATCCCACTCCAAAGTTTTAGCTGAGCCTTTTCCCTCCTTGAAGGAAAACTAACTGCAAATGTCACTTTTCTTGTCTGCCAATGTCTCTGCTGTCTTTTTGTTGCTGTCATCTTTTTATGTTAAATATTAAGCATATTGCAATTGAACGTAAAAGGATAAGAGCTGTGCATTGAATAGAGCTGGAAAACTTTCCTGCTCTAGATACAGGTGAAATTTTAAGATGACAGCTTCTCACTGAGCATGTTCTTCAGATACTCAGTAGAATTGGATCAGTCTTGCTCTCCTCCCAGCCCTGGCTGCTGCAGACTCTGTCAGAACAGGCTTAGGAGGGGCTGTGACAGGGCTGTGCAATCTTACCTTTGTTTGCTGGAGACACGCAATGGAACTTGGAATTTCTGACCCTGCAAACAGACTTCCTTCCTTACTCAGCCCTAAAACAGAATGGGCTGGTTCAGTGAATGAACTGTGAATCCCCTGGACAAAAGGAATGGGTTAACCTTGTTTCTTTGGATGCCCTAAGGTACAGATAAGTTCATACTGGGTTATCAGCGAGAACCTAATTCAGGTATTTCTGAGCTTTGGATTGCTTAGATTAGCAGCTTCAGCTAACTGTTTGCAGTATTGCTAACCATTTTGGAAAGATCACGTCTTACCCCAAGAGAAGGCAGATAAGCTTTAACATGTCAGGGTGGACTTACAAACTGAGAAGGACAGTCATTTTGTATTGTGAGAACAGCAGGAAAATAGTAAAAGAAAAAAAAAAGGTCTAAAAAAGTATATTATCAGTGTGGAAATTTTTATATCTGTTCAGACTAGGCAGGAAAGTAACATTTAAGCAAGTTCTCAGCATGGATTAGTTTAATAGTTTCCTTCAATAATGGAAGAATTCAAACCTGCAGTATGTGAAATGCTATACTGACAAACATGATGTTACAAACCTTTGTTAGAAACAGGGTCCCTTAGGAAGTGTGACAGGCTGGAAAAGCTTTTAATGAAGAAAGTTCCCTTATAATAAGTTCAGTTCACTGTATTCTTCTCTAAGCTTTTCATTGATGTCCCTATCTGAGATGGGGCACTGAGCAAAGCAGATCTTCAGTCTAAATTGCTATTACATTTATACTGTTCCATATTAAGAAATGCCATTTTCTTTAGAAGATAACTTTGAGGTTATTAAACATCCAGTGACATTCAGTGAAGGGCTATTAGTATATTTACAAAGTGTCAATTTAGAGGTGTGAAAATAAGTAGTTGTACTATTCAAAATTGTAGTTTGATTGCTGGATACCGTGGTGCCCAACCCAGCTGTGCTGCTGCCTTACCCAGAGTGCCGGACCAGCTGGGTGTTTGGGTGAGCACTTCTGTTTCTTGCTTTGGGTGGTCTTGTGATTTCTCAAGAGAGACTTCCAACAGTGTTGTTGTCATAGTCAAGCTACTCTTCAGCTGCTGGTGTCAAAGAATAAATACCAGCATGTCCTGCAAGATACACTAATTGAGGTAATCAAACCAGTCTACTGAGAATCAAATTAGACAGTAGTTGTTACAGCAAGGGCACTGATTCAGTACTGATATAGCTGTCTAGTAGTACTGGGCAACTGTGATTTGCCATAAAACTAAGTACTTCAATTGGTACTTGACAAATAATTTATATTGTACAGACTGTAGCATTCTTCTAGATCAGCATTCAGATGACCTGCTTCTTACTGTACAGCTTTCCTTTTCTTTATATCTTTGATTTTTTTAAAAGTACTAGAACAGTCATGTTAAACCTCAGATTCGTTAACCCCCCAGCTCATTGTATTAAAGCAGTAGCAATTCTGGATTAGAATTACAAGTAATTTTCTTTTTTGTATTAAGCTGCATTTTAAAGTTATAAGTCTTCATATCACTATTACCATATGTATGTGGTATATGTGAATAATTAATATACTTTAAAATTCTTTGGTGACTGGGACACTAGATACAAATAAGTCATGTCTAAGAAAAAAGTTTATGTTCACTCTAATAGAACAGTTTTTCTGGTGGCATGATGAGTTTTGATGCTGTCTAGAAATATGCTAATATGCTTTCAAGCTCATCTCTATCCAACTGTTAAATTAAAGTTCTGAATTATTGTCTTGCGAAGGCTAATGTGACTGTGTGTCTGAAAATACAACCACTTTCTGAGTCTTGTTCTTCTCTTTCTTCTCTTCTAGATTGCAGAAGTAGATTGCAAGGATGCACTAGAAATGATCTGTAACCTGGAATCTGATGGAGATGAAAAAAGTGCTCTAATTCTATGTGCAGCATTTCTATCTCGCCAGCTGCAGCAAGGGGAAATGTACTGTGCCTGGTGAGTTTGAATCTTGTTTTCTATCTAAGAACAAAAATTTTGTCTGGGGAAGATACATAAGCCATAAGTTAACTTTTGTTTAGCTGATAAAATCTGTGAGCTAAACAGAAAGGAGATAAGACTCTTGGAAAGCTGAAAAAGAAAAGAAATGTATTTTGGAAGATAAGAATCCATTACAGGAATTTGAAGGGTGTCTGTAGGATGAGGTAAATACCAATAGCTGGTTAATAATTTTTCTGTAGAAATAAGAAATTTAGTAACTGCAGGCAACTGGTCAGCATTATGTCAGCATTTAATGAGTAAGTACTGCTCTTTCTGTCCTGTAATAACACAGTGTTTCTCTTTCTAACAAACTTAGAAAGGAAGAAGCTCTTTACTACTACTATAACTACAATAATAAGCTAGATGAAGATACTTATTGTTTAGGGCTTGCTGTCATTAATGTGGGAACAAGTAACTGGTCTTTGTTGGCAGATATTTGAGCTGTTAGAGTTTTAATTTCCTCATGCTAACTAGCAAACCTGTATAATTCCTAAAGAATTTGCTTTGTGTGTGCATCTCTGTTTTATGTGCAGCAGCAGGAGAAAACTGCTTATGCAGGATTTCGCTTTAAGAGATTCTGGTAAAGTTTTGGGTGTTATAGCATTCCACAAGGTACTAGGTACTCTTGGCTCTTTGCACCTGAGGAGGAATGAACAAATAAGATAATGTAGATACTGTGATATTCTTTGGCTTTGGGGATTAATTTCTTGCTAAATCACAGTCAGATTCAGCTCTTAAAGAAGAGTAGCTTTAGAAAAAGTGTATCTACCACAGAGAAAAGCCATCTTCTGTAGGTGTGAGTAATTACTAAGAGTTCAGAAGTATACAGTTCCAGTCTGTGAATAGTAAACCACTGTGCAGGACACTTCTTTTTTTCAAGGCCACATAATGAGTAAAATATGTAGTATGAATTGTGGTAATACAGGATTTATTCTGAACTGTCCTTCCGGAATTGTCATAATTTTGAAATTTAGACACTTAATAGTGTGGGTATTTTAATAAAAGATAAGGTGTAAATAAATTTCAGGCTTTTTCCTTTCCCAAAGTCAAAATGGAAACTGTTCTTAGCCTTGCATTTCTTGTTATAAGACTAGTGGTTGCATTGATGGCCCTGAAATATTGTTCTCTTGTTCTAGGGAACTGACTCTTTTCTGGAGTAAACTGCAGCAAAGGGTAGAGCCTTCTATTCAAGTGTATCTAGAGAGATGTCGTCAACTTTCTGTGTTAACTAAGACTGTTTATCACATTTTCTTCCTGATTAAAGTAATTAATTCAGAGGTAAGGATACTCCTGAAAGAATATTTTTGGGACTTTCAATGGAACTGTAATCAGGAAAATTTATGAAAACTTCTTTGACATCCTGTCTTTCTGTATAGTATCAGTTTCAGGGCAATCCTAATTGGTTTTAGGAAAGGCCATAGCAACTTCCTTCTGCAGGTAAATTATAATTTGATTTATTTTGAATCATTAAAACTTTGGTTCCTTTGCAAAAAAAGAGTGGGATTAAACAGAAAAGCTGGATGCCACAACTGAGATGAAAAAAATTACTAAAGGTGAGGTTATGGCCTCTAGATTTGCCTGTGTCCCTAAATATGGTATTTTCTGTAAGCAAGCCCTAACATTCCTCACCATTATTTTCCATATTTCAAAAATTACAGAAAATTGAGACGACCAGATTATGAGGAAAGGAAATTAAGGGTGTATGTTAATATATAAGAAAAGGAAAATTACAGGAAATTAGAAAGAAAAGAAGAAACTACACAAAAAAACCCCAAAACTACAACTCAAAATCTTTTGAACTGCCACTTATGAATGCAGTTTATTTTGATAAATTAAATACTTGTCACTTGTGGGCTTAGATCCAATGTTACATTAAAAGCCTGCTCATCTTTCTCAGCTAACCTTGTCATCTAGTTTTCTTAGTTTCTTTAATAGTTGCAATATTTAATATTGATAGCTAAATTGAGCTCTTGTGAAGATTTCTTTAAGTTGGGAAATTAATTCTAAGCATAAAAATTCCTGGTTTTGTTTTTCAGTGTTCTGGTATGGCTAATCATGGGCTTCTAATTCAAGGATTTTTCCCCCCACCTCTGTCAGATGTGAAATAAATTGGAATTAGAGAGGGGGAGGAAAATAACTTTCACAGAGTCTTGTGATAGTAAGATCTCTGCTCTGTGCCATATTGATTTTTCTCCAGTGAGCATTTGAGCATTTACTTGTTGGCAGAAATTGGAGACCATGTAGGTAGTAGACTTGTACATTCATAAATTTGCTGAACTTTATTCTCGTGTATGCCACAGTCTCTTCTGTTGCATCCCTGGCAGCATAAAGGGCTTGTAAAGTCAATGTAAATGTAAATGGTGTTTCCTTAGGGTATGAATGAGTAAAGACCACATGACCTTTAGAACATTCAAATGATGGATCATTTAACAAAACCTAACTATACTTACTGCTTTCAGTTGGACTGAAGCCATGTGAGGTTCATTTGAGGTCAGTTGACTTTGAAGTGACATAATTTTTAAAAATAAAAGTAGAGCTTTTACCTTACGTGATCTCCAAATTATAGATCTTTCTGATGATCACGTGTTTTTCTTTAACTGCAGCAATTTTTACCATTTGAATTCTACCCAGTGTTAAGTTGATGTTTCATAGAAGCTCATCTCAAATACCTGTGGCACAACTGACAGGCTTTATTCCAAGGAAAAGGCTCAATATTACTCTAATATAAACTGAACACCTCTAACATACAGTCCAAAAGTCCTCAAACTAGACAGAACATATAATTAATTGGTCTTTGAATGTAAACTTCAGCATTTTCTTAGTAGCATGAAGACAAATTAAGCAACTTAAGGAATAGCATCTGAAGACAATCCATTCTGTTTCTTGTGGTAAAAAGTATTACTGTGAATCCCAGGTGCTTTTCTGACACTTATGATTGAATAATGACATCTTTTACTTAAAAGTATAGAAAGAGGTAGATAAAATGGCTTACTAAAATTAGTCTTGCTTTACAGATTGATGGTGCTGGACTTGCGACGTGCATTGAACTGTGTGTGAAAGCATTGCGCTTGGAATCCAGTGAAAATGCAGATGTCAAAATATCTATTTGCAAGACTATCTCCTGCTTACTTCCAGATGATTTGGAGGTGAAACGTGCTTGTCAGCTGAGTGAATTTCTTCTGGAACCCACTGTGGATGCATATTATGCTGTTGAAATGCTATATAATCAGCCTGATCAGAAGTATGATGAAGAGAATCTTCCAATACCAAATTCTTTGCGCTGTGAGCTCTTACTTGTACTGAAAACTCAGTGGCCTTTTGATCCAGAGTTCTGGGACTGGAAAACTCTAAAGCGTCAGTGTCTGGCACTTATGGGAGAGGAGGCATCCATCGTGTCATCCATAGACGAACTAAATGATAGTGAAGTTTATGAGAAGGTTGAGGATGGCCAAGAAGATAGTAAAGAAACTTCTCTGAATGGGCTTGCTGGCATTGATGAGGCTACCAGCCTTCTTAGGGGTATCAGAGATGAAAAGCAGAAAAAAAGAGAAATCAAAAAACTCAGAGAGAGAGGGTTCATATCAGCTAGATTTAGGAACTGGCAAGCTTACATGCAGTATTGTGTGTTATGTGACAAGGAATTCCTAGGTCATAGAATAGTTAGGCATGCACAGAAACATTACAAAGATGGAATTTACAGTTGCCCTATTTGTGCCCAAAATTTTAGTTCTAAAGAAAACTTTGTTCCCCATGTAACTTTGCATGTGAAAAAATCTAGCAAGGAGAGATTGGCTGCTATGAAACCACTGAGGCGACTGGGAAGACCTCCTAAAATAGCAACTGCCAATGAGAATCAGAAAACAAATTCTGTATCCAAACAGGAGCAACGACCCATTAAGAAGAACAGCCTCTATTCAACAGACTTCATTGTGTTTAATGATAATGATGGCTCAGATGATGAAAACGATGACAAAGATAAACCTTATATACCAGAGATAGTGCCAGTTCAAAAGCCACCCCCTGTTAATGAATTCACCTGCCCTGTAACACTTTGTAAAAAAGGCTTTAAATATTTTAAAAATCTAATAGCACATGCAAAGGGCCATAAAGATAATGAAGAAGCTAAACGTTTCCTTGAAATGCAGAGCAAAAAAGTGATTTGCCAGTACTGTAGACGACATTTTGTAAGTGTTACTCACCTGAACGATCATTTACAAATGCACTGTGGCAGCAAGCCTTATATCTGCATACAGATGAAATGTAAGGCTGGCTTTAACAGTTATGCTGAGCTGCTGACCCATAGGAGAGAGCATCAAGTCTTCAGAGCTAAGTGTATGTTTCCCAAATGTGGCAGAGTGTTTTCTGAAGCCTATTTACTCTATGATCATGAAGCACAACACTATAATACCTATACCTGCAGAGTCACAGGCTGTGGGAAGGTGTACCGCTCACAGAACGAACTGGAGAAGCATGTTGAGGATCACAACAAGCAGACTGAGAAAGAAGAGCAGCCTGAAAACCAAACTAATCAGCCTGATCTTAGTCAGCCTTCTAAAGCTAATGAAAGTACTGATGGAGTTGCAGTTAAAGAGGAATTGACATCTCCTCCAGCTGAAAACCGAAGCAGTTTCATTGAAGGAGAAAACGTCTGGAACCAAATCAAAGCAGAGCCAGTAGGGAATGAAAGTGTAAATGCATCGGTGAGTGTACTGCAGCAAAGTAATTCCTTGCCTAATGCTGGTTCAGAGCAGTCTCCTGTGGGTTCAATAAAAACAGAAGAAACAGTTCCAGCAGGCAGCATTAAGCTGTCTGTTGTTAACCAGAAGATCCGAGATAACTTCATGAAAAGAGGTAAATTGGCTGCTACTGCTAGTAAAGTAGATACTACTAAACCTGGAGTCCAGCAGTTGTGCCCATCAGTTGACTCTTGTCTTCCAGTTTTCCAAGAGAGAAAGGAGGAAGGCTGTCTCAGTCAGACTCAGAATATTCAAACTGTTTCTGTGACCTCAGACACATTAAAACCAGAAGCCCTTGAATCAAAAAGCTTAGAAAGACAAGTGAGCATTGTAAATCCATTCAGCATGCAGAATCAGACAGGGTATCGAAACGGTGTACCCATTTCCAAACTTGAAATTGAAGACAGTATTAAAGCTGCAGCTAATCTATACAACCTGCCTTTAAAAACTTTAGAAACTATTACATTTGTTCCATCACAGCCTAACATAAATAGCTCTTTACTTCCAGCTGTGTCACCAGCAGCCCCAGTTCAGAAATTTAATTGTCAGGTTGAGGGGTGTACTCGAACGTACAATTCATCACAGAGCATTGGCAAACACATGAAGGCAGCACACCCTGATGAATATGCCGCTTTTAAAATGCAGCGTAAGAATAAGAAACCGCGAAAATCCAGCAATTTGCAAAATGTGCCGAATGATGAGAAGATTGTATATCTTACGCCATCACAAGTGGGCAATCCCAGTGATGCTGCTTTTACTGCACAGAACAAATCAAATTTGAATCCCACCTGTTCCAGTCAAGTGCAGCATGTCTCAAGTACTCTTTTCCCAACCCACCTAGAAAATCTGGCGAATCCTATGTTGCCTATAGTGGAAAGCGTCATAAATCCAAATTTGTCTACTCGTATTAAAAGCGAGCCAGAGAGTGTTTTGTGTTCACAAATGGAAACTTTGTCTGCTACAACCTTACCTTCCCAGTTGGATGATCTGGCAAAAACAGTTATGCCTTTGAATATTGATGGTGGTTCAGATCCTTTTCTTCCTTTGCCTGCAGAAAATGGTCCAATGTCTCTCTTTCCTTCATCAGCAGAGAATCCTCCAAATTCAGTCTTCTCACAACTGGAAAATAACACAAATAGCTTTTCTTTGCAACTAGAAGGAAACACTAGTTCTACCTTCCCAAAAGAGGAAAGTGTTGATCAAATATTTCCCTCACAATTGAGTACTGAAAATAACTTCAGTGAAACTAGTTCTCATCACCCAGCTTCAGAAAAGGTGAAAAAAGATCGTGGCAGGGGCTCAAATGGGAGAGAAAGGAAGCCAAAACATAACAAGCGAGCAAAGTGGCCAGCAATAATTAGAGATGGCAAATTTATCTGTAGCAGGTGTTTCAGAGTTTTTACTAATCCTAGATCACTTGGTGGTCACTTATCTAAGAGGTCTTACTGTAAGCCTCTTGAAGGATCAGAAATTTCTCCAGAAGCTCTGCAGGCTAATGGACAGTCTTTGCTTGCCAGTATGATTCTTTCTTCAAATTCATTAAACTTGCAGCAACCTCAGGAGTCTGCCTTCAATCCAGAGACTTGTTTTAAAGATCCATCATTCCTCCAGTTACTTGCAGCTGAAAATCGTTCTGCACTGCAGACTATGTTTCCACGGGCCAGTGTGACTAACTTTAATACCAGTGGGAATGAGGAAGGTAATCAAATTATAAAGCAAGCCTTGGAAACTGCAGGCATCCCAAGTAGCTTTGATAATACAGAAGCACTTCCACGTGTGGTTACAAGCTGTGTCTCCGGAACAACTCAGATAAATGCAGCTGTTCTCCCCAGCTCAGCCACGCCCTCTCTGCTGCAGACAGTCTGTAACCCCAGTACCCTGCTGACAGACCAAAACAGGACCCTCAATGCCAAAATTCCTCCACTAAACGAATGCAAGACTTTGCCTGTTTTTGCAACAGAGAACTTAATGCTAAAGACCATTGAAAATGGCTTGTGTCCTAGCTCATATTCTAACACTGTTGCAGCAGCACAAAACTTTGCAGGGAACAGTTCACGAGTTTCAGTTATCAGTAGTCCCAAGAATTCGGGATCAAGTAACTTGAATAAGAAGGGAACCAGCTCTTCAAAGAGGAAGAGAAAAACACCTACACCCCTGCTTGTACCCAATACATCACAGAAATTAGCAGTAAACAATGCAACAGTAATGGGACTTCTAACCAAAAGCACTGAAGGAAACATGCAAATACAGGGAGAAAATTTTCAGTCCAACTTGCTGGCAAATTGTGGCTCTCAAACAGTAGTGGAAAACCTTGCACAGAAACTCAGTAATGTTGACAATCAGTTATTCATGGCCAGTATCAAAGAGAATTTCAAAACAAATCTTGAGGCTCATACAGTTCTGCCTCCTTTAACAGTAAAAACTGAAAATGGGGATTCCCAAATGATGGCTGCAAATTCTTGTGTGCAGGCAAATTCGGAAGAACAGATTTCACAGGACAGTGTTATGCAGAACTTTGAAAAAACCCTGGAAATAATTAAAACTGCTATGAATTCACAGGTGCTTGACGTGAAAACTGAAATTCAGGATACTGTTGCTGCTTCAGGACACAACTTGCAAGTAAATAACGCCCAGGCTGCTTCAGAAAATTCTGCACACAGTGTAAAACTACCCACTTCTACACAGTTTGCTGTGCACACAGGGAAGGTTGCTGCTGCAAAAGGTAGCTCTGCTCAGTCTGAGATATCTCAAAAGGATGATACCCAAATGTCAGAAATTTTGGAAGGCTTGCAAAAACTGAAGCTGGAAGATGATTCTCCCATTCCCATCTCTGAGACTGTTTCTCAGTGTCCTCCAGCAGATAAGCTAGCACCAGCAGTTCCTGTTGTATCAACTGAAAATAAACCTCTCATCCAGCTATCTGCAGAGGCAAGTAACATTCAGTTTAGTGATAGAGTTAATAAACCTTTTGTATGTCAGAATCCTGGCTGCAGTTACAGTGCTATGACTAAAGACGCATTATTTAAACACTATGGCAAGATCCATCAGTACACTGCAGAAATGATACTAGAAATAAAGAAACACCAACTGAAGTATGCCCCATTCAAATGTGTTGTAGCTACCTGTCCAAAAACATTCACAAGAAACTCTAATCTCCGAGCACACTGTCAGCTTGTACATCATTTTACAACAGAGGAGATGGTAAAATTAAAAATTAAGAGGCCTTATGGCAGAAGGTCTCAAAATGAAACTGTAAACACAGCCCCACAACCTGTTGAAATAAAAACTGTGCAGACACTAGTAATAGAAAACAAAACTGTAGCTCCATTGGTCAAAGAAACTCAGATAAAGGAAGTTGTAGAGCCCGTAAAAGTATTGGAAAAACTTCTGCCAGAAAATAATATTCCTGAAAGACTGGAAAAACCTCCACAGGTGGTTTCTGTTCCACTGGAGCAGCACAATCCAGCATCTTTTGATAGTACGCCAGAACAAACCAAAGTACGCAAGGCTAGGAAGCACAGGAAGGAGAAAGAGGAGAGGAATGGTAGGAAGCCCGTAACAAAATCTCTGGAGTTTCCCACTAGGTACAGCCCTTACAGACCATACCGGTGTGTCCATCAGGGCTGCTTTGCAGCTTTCACAATACAACAAAACCTAATTCTTCATTACCAAGCTGTGCACAAATCAGACCTCCCTGCTTTCTCTGCTGAAGTGGAGGAGGAGAATGAGCAAGGCAAAGAAGAACGCGAGGAGGTGGAAACCAAACCTGCTGTCAGAGAGTTCAGGTGTGAGGTGAGTGACTGCTCTCGCATCTTCCAGGAGGTTACCAGCTTGATACAGCATTATATGAAGCTTCATGACATGACCCCAGAGCAAATTGGAAGCATGAAATCTGCTCCAGAGGTGGGAAGGTTTTTCTGTGACCAGTCTCAGTGTAAGTCCTCATTTACAGCATATCTTAATTATGTTGTGCATCTTGAGACGGAGCACAGTGTTGATATAAAGCCAAACAAAGTAGAAGATGATGGCATGTTCAAGTGTGACTGTGAAGGCTGTGACCGTATTTATGCTACTAGGTCTAACCTCTTGAGGCATATTTTTAACAAACATAATGACAGGCATAAAGATCATCTAATAAGACCCAGGAGACTGACACCAGGCCAGGAAAATATTTCAAGCAAAGCAAATCAGGAGAAACCTTTGAAGTCTAAACAGAGAGGACTCAAAAACAGATCAGGAAAAGAGGGTAACAGGCTTTCAGTGAAAACAAAACGAAAGAAAAATGTGAACTTGGAAAACAAAAACTCAAAAGGAATACAGGTTCAGGAAAATAAGGGTTATTCACTGAAACGTGGCAAGTACGTGTATTTTATAAAGGCCAGAAACGATGCCTTGTCGGAATGTACAAGCAGGTTCATAACTCAGTATCCATGTATGATAAAAGGATGTTCATCCGTAGTCACAAGTGAAAGTAACATAATAAGGCATTATAAATGTCACAAACTGTCCAAAGCTTTTACTTCCCAACACAGGAATCTTCTTATTGTATCTAAAAAACACTCTGTCACCCAAGTAAAAGAAGCCTCTTGTGAGCCGGAGGAAACTGATCAAAAAACTGATGTGAAAGAGCCTGAACCGAGTTTGACAGCGAGCAATAATGATTCAAGCACAACTACCTTATCACAAAAGGAAACTGAAAAAGGTGAGAAGGATGAAGTGGATGAACTGACAGAACTATTCATTACTAAACTAATTAATGAGGATTCTTCAACTGTTGAAAATCAAGCAAAAATCTCTTCCAATGTAAATAGTGACTTGCAGGAGACCAGCTCCTGCCCCTCAGAGAAGCAAAAATCAAACAACCTGAAAAGAGCAAATAAAGAAAAAAATGTTTCTCAGAGTAAGAGAAAGAGAGCTGAGAAAACAGAGGAAGCACTGCCCAGTGGCGGGAGTAGCCTGCACAAGGAGGAAGAGACTGCTGTCGCCATTCAAACGGCCGAGGAGCAACCTGCAGCTTTTGACTGGAGCTCATTCAAGCCAATGGGTTTTGAAGTGTCGTTCCTCAAGTTCCTTGAAGAATCTGCTGTGAAGCAAAAGAAGAACTCTGAAAGAGAATACCATAGTGGTGGAACCAAAAAAGGATCCCATTCAAACTCTCGGAAAGCCAGCGAGAAGGCCCCTGTAGCAAGCGATAACATTTCCTGGTCGTGTTCTGAAACTGAAACCCTGGTACCATTTGCCAACCCATCACGGCTTCCATGTGGTGATAATGTAAAGATAGTGTTAGACAAGACTCTTAAAGACTGCACTGAGCGTGTGTTGAAGCAGCTTCAGGAAATGAAACCTGTTGTCAGTTTGAGAAAGCTCGAAGGACGTTGGGAGGATGATCCAGAGGTTATAGCTGCAAAAGTAATTGTTTTGGGTACTGAGGAAGGGGAATCAAAGTCCTGAAAACCTAATGTGTTTAACCATAATAGAATTTATTTTGAATAGGAAGCCATCAAGCATGCTAGTAACTGTGGAGCTCTTTTATTTTGAAGTGATTTAATCTAGCAAAAAACATGACATTAGTCATGTAAATGTCTTATTTGTTTTTATCCCTATGGGACTTGAAGAAAGTAATTGCTTCAGTTTTGTAAATACTTGATCAAGACCTCAACTTTCTATCAGATTGTTCTTTTCCATAAACTAAATCTTTGTGAGTTGTCTGTGATTGGTATCTTTCACCAGGTTACTTCTCATGTATAACAGTTTTCTTTATTTGTAGATACATTTTTTTGTATATATTTATTATTGTAAATCATTTGCTGCCACCAGCAGTCTGTAAGTCTAAACTATTAAATGACACATTTATATTCGGAATTTTAATTTGTAACTAAGTGAGCAAGTTTTTAAAACTGTCCTTTAATCATTTTAAATTAAGAACTTTTGAACTAAAGCTAGCTAAGTCTATCATATCCAGTTTATTTTGCATAAAACATTTATTTACAGAAGAAAAGCTGGATAAGATCACATTTCATAGGTTAAACGTACTGACACACTCTCATTTTTGTAAATTTTAACATCCAGTATCTATGGATGATATTCATATGTAGTTAACACATAAATATAATAGTTTTCTTATAGCTACATTTTTCATTGCTTTTAATTGGTTACAAAGCATTTATGATTCCATAATAAAAATGGAAATGTGAATAAAAATAGTTTGCTAAATTGAAGATTTAAAACAATATTTGGTATTAAAGAATCCGTTGTGAATGTGATAGAAAATTAGTAGTGTGGAGCAGTGTATATATTTGAGGTGGTGATTTGTGAAGTAGCCCAGTATTGCCTTAAATAAAAACACATTTCATTTCTTGTTTTATACATGTGATCTTATAAAGGTTATTTTTGTTTCTGTAACTTAGATTGGTGTATAGTTTAATTTTTGTTAAAAAAACAAAACAAAACAAAAAAACTTCAGAAACCGTTTTTTGTAAATAGTGGGTTTATAAAACAGATGGGTTTATTTTGATAATACCAGTTTGGTATCTATCTATAAAATACACGAGTCCTTATGCCATACCATTAAAAATTAAATAAACAAGGCACTTTCTGAAAGGGAAGTGAGATGGTGATCTTACAGATAAACTCGGTGGTTGTGCTCTGTTGGTGGCATAGGCTCCCTTTGCGCTTCTCTGCCTCTCGCTGACTGTTCGTGGCACCAGTCACAACCTCTCTTTTCCACACTGGAATGAGCCTCAGAAGTGGTGCTGCTTGTAGAGCCCAGGATTGGAGCAATTCCTCTGTATGCTGCTAACTGAAATGACAGGTATCCCGTTTGTTGAGTAACCAAAAGTGTGAATGCATTGGTGGGGGCTGTCAGTACCCAGGAATCTTCAGTGTTGGTTTTCATGCGTGGTTATGTTTGACTCAGCCAGCTGGATTGTGTGGTACCAAAAACTTTTCTTAGATTATTATCGTTACTGGATGTGACCTACCTTCAGTAATATAAAACAGTCTTTATCTTGGGTGAGATTGGCTTGATTTTTTTTTTTCTATAAACTTGTCTTGCTGTGGAAAGCTTTTGCATTAAATGCTAGATTTGACTGCTTGTAAGCTATTCACCTGGAATCTCTGACAGTTTTCCTGAATATCAGTGCAGAGGGCACCTTCCTACAACCAAATGAAATGACTTGTTGCGAGAGTGAGGATTTTGTGTTAACAGCAACAGCATTTGACCTCGGGCCCAGCCCTTGGTTTGCTACATGGTGCTAAATTGCTTACCTTCGCAGAAAGCCTGTGCTTCCATTTGAACAGAGCCCGTCAGCTCCTCTCGCTTTCCATCCCTCCCAAGTGACCAAACTCTTATTATGCCACGTTAGTAAATCAAAGGTGCAGTCTGAGAATGATAAAACCAAAACAAACCCTTCCATTTTGACTCTAAGAGCGATCATTGTAATCATTACAAGTACACAGTGCCATTTTCTACCTGCTAGAGGCCGCTGGTCCCCCTGGATGGAGCTGCTGTTGGATACCAGCCACGGTGATTGTAGAGGGAACTTCTGCAGGGGAGAAGAGGGCAGAGATCCTCTGGAGAGGATCCTCAAAGCTCACCTGAATTCTCTTGTTTTCAGCTGTACCTAACCACTTCAGTCACTGTCAACAAACCTCGCAACTGTTAGTCTTTAGAAGAATGTTTGTGTTGTGTAAGTTGAGTAGTTTCAACATTCCAAATGATTGATACTGTATCATTTGCAGTTCGTGGACTGAGAATAGCATACAACTATTTAGCTACACAGTGTTATACTAGAATGCTATTTAAAAAAAGAGAAACGGATAAAAAAATCCAATGCCATAAATATCCAGGAAGCAATTTCTTATTTGGATCTGAATTTCTGAGAATAAAATATTTAATACTGTCTCATCCCAATCAATCCAATTAAAGCAGATGCTGTACCCATATAGTTAGTACACTCCCTTTTAGGTGGTTACTGAAGGCCTGTCCAACAGGTAAGCTAGTATGGGGTTTGTTGTTTCCTTTTTAAAAAACAAACTGGAGTATTTTGAAGTTAAAATGGGGTACCAGAGGCAGGGTCTGATTTAAAATGTCACAGACTGCAGAGGGCACTCTGGTTTGTAAAGCCACCTACAGAAACTCCCAAAGAAATAAATGTGGTGTTTGCATTCAGATGTTTTACCTTGGGTGATACAGAAAACTTCCCACCCTAGCAGTTGTAGCACACCTGGATGGGCAGCTTCTCTGGGGCCTGAAGCAACACCCCTGCCCTTGGGGCTGCTGGGTGGGATGGGGCTCTGAGGTGGCCGAGCCAGATGTACCAGCAGCACTTCAGCCTGTGGGGTGCCCCAAAGGTGCTCTTGGCCCCACTGCCCAGTCCTCTGTCTTCTGCCTTTTCTTTCTCCTTCCTCTATGTCTCTGCCTTCCAGAATTGTCACCCATTAACTGTGGAGCATTCAAGCAAAGGTGCTTTCTTTGAAGCCCCTTGTTGGCATTAGGAATGTGCTGACTAAAGCAGCAGGTGTTGCTGATGGGGAAGCAACCAAATAGAGGGGTCTGTCTGAATGCAGAGCATGGACTGTTTTGTCATCAAAAGACACCTTTAAAGTGACAGTCAGCTTCTCTGGTGCTCAACTATGTTTGTAAAGAAATCTGCTATTACCTGAGCCCTAATTCAGTGTAAATAAGATTAGTGGGATTGTCCCCACATGTTTCAGGGTGGTCCTTCTCAGCAAGATGGGGGGACTGTTGGTTCTAGAGCATTATGCTGGCACATTTGGTCTACGATGCTGGATAGTAAGTGAGCAATGCTTGTACAGATAACACTGGAATCAGTTGTTGGGTCAGGTGAGAGGCTAGTTGGCTAATTGTTTCATTTAATTTCTGTGCCAAAGAATTGGTTGGCTGGGGCTCCCACCTGTGTGCCAGGGGAGAGAGGGACAGGGGCACTGGGGTTTAGGTCCTCGAGCTGTAGAAGCTCCTGCTCATGCACTGCTCAGCCCTGCCTGGAGACTTGGTACGGAGATGATACAATTAAAGGGATAGGAAATGGTGCCACTGGTACTGGAGAAGGGAGTTAGAGGAAAGAAGCTATCAGCAAATAGGGAAATATTTTGTCTGTGTCTTTTTTTCAAACCTCTTCTGTCCCAAGGCAAGAAGCTTACTTGGATTTTAAGGAAAATTAGAGTCTATGTAAGACACAGATCTTTTGATGTTTGCAGGGATGTTTTGAAATACTAATGAGGTAAATATTTTTGTATGAATGTGCATGCAGTGATTATGTTGTTTCTCCATTACAGTATGGGCTCAGATCAGCTTCCTATCAGTTGCTTATATCCTTGCAGAACATAGCACTTGAGTTCAGTTTTTTAAAATGTTAGTCTGAGTGATTCAGAAGTTTAGGGATCAAACCTGTAAACTCATTTGAACCAAAAATGTAATAGCAAATGCCTTCAGGGGTGCATGGATGAGCGAAACTTAAACTGGAGAACAAAGGCATATAAAAGTGGGGAAAGGGAGTCAGTAAAAGACCAAATGGTTGCCAAGAGCAAGGGTTCAGAAAGCAGATGAATTGGTTTCTGTTCTCTCAGGTTAAGTGATGCTCATTTCCTTTTCATTAGTAGCCATGTCAAACACTCAAATTTTGCAGCACATGATGTGAAGGCTACTTGGCAGTTTGCTGTGAGTGAGTTGGGTTATGTGGAGTTTGTCCATAATAATCTTTCAAAATATTTCTCATGTAAGGTACTGGCTTTGTCAAGTCTGAAGTATCCTCCAAGACTCGAAACATTGATTTTGGAGTTTATTTACAATTTCTTGGCTGTTGGAAGATAGAATTAAAAATAAAACTTTGAATATCCATTCCAAAGAATTAGAGTTCTTGTTTGATGGGAAAATTTTTGGTCTAAGTGGTAATCTCTGACCAGCCACAGAGCTTTAGGGGATCTCTAAAACCCTTCAAGCCCTGACTTAATCAACTTTTTTATTAGAGTGCTGCTAATGCACTAATTTTATCAGAAACCTGTACTGGCTAAACTGTGTTTGCTTCTTTTCATTTTCTATTTGCTTCTCTTCATTTTCTATCAAATAAACCTTACCTTAAAAACAATGAATAAATATTTTTTCATTAATGTGCTCTTAAATATCTGTCTGCAGTTATGAAAACCCAGATATTTCAGAAACATTTTTTTCTTTGACAGTGTTGCCCTTGTGTTAATAAAATGATGCATGAGGGTCCAGACGGGCCAAGAAAATTTTGGGGTTTGTTCTCAGTTACTTAAGCTGCGGCAGTTGCAGTTTCACAGGGTTCACGGGCGGTTTCACTTCGGAATTTTTGATGGGTTTTGTCCAGGAGCTGCAAAAGACTTTCTAACTGCATTTCTGTCATGGGCCACCTTCTGTGTATGTAGAGGTTTAACAGAAAATGTTCTGATTTGTATAAAACGCCCTGTCTCTATATAAGCACTGATTCAGCATCAGTCAAGATTTAAAACTTAACTGGCCACAAGTTGGCAAGCTGGTATCTGAGGGACTGTTGTTGCTGCTAATTTCAGCAGCACCAAATGTCTTCCCATATTTTATAAAAGTAGGTTTATTTTAGGGGGAAAAAAACCAAACAACAACAACAAACCCTTCCCTGAAAATCACCATCAAAAGTTCATAGCTTGTTCATTAGTTGCTAAGTTTTGCTCTGTAACTGCCACTCATTAAATGTAATGCTTTGTAACCAAAGCCACGGGCCAGAGGGTGCCTCAGAGAAAAAAAATAGTTAACCTGCTTTTGCCACTGTTTCTTCCTCCTTGACACAAACAATAAAATTAGTTCACCATTCTGGCAGCTCCACTTCAGCTGGTGTTTTTCTCTAAACAGTGCATTTTGATCAGGCTCAGTACCAGATGTATGTCCAAAGGTCTTTCATTCCAGCAACAGAAAGAGAGCACTACCCCAAAGGAAGTTTTTTAAGGCACTGCTTTCCATTGTCTTAGAAGCCTAGATTCAACAGCAGAAGACATGTCTTAGCTGACTTCTGTCCCTTTCCTGTTAGCCCAAACAACACAGATAACAAAAAGCAGAGGTGTGTGGTGTTTATGAGATACTTTGAAATTTGGGGGAGGGAACAGGTGATTCTTTTTCACTTTGTTTCTGCTGGAGGCTTTTCATATTTTTAGATTTCATGTGTTCTTCTGCAGCAGAGAAATTTACTGAAGGAGTAGCATATTTTCAGCCTTACTAAAGGGACCAGATTGTGGGCTAATTAATACTAGGGACTACTGGCTACTGTTCTGCTGAATTGTGTGGTCTGCATTTCTCTATTCAGATCCTAGGGAAGAGGGAATGATCTGTTCACTTAAATGCCACTACCACAGAGCAGAAGAGGAGTCTAATGACATGGGAGCTGCTTGGTGCAGGTGACCAGGAGTTAACTCTATACCCTGGTACGTGCTGCTTGCACAAGTTTGAGCAAGTGCCTTTCTTAAAGGATGCTTTTTGATGATTAACACTCTAACAGCTTTAAGGGCACAAATAATTCCTGGAGGTGTTCCACAAACAGCTAAATAACCAAATCTGTCTTTATCACATGGGCTAAACTAGATGTGTCTACCTCTTCTTGTTTTTTTATTTTTTTTGGGATGTTTTATAGTACAATGGAACGGACTCATGAGTATCCAGCTCACCTCAAGGCACAGCAATCACTCTATGCCAGCACTTTCCCATTGCCATTTCAGCAGTTACCAGGTCTGATCCACCCACCTGACAAATCCTGTACACCCCTTGCTGTTCATCTTAATCAATCCCAGGTTCTTCCTATCTCTGCAAATAAAAAGCCTATTTTTGCTTGTACCAAAGCAATTCTGTGTAATATTCAGTACACAACTGTTTGAGCAATTGTTTCAGCATGATTTATCATAAGCATCTGTGTTTATATTAAAGCTTCATGGAATTCTCAGAACTTTTGCATTTCTTATTTGAACATGAAAAGGTCTCAGTGATTCTATGTTCGACATACATAATGTAACCGAATTTATCAGCTCAAGTAATGGGGAACTAACAGAGAAACAGCACTTCCTATGTAACTGTCCTTTCAAAGGATAGTTCTGCAAAGCACTGATTGGAAAAGCAATTTGTCAAAACCAGCTTGTGCTATGGGAGGGTGATCTCCAGCCTTCTTTCAAGTCAGCGGGGAATGTTTTTCATGTTCATCTTGCATATTCAGAGGCAAAGATGATGAGCTGTTGTGGAGTCGTCCTGCAGCTGCTGCTCTGTTGTGCCTGATGAGTTCTGATTCACAGCAATTGCTTTTTGAGCCTTGCTCATTCTTCACGTGTCTCTTCAGATAACATTGTATGGAGTATTTGAACACCAGATAACTCAGTTCACTTACATTTAATACGATGCATAGGCATGAAGTTGCCACCAGAAAATAGAGGAAAATCATCTTCTCTGTGGGTTTGGAAATATAACAGTCTACAGTATTGGGACATGGTTTTATGTTACATTTCACAAGGCGTGGTATTTTGAATCCGTTGTACAATTTATAGAACAGAACAAGAAAAAATATTTCAAGTCCTGTTTTTAAAATGAGGCTGATAAGGTAAGTGCACAGCAATCCACCATCTGTCTTTCCTGGATTTTTGTAAAGTTTCTGGTTGTGGTGTTTCTCTCTGTTCTCTCTGTAAGCAACATGAAAGACAACCAAGAGTGAAGGGGTGGAGACCATGATTAATTGCAGAGCCCAAAGTCTGATGTGAGAGACGGGGAAAAAATGGTCAAAGCAGACATTTTCACAACCAGGCTGCTTGATATTGCACTCAAATTCATCATGTTCATGTTTCCAGATGTTTTCTGCAGCAGCAACATAAACCAGTAAGCGGAACAGGAACACAACAGCTACCCAAATTCTTCCAATTCCTGTTGAGTATTTATTCACTCCACTCAGCAGATCACATAGGAACACCCAGCTCATTTTTCTCATCAAGGAAAGAAGGAAATGCTGTATCAAAGAAACACAAGGTCAGAGAGATGCATCCTCTTGGGTGAAGACAAATGAGACATTCATTCAACACAAAATATAACCAGTAGCTGAAACAATTTAAAATTATTAAGCATTTAGAAGTAATATTATTGAGCATTTAAATAAGAACAAGCTGTTCTTATTTCTGATAATTTAATAATTCTGATACATTCTGAGGCTATTTAACAAAATTTATTTGCTCTTTAAATACATTTTGTCAATTAGGCTGAAGTCTAATCATTCTGTTAAGCTGTCCTTTGTAAGAAATGTGCCTGCTCTCCCTGAGGGTCTCCTGACTGTCAGGGCTTTCTCTGGCAAGTTCAGGCCAACACTACAACTGAATTACACTCAACTTAGCCCTGTCAGTTATGCAAATACTACACACAGTCAAGCTAGATTTCACTTTCAAATTTATGCATAGGAGCCAAGCATCCCATACTAAGCTGACTACAAAAATGCAAATCGATTGCTTTTTGTCTGTGGTCTAACTTTTGGGTAAACTTGTGCAATATTTTAAATATTTTCCTGCTTCACTGGATTTTATTTGTTGTATTTCTTATCATTATTCCAAAATATGTGTGCATATGTTGTGTGTGTGTGTGTTACAGTTTTTTATCTGCACAAGTCTTCCCCTGTCCTAACTCTAGAATACTTCTTTTGGAAAAGCTGCCTAAGGAGCCACTGGCAGTGAGACTTATCACAGTCAAAAGAAGACCTGATGTATCCACCAAGAATATACAGTCACCTTTGCACCTGGCCCCATCTCCAGGTCTGACTGGATCTTTGGGGGTATCAGGCTGCTTTGTTCTGTAAGAGCAAAAAGTGGACGTATTCCCAGCACACAGAATGGCTGGGAGACATGAGGTGAGAAGGGAAATCAGAAGTTTCTGTGTCTTATGTCATTTAATGTCCTCATCCCATCTTCTGTTCCTGCAAGCTTTGCCTAGCAGGAGAGAAATGTACCCCTCTGTGGCTGCAGTGGCATGCAAATCCCACTGACACTGCTGTAGCTGCAGGTACTGCTGATGGAATGAACAAGGTCATCTGCTTGCAAGTTTGAGGAGTAATCAGGCCAGAGCATCACAAAGCTTCATGGAAAAGGTATTCAGGCATTGGAATGGGCGGTGCAGGGCGATGGTGGGGTCACCATCACTTCAAGGTGTTCTAGAAATGATTGGATGGGGCATTTAGTGCCATGGTCTAGTTGATGAGGTGGAACACTGGTCAAAGGTTGGACTCGATCTTGGAGGTCTTTTTTGACCTAAATGATTCTGTGATTCTGTAAGGCTCAACACAGATGGAAAGCTCAGTGCTTCTTTTGCTGTCCCTCAGTTCTTCAGCCCTTCATGACCTCTGCCTAAGGTCAGGCTTCCACTGGGAAGCAAGGTTATTTGGATATTCCTGCATTGCTACCATTAGAGCTGAGCACTAGCTTGAGGAGCTGAAGGACAGCTGCAGAAATTAATATATTCCTGATTTATACTGCCAAGAATGGTTACCAAGCTACTCCTTTATGCTGCAGATAAAAAAGATAACAGGGAAATACCAGTTTATCTCCTTTCAGACATATGCTCCTATGCTTTTAAATATGTTTGGCAACGTGGTTACTTTTTCATTATAGAGCTATTTCTGTCTTCCACGTCTGCAAACAGAGTTCAAGCAGAAGTTTAAATCAAACTTTTGAAGACACGGGCTTCAGGGCTTTGATGCTTTCTAAATAAGCAACACACAGTCACAACAGTCTCAAAGGAGCTGAAGAGCAAACATGAACACACCACTATGTAATAAATCACAGGCAAGGAAACAAAGCATTCACTGAGCAGTGTTAGCACGTTCATGTGTATCTTGTGGATTAGCTGAGCTCTGGGGATTTGAAGGAAAACCTCAAGAGACCTCTTCTAAGGCTTTAAGATGTGCACAAGGACTGTTGGAGAGAAATATAAATTTTGTTATTCCATGGAAAACAAGTGCAAGGAGGCTTTTGCTGATGGCCACTATAAGTGCACCATCCCTTTTTAATGTAAAAAGTCTGATTTCACCTATCAGTCCATGGTTGGAGTTACACCAGTTCTGAGCCTCCTGGTGAACAGAAACGAAAGACATGCTGGGTCACCAGCAAGGCACAAAAATCAGTGGGAACCAACACTGGTGGAAATCAGGCCATGGTTATACCTAAATATAGATTGAGAAATTTACCTCAAGGTCTCTTTTTCCCAAAGCTGAGCTACTACTTCCTTAACTGAGCAGCAAGAAGGATTGGAAAATAACAACTTTACACTTTCTTTGCCAATCCCACATTGACAAGAACAATGTAAAGGAGAATAAGAAGTCCTGACCAAAGACAACAGGGATCAAGAATTTGACTAAAGTCAGCAGATCCTGAGCAAGGGACAAATTCTAACCAGACAGCAGATTGGATGGATGAAATTCCTGCAAAGCTAATTTGAAAGAGAGTAACACATTCTGTTACCTAGATGTTTAGTAATGAGGCATCAGGGATTCCACAGAACTGAAAGTGGTTCCTGGCCTGTGTGCTCTGTTGAAGAGAAACTGAAATTTATTGAAGGACTGCAGGGTAGGTCTTGTGGCCCACAGTGCTTCTGTAGCCAGAGGTCTGCAGAACTTTGGTTATTTTTTTTCCAGTTGCGGCCTTAATTTGATAATGAGAAATGGCTGTAGAAAACAACCTTCAGCTTCAAACCTAAAGGGCCACAGAACCTCTTTTGTAGTATTGTTTGTAACTAGCATAGCTCCCCTGTTCAAAGGAGCTGCAAGTGTGCTTTGGAAAGGTTGTTTGCTTTATGACCACTGTTGCTATAGATGTGGATGTTAACTAATGCTTTTGCATCCTTTGAAGATACAATTAAATCACTGAAGCATTGCAAAGAACATATAGAATGGAAAAAATAAAACAGACTTCAAAGACAAGGAGTTACTCAACAGGTAAACAAGAGAAAAATGATTTATGGGACAGCACAGGCACAAGACTGATGAGGGGTCAAGTTAGCTCAGGCTAGAGAAGAGACATTAAGTGGGCTGTATGAAATTCAGAGGAAGGTGAGGATTCAGACAACAAAAAAGAAAAATCATCTAGTGAGCACATAGCTGGGCAGTAGGAAAAATATGGCAGTGGTATTTTGTAACACTTAAAGAAGTGGCAGCACACATGGCAGCAGATGCTGAGTAGTGTCAGGACATGATGCTTTAGCAAAATTATATTCTGGCTAATCTAAGGACAAGAGAGGAAAAGTGTGATCCAAATCCTTGCAGCCAAGGAGAGATTTCAGCCTTAGAATCTGGAGAAGGTTCATTTTGTGCAGAAAGAAACAAAGGGAGTCACAAAGAGAAGCTAGCTAAAAAAATTGAGTAGATTGTGGGAAATGTAGATGACATCAATTTGTGTCAGGGTAATGTCCAATGCTGAAGCTAAAAATGAAATTACTCAAAGTTTAAAAAAAGTTACAAAAGCATTAAAGTGGGATCTCTTTGGCACTGTGGACATAAAGACCACAAAAGAGACTTGGTCTCTACTGGAAACTACCAAGGAGGCATTAGAGAGTCTTAAACAGTAGAAGACAGGTTATTTGCACCAAGTAGTCAAGGAAACATTAAATGGAGCAAGAAGTGAAAAGCAGGGATTTGTGGTTAGATTTACTTCAACCCTCTGCTCAACAAACACATGCACACTGCAGTTTGATCAAAACTGCAGATTGGAAATATGTTGATTTGTTTTCCTCATTTCTAGCTGAAGTGAGAGTGATAAGCATGAAAACAAGATCTGCCAGTTAGGAAATAGAGCACATAATCTCTCTTTCTCATCACATACATCCTTTATTCCCTATATGGGATTTAAACACCCCCATCAACATACACATACACTTTGTCCTGCTCATGAAAGGCACAAATGACCAGAAGAGGCTTCCACCCTGTTTCCCTCACATGTATCAGTGACTTGATTTTCCCTCTTGGGGTTGGGCACGTGTTCTGCTGAGCAAACAGAGTAACCTGAATGCACCATTAACTTGTGAGTGTGCTGAATGTACTTTATTGAGTAAAGTGATTGAATAATGCCATTGTTGTGGAATATATTCATCAAATATTAATTTCTGTCATTCACTGACGCCTACAAGAGGTTGGCTAATGTGCATTGAGTAATGCATCCATTGAAAAGCACAGTGCTCAGAGAATTACTTCACCTAGATTTCAATCAGCTCTGCTAATTTAATTATTTTAAAAGCAGAAAAGGTATTTTTGTGTGGAGGAAAATGGCAGGCAGAAGACAGTGACAGGAAAGTAAGAAAATGCAAGAACAAACTGAATAACTGGAGAGGAAGTGGGGAAGCATCCTAAGTGTTAGAGGCACAAAGGGCAGACAACTTGGAGCTCAAAGAGCTGGCAAATTACAGAAAGAAGGCACAGTAGATTGGGAAATGGAGATGGAATAGTGAGAAATAAGAGAAAGAACACAAGCCTCTGAACAGTTGATCTATCAATTCTAATACAAGCAAGCTAAATTATCCTCACAGTTTGAGAGATGGAAGAGCTCCTTTTTCTGATCTAAACATTGCTGGAGAGTGTTTGCTTCACCTACAACTTATCTTTATTTATTTATTAATAACAGGAAGAAAGAGAACCATAAATAGTGACAAAAAATGATAAAGAAGAGAGCAGAAGTAGAATCCACAGAGGATACAGGACCATAAAAAAGCAGAGCTGGTAACAATCTTTAAGTCCATTCTCTCCTTTATTTTTTACACTTTAATCAAAACATCATCACAGCCTTTTTTTTTTTCTTTTTTTTCCCAAACACCGAGGATCCTCCCAGTGTTATGAGGAAAAGAAAAAACAAGTACTGGCACAATGGTTTCCATAAACAGCCAAACAAATAATGAAGCTTATCTCCAGGTGTTCATTTAGTAACTGCATTTTGCCCTCATCTTTTCTATTTGTTGATATAAGTAGGCAATGCATCCATTTTCTGGTTGCTGAGTCTGTTTCATGGACTGCCTACTGCTTCCTTACTGACTACCAGAGGTGTGATGTCCACACGCCGAGCAACACTGATTTGCTTTGCTCTCTGGCCCTGAAAAGGCTTAGCTGTGCAGAAACTGTTCCTGGCAGTTCAGTCTCTTCTTAAGTTGATGGCTGCTCCACTAGTCCCCTCAGCATGCTGCATCTATTCTATTGCTCTGCTAGAGAAGAGGAGGGATCAGGAAACCTCCTGGGAACACCAAGGAACAGTATCACTTGATTCAGAGTCACATTACCAAGCTGTGCAAACTATTGCATATCTGCAATAGGAGCTGAAAAACTCTTGCTACAAGTCACTAACCTTGCAATGACTTTGCTTCTTGTTAAATGGTGAGAGTGCCTCGGTGATCTCCACGTCCTTATGAGAGAGTCAGCAAGAGAAAACAGAAGACATAAAAATTAACTTTGCCTTCTTCAGACAACTCACCTCTTTTTATAAAATAAGTAAAGCTATAACATTAATGTAGTAGTGACACTTGTCTTTTAAGGCTCTGCAAAAAACAAGCCAGGTAGAGCCTGAAAACCCATGAGCAAACACAGCCCTCCCGGGTCTGTGTCCTGGCCAAGCTGTTCACCTCTGCCATGACCACTGCTAGTCGTTGGTAGTGCAGCAAAGCCCATGGCTCTAAGGCTGATGTGAGCCAAAATTTTCCCACCTAGTTCATCCTTCAGGTGCTTCCAGAGGAAGGAGAGGCCCTCAAATGGCAGAGGTAACCTGGCAATAGCATGCTCTTCTCATGCGCAGACAAAAAGTAGACACTATAGACACTTTAGAATGAAATTCATTGAATTGAACCCTTCATTAACATGTAATGAGAAAGGGCATCCTCTCCTACAAACACTGTCAATCTAGACAGAGAAAACGTGCTGTCAAGGGGCAGATGTGGTTTATCCAGCATCACTCAGCACAGCAGAGGCAGAGCTAAGAAAAGAACCATGGTCTTTTCATAGCCCAGCCACTTGCTTTCACCTGACTTAGCTTGCTGATTCTAACCTCTCACTGTTCCATGCCTTTTTTTACTTTTAACTCCTTGGAGCAAGAAAAAAGCTCTTTGGTCCACTGGAAGATAAACTTCTAACTGCTGTGATATTAAAAGCAGAAACAAATAGGGCTTAAAATAGATATGTGGTATGTAAAGACATTAGCCTAGATCCTTATTTGTCAACCAACTACAGGAAGGAGAAGGAAACACTAGATGGAAGAGGGCTTAGCTGGTCATTTAGCACAATGCTGGAGCTGGTTGATTTGGCTTTTACATCTGACTTCCACATGGGTTTCTGCAGTAGCTTGGGGTAAAACTCCTTTTTTCCCTGTGCTTCAGGATCTTAGTTGCCAAACATTCACTTTCCTGAAAATACAACTCCTAAACTATGGCAAAATCCCATCTTGTTTTGTGTTCAGGGAAACCACAAGCATCACTTAAAAAACCAGCAGCTGCTGAGTGTGATGCTTTGCCAGCTGCTAATTGCTGTGGTCTCTTCTCTGCAGCAATGAATGGGTTTTGAGAGGGCAGAAACAGTTCACTGTTTTCTTTGTTACTTTGTTAATGATGTTTTTTTAAAAAATTAAGCTCAGAAGTAGCCGAAATTACTTAATTCTTTTAAAGTGATGATAACCCTATCTCAATTTTATGACTACAACTTCATCTCTCATCACCTTTGTGCCAAACAGATAACCTATCTCTACCATGCTCTCCTGATGTAAACAAAAATCTCCCTCCACAGCAAATGATCTTCAATATTAATAAATATTATTGCTCCATTCAGGCTACTGTTGCTATTCTCACACTTTAGTCAACTTGTAAAATAATACAAGGAATTGACAAAGTCAAAAGATTTCCACTTGGACATGAAATTGTCACTGACCACATCACAGAGATTATAAGTCTGTAATATTATGAAGTCCTGCAATAATGCAACAAACAGGATTATGTCCATGGTTTATGTTGGCTGATGGGACACTTGCATGAGGCTACTATCAATCCTATTTAATATTAGAAAATCAATTTCTCATTCAATGAAACTGTATTTTATAACAAGAAAATCTAACTTACCTGTCTCAGTGAATGATTACAGCTGAATCCCAGCTCTCTAGTGGAATTAAGAATCAACAGTTCATTTCTGAGAAAGGGAGTTACTGTTTTATGTTTGGAAAATGGGAACTGCTTATCTCCTAGGTAATACAAACTAAATTAGTGCAACCTGATCCTCTCTGCTGGCACACTGCTCAAACCAGAACCATAAAACATCTTGTATCATCAGAAAGATATGAGGAAACTGGCATTTATTTGAAGATGTAGGATTTATTTTCATCTTTTGAGCACTCATTGGCATCAGCTCAGATGCTGCACTCTGTGTTTTCACAGTAGCACAGCCTGAAGACATGTGCTGTGAGCCTTAACTCACACCTTTTGCCCTTTGACATTTTACATCAGATTTGCATTTTGTGTTCTCCTGGGCAAGTCAGCTGTCCACAAAACACACATATTCTTTCAGGCACACGTGAGTCCCAACAATACATTACACAAATACTCAGAAAAGCCTTTCTCTTAGAATTTTAACATACAGTGGTTTTCCCAAGCAAGTGAAGCCTGGATTTTGTTATTGAAATGTATTTTGTTTACTGCACATGCTAATCAGTTCCCATACTGGCCTATGCAGCTGAATTACTCCCCAGCAGGAAGCCTATAACCTTATTTTCAATAACTAAGCAATGGAATAAGTGTTTATGTCCTGCCTTATGCATCCCATATCAGGGCTTTGGTGGCAATTTTACCTGGGATGTGGCTGTTCTGCTGAGTAACATTACAAAATAGGCAGAAAGCTGCTGAGTAACATTACAAAATAGGCAGAAAGACTGAACTCCTTGCCTCTTAAATGAATTATTCACACTATAATTTATTCATAGTATAATTTAATTAGCTCAAACTTACTGTGGCTTTTATGTGGGAATTACATGTGAATGTTTAGTAGTTCTATAGAGAGGAAGCAATCACAGAGACTTACACATGTGCCAGAACCTACACCTTGGTACTCTCTCTCCCCAGAGAAGCTGATGCCTTCAGAGGCACTGAAGATGCCAGAGCTTGGAGCTGGACTGCAGGTAATGCAAAGCTTCCCAGATATCTGCTGGCAGCTCACCATGGTGGAGAGCAGGCAATCTAGGAAGTTCTGAGTGTGTGGAAGGTAACTCCCTGACACAGCTGGGAAGGGAGCCTGCTGGGGCAGTGCTCTGCTAGACCTGCTGCTTGCTGACAGAGAAGGGCTGGTGGGAGGTGTGGTAGTCCATGGCCATCTTGGGCACAGCAACCACAAAATAATAATTTCTGATCCTTGGTGAAGTAAGGAAGGGAGATCAGCAAAGCTTCTACTTTGGATTTCCAGAGCACGGACTTCAGTCTGTTCAGGACACTTGTTCACAGAGTCCCTTGGGAAACAGCCCTTAAAAACAAAGGGATCCATGAAGGCTGGACATACTTTAAGAAAGAAATCTTAAAGGTACAGGAGCAGGCCATTGCCATGTGCTGGAAGATGAGCAGGTGTGGAAAAAAACTAGCCTGACTGAATAGGAAGCTTTTACTCAAGGCAAAACAGAGTTTATGACCTTTGGAAGAAGGGGCAGGAAACTCAGGTAGTGCACAAGAATGTCATTAGGTCATGAAGAGTGAAATAAGAAAGGCAAAAGCTCATCTAGAATTTGATTTGGCCACTGCTGTGAAAGATAATAAAAAGTGGTTTTATAAATACATTAACAACATAAGAAGGGCCAAAAAGAATATCCATCTCTTATTGGTTGTGGAGGGGAACACTATAACCAAAGATGAGGAAAAGGCTGTAGTACTTGATGCCTTTGCTTCAGTCTTCAACAGAAAGACCAATGATCCTTAGGGCAACCAGCCCCCTGAGCTAGTAGTCAGGGACAGGGAGCAGAGTAGACCCCCTGCACTCCAAGAGGAAGTAGCTGGTGGACTGCTGAGCCATTTGGCTCACAAGTCTGTGGGACCAGATGGAATTTATCCAAAGGTAGTGAGGGAGCTGAAGAGCTTGCCAAGGCCCTCTCCATCATTTATCACGAGCCCTGGCTAATTAGGGAGGTCTCAGTGAGATGGAGGTTGGCCAGTGTGACTCATCTACAAGAACAGTTAGAAGGGGGATCCAGGAAACTACAGGCCAATCAGCTTGATCTCAGTGCTGGAGAAGGTAATGGAACAGAACATTTTGAATGCCATCATGTAGCATGTACAGGACAACCAGGGGATTAGACCCAGCCAGCCTGGGGGTAGGGAAGACAGGTTCAACCTGACCAACTTCATTTCCTTTTATGACCCACACAGTGGATGAGGGAAAGGCTGTGGATGTTGCCTATCTGACCTTCAGCATAGCTTTTGAAACCATTTCCCAGGGCATTCTCCTGGAAAAGCTGGCAGCCCATGGCTTGGACAGGCACACTCCTCTCCAGGTTTAAAAGTGGCTGAGCAGCCAGGTCCAGAGAATGGTGGTGAATGGTGCTGCATCCATTTGGCATCCAGTCACTAATGGTGTCCCACAGGGATCAGTATCGGGGCCAGCCCTGCTTAACCTCTTCATTAATGATTTGAACAAGGGGATAGAATGCACCCTCAGTAAGGTTGTGGATGACATTAAGTTGGGTTGAGGCCTTCCACTTGAGGGCAGGGAGGATCTGCAGAGGAATCTGGGCAAGCTGGCCAATAAGGCCAATTTTATAAGGTTCAACAATCAACACTTCCATCCCTGGAAGTATTAAAGAAATGACTGGACATGGCACTTAGTGCTATGGTTTAATTGGCATGGCAGTGTTCAGTCAAACATTGAATTCACATATCACAGAAACCAGAAAGGACCACAAGGATCATCAAGTCCAACTCTTAAGTAATTGGCCCATACAGGGATTGAAGCCACAACTTCTATGTTATCAGCACCACGTTCTAACCAGCTGAGCTCCTCTCAGGGTCAATGATCTGGAGGTCTTTTCTAACCTTAATGATTCTATTCTTCTATGTGGTGGTATTTATATATTGAAAGACAACTGTAAGGTGCAGAAAATCTGAAGAGTTTCAGAATACTGTGTGTCAGATTCCCTTACAGCAGAGATTGTTCTGTTGAAATGGTAAAATTTCTACCCTCTGTAGTCTTCTTAGGAGCTGTGTTCCCTGCCTGAGATTAGAAAGGGTGCCTACATTAGAAAGGATTTAAAATTCTCAGACCTTAAACTGACTGGGAGTCCTGATGTCAGAGGCAGAGGTTAGTCCTGGTCTGTGCCTCCACTTCCAACTGCCTTCCCAGCTGCATTGCCCTGCTTACATTAGACTGTATTGCTCATCCAACTGAAAAACAAACTGTATTCTTTTTTCTTTTCTGGCAATGGACCAGGGAACAAAATTGGCATACTGCAAGGCTGAGCAATTATGACATTGTATGCAAAGAAGTCCAGAGCAATTACAAGTGAAAAAAGGTCTCCCCTTGCCCTTCCTTTTTGGAGGTGCAGTCTTAGCTCAAATTTGTCTTTAAATCACACTAAGGTATCTGGCTATATATTGTTGTAGTGAGAAAATTCAGTGCTACACATGTTTCTTTGCTCTTCTTTTGTAGTAGAAATCACTTTTTTCTTTCTAGAGGGGATGCTTTGAGTTTTTATATTCTGTTCCCAGTCAGAACCAATTTACCCACTCAAAATGAAAGTAGAACCAAATAAAGTGCTTTTTTCCTTCCATACTGAATTCAATTGAAAAATATTTATAAGCTTGATCAGTGTTTGAAGAATAACAACTGCTTTAATCTTTGCTGGAAAGCACGGCTGGATGATTTGTTTTGTCTCACAGAGACACAGCTGGCTAACAAATATTATAGAAGACATACACACTATGTTATGAAACATGGAAGAGTCCTGGTTTTAAAATGCATATTGCCTTAAAACTGTTTTGGATTGTCAGTGGTAGGGTCCCAAACAGCGCATGCTGCTGTCTGAAAACAGCTTTCTTTCAATGGGAACAACACAAAGGAGCAAAAGCTGCTGAAAATCAGCATAAGGACTCTTGAGACTGACACGAGCAGAGCAACAACCACACAGAAAACCCTCAATACCCTCAATGCCACCCCTTTCTAACTGGTCTGTTTGTTTCTTATGCATTTATGTCCTTAATATGGCCATACTGTTTCACATGCCTCAGTGCAACAATGATTACTCTCATCATTAGCTTTGAGCAAGGAGGAAAAAAATACTTCTAATTACTAATTTTTGCTTTTTCTTCTCCCCCAGATTTGTTCAGCACAAAACAAAAAAAAAAAAAGTCCCAGTTTTCAACTCCAATTAAAATGTTGTGAAACTCATGGTGCCAAAAACATTTAAAAATAATTTTAAAAGGTGAATTTCACATTCATGTATCAAAACTCTAACAAACATGTGATGGTAGTTGCCCCTCTCACAACAAGTCGTACCAGTGCTGAAGTGCCAGTGTAGCTGCAAAAAGATTTTTATTCTGCCCACAACAGCTCTGTAACTATGTCTCTAAAGCAAGGATAAGCTTATCAGTACCTTGAGGCACCCTGTCTTTATTCTGAAGACAATGTGAAGCTCTGTTCTTGTGCAGTACTTGAAATAAGCAGGAGCTGTGAGGTCAGTCAGCAAGGGCAGGAGGCACGGTGCTGCTCCCCAGACCGTGCCAGGCTGGTTGTCACATGCTAACCATGTCTGCAGGGCACAGCACCGGCTTTGCTCTGTTCTCTACAGAGGCTCTTCTGCAGCTCAAATGATAAGGGCATGCGAGTCTCAAGAAAAGCAGAAATTGCTGTTAGGCTGTGAATGGCTGGGGCACAAAGCACAATACTGAATGCAGAATCCCAAAGGAATTTAGTTGAAAGGAAAATAAATCTCAGTAACAGGCTCAGGTTTAGAAAAGGAAGGGGGTTTTGTGTGATTTCTTTTCAGGAGAGAGACTCAGATATTAAGAGGATGGGTGACTCAGAAATGCCACAGATGTTTACTATTCTACACTTTTATAGAGCCTGTCCTATAAAATAGACCAAACAACTTCATAAGCCTTAATGGATTGAATGTTTTAACATCCGTTTGGGTCGGATGATAGCAACATAATATTCACATTAAAGATAACATACAACACTTTCCCACAGTCATAAAGCAAAACTAGAAACAGCAAGCAGTCCAAGCCTTTCATCACTGCACAGTTAATCGGGTTACTTGGCACATGCTTAACATATGCCAAGTACCAGCATTCACATCAAAGCCTAAGCCCGTTTCTACATCCCTCTCTGCTTCTCTTTTTACACACAAAGCCTTTTCCTGCAGCTCTTCATATGGAGAGTATATTCTCTTCAGCCAGTGGTGTTTTTTGTACAGTGTAGGATCTTCCCCTATCAGTGATGCCTGTCCTTTATAAGATGGGAAGTGCTAGAGAACAAGCAGCAACCTAACAGTCCTTGCCACCAATATATTGCAAATCTGTTCTGGCATAAACCCATCCTACCAAAATCTGGAAAAAACTGTCATGACCCTGGCTGACTTTGGATCAGAAGTTTTATCTGCATGGGTGGTGTAACTGCTGGGAAGGGGCACATCAGCCAATAAGTGAGTGCACTTTCTCTCTGTTGATGTAATTCTTTTGGTTTCCAAAATGTGGGGGAAAAAAAATTGTTTGGAAGCCGTATGCAGCATCTCCTATATTACAGTAAAAAAATTCCCCTTCCCATCAAGAAAACCAAGCTACCTTCCCATAAACCAAGTTCTTGCAAAAACCTCGTATGGCTTCTTTCAATTAGACAAACATGAAAACAAACGAAAGCAGCTTCACTCAGATTTTCTACTCAATAGTTTCTAAACAAAACCAGCTGCGTGGCATATGTCACCAAAACAATAGCTACCAGATTAGCAGATGGTATGTTGTGAATTAATTGTTGACACAAACCCCAGACATACCACTCAATCCTCTCTTGACACCTAAACCTATTTCCCTATTATTTTTCTCACCTCATTTTATTTGCTTACAACAAGAAAAAAAAATTTGATACTCCATCTGGATTTAGACATGAAAAGTTAACCTGCAATTTATTATTACTCTGCTGTCTTTAAAAAAAAAAAAAAAAAAAGCAGTTTGATTATTGCAGAATAAAAACAAGGAACAGGAAGCTCTGTGAGCCCAGATACCTCTACATTTCATAGAATCATAGAATCGTTAAGGTTGGAAATGACTTCTAAGATTACAAGTCCCACTGCACACCGAGGGTCACTTTTCAGCACTAAACCATATCCACAACTGCCACATCCACACGCCTTTTGAGTCATTCCTGGGCAGCTTGTTCTAATGCCAGACTACCCTTTCAATGAAGAAATTTTTCCCAATCCAAACCTCCCCAGGGCAACGTGAGACCATTTCCTCTTGTCTTGTCAGCTGATACTTAGGAGAAGAGATCAACCCTCACCTCACTACAACCTCCATTCAGGTAGCTGTACAGGACAATAAGGTCCCCCCTGAGCCACTTGTTCTCCAGGCTGAAAAACCCCAGCTCCCTCAGTGTCTCCTCATGGGACTTGTGCTCCAGACCCTTCAGCAGCTTTGCTGCCCTTCTCTGGACACACTCCAGCACCTCAATGACTGTCTTGTAGTGAGGAGACCCAGAACTGGACACAGCACTTGTGGTGTGGCCTTACCAGTGCCGAGCACAGGGAAACAATCACTGCTCTGGTCCTGTTGGCCACACTATTGCTGATCCAAGCCAGGATGCCACTGGCTTTCTTGGCCACTTGGGCACACTGCCAGCTTGTGCTCAGCCACTGTTGGCCAAGACTTTTGTTTGTTCTCTCCTGCCTCCCTGGCTGCAATAACCAGGCACTCCACCAAAGTCCTCTCACTCACCCTCCAGGTACAGAAAAGTGTGAGCTGGGGCTGGTGAGTCCAGAGCTACATGTGCTAATCCAGCAGCTCACTGCTGCTAAAAGTGTAATACCATCCATCACATCTTAGTTCTGCCTGCCAGTTACCTAAGGAAGCACTGATCTGTGTCCCTCCCTATCCTCCAGGTATTATTTTTTCCAAAATTTCAATTTTCTCCCATATTTTATAATGCGGCTGAAACTGCCCGGTGGCATTGAAGTCAGTGAAGGTAGAAAGGGAGGCACAAGCAGTCAGAGGCAACCACATTGGCTTTCTTTCCTCTGGACTTCAAGCAATTTTATTAATTTTTACTGTTTACAATTAAAAGGAAACAAAACATCACCCCACAGCAGCATTTACGTAACCAGGAGTTTCCAGACAGCCAAAAATCTTAGATTTGGACCTACACAACAGAAGTTGCACACTTGAATTGTAGCATATTTCCCTGCTTAGCCGACTGTACTCCAGAGACCATCCCCACATTAATCACCCCTTCCTCATTCCAGCACTTGGGATCAACCAGACAGTTGTGGGATCCTCAGTACAGCAGAGACATGGAGCTCCTGGAACGGGACCGGTGGAAGGAAACAAAGAGTATTAAGGGACTTCAGCATCTCTCTTACAAGAAAAGGCTGAGGGAGCAGGGCCTGTTCAGCCTGGAGATGAAACACTAAAAGGGGGCTTCAACAGCATCTGCCAGTATCCGAAGGGAGGCTGCGGAGAGATGGAGCCGGGCTGGCTGTGACCATGCCCGGGTGCTAGGAGCGGGCTCAGCGGTGAAGGGCCCATCTGATGCAGCCAGCTCCTGCCCCTGTCTCCCACTTATTATTGTTGAATACTGCACTGTCTTCTGTGCTCTTCACTTTATAAAACACATTGAGGCACTGGAATGTGGCCAGCAAACGGCAAGAAGGCTCTTGAAAGGTCTAGTAAACGTGTCTTAGGAGGAACAGCTGAGGGAGCTGGGGTTGTTTATTCTCAAGGAGGCTGAGGGGACTTTTATCCCTCTCCACAACTCCCTGGAAGAAAGTTTTTGGGGCCGGTCTCTTCTGCCGTGCCTGCAGTGACTGGACTAGAGGGAATAGCCTTGAACTGAGAAAGGGGATGTTTAAATTAGACATTAGAAAAATATTTTTTCACTGTTAGGGTGGTCAGGTGTTGAAATATTTCCCAGGCAAGTGGTGGAGTCACCATCCCTGCAGGCGTTCAAGAGGCCTCTGGATCTAGCGCTGGGTGATTTAGTGGTTACAGGTTACAGCGGTAGAGTCGGGTGGGCGGTTGTACTGCATGACCTTAAAAGTCTCTTCCAGCCTTGACAGCTCTATGGCTCGGGCAGACAGCTCCACAGCCCCTGCCGAGGAGAACGCGCTCCTCCCGCCGCCACACGCATGAGGGGAGCGGCACGGCGGGGCCCGCGCCGCCGGCCTCCGCCCGGGAGGGGGCGCCAGCGCGCAGGCGCAGCCCCGCCCCGCCCCGCCCCGCCGGGAGGCGCCGCTGGCTGCGCGCGGTGAGTGGCGGGGGCGGGTGGCGCGCGCGGGGTCAGTCCCCCCCTCCCCTCCGCCGCGCCGTGCCGTGAGGGGGTGCCGTGAGGGGGTGCCGTGAGGGGGTGCCGGGGGTCTCCGGTGTCCCGGGAGCTCCTGCTGGGCTCTTCCAAACTGGGGCCAAACTGCCCCCTTCGTCCCGTCAGGAGCCCCACGCCGCCCGGAATGGGGTTGTGCGACTGCCCTTGCGCTGCCCTTCCCTTCCCGGGGGATTCCCAGCACCGCGTCTCCTCTGCCCCTCAGTAATCAGGGGTAGCCAAGGGCGTGTTTTTCCACTTTTGCTCATGTGCTCATGGAATGGTTTGGGTTTGAAAGGACCTTAAAAATCATCTCGTTGCAGCGCCCCTGCCAGGGGCAGGGACACCTTCCACAAGACCAGGGTGCTCATAAGCCCCATTCAGCCTGGCCTTGAACACTTCCAGGGATGGGGAAGCCACAGCTTCTCTGGGCATCCACAGCTTCTCTGGGCATCCTGTTCCAGTGCCTCACTACCCCCAGCAGAAAGAATTTCTTGCATATTCTAAGTAGCTTAAATTTCCCCTCTTTCATTTTGAACACAAGGCATTTGCAATGTGAGTGCAAAAGTGAGACCCGAGTGCTGGGCCTGGGGTGGGTGGCTAAAGTGACTGCATTACAGTGGTGCTTGGGTTGGCCTGTCATGTAGAAGTTTAAAAAAAATAAAATGTTTTCCTAGGATTGTCTTTTTAGCCAGTGGTCTGAAGACTGATGGTGTTTGGTCCACAGGTAGCTAAAGCATTAGCCAAAGGCAAGTGAAAAACCCTAAGCCCATCAACAGGAGATTGAGATTTGCTATATGAAGATGTGAATCTCCTAAAGTTAATTTTAGGATGCACAAAATTAACAAGATTGAAAATCACTGTGCTTAAGCTGGGAATGTTAGGTGACACTGGAGGTAATCAGTAATATTTACACTAGCTAAAGCTGATGTTGTAAGACAAACTGAGTGTGAATTTGCATTCAGTGAATATAGCTCTTCCAGTTTTTTTTACAGAAATTACGCCTGATTTTCATTCTACTTCTAGGAAGTACTCAACATTAAGTAACATGTCTTCCACCAAACCTCCAAATGAAAATGAAACACCCAAAGAGAGAAAACCAGGACTGAGGAGTGTTCAGACAACTATGCTTTTCCGAGCTGTGAACCCAGAGCTTTTCATTAAACCTGTAAGACAGTCGTTCTGAGAGGAACTAAATATGCTTGAAGAGATACAGTTGCTTTAAAGTGATCATTACAATTCTCTCTGCATTATATAATCACCTCTTGTTATGCAAACCAAACAGAAATGTTTTTAAAATGTTTTAAAAATATTTTTACTTTTTTCCGCTCTTGATTGTGGAGAGTGCAGAACATTACATTGCTTATTGCAGCTTTTATTTCATTGCTATACTGTCTGATTCTTTTGTACCTAGCCAAGTTGCTTTCAGAAAGACCTGTTTAGAGGTATATTACCCATGTAACTTGACAGGTTAAATAATATTAAGTAATAAAAACAACAGAAGTTGTTTTTAATATTTAGAAGGGAACAAATCATAGAATGCAAATTTTATTGGTATGAAGTGAATTGATTTTTGGCAGCTTTTCAGTATTTTGGATTTTCCTTTTTCTTGCTTTTATAATTAAGTTGATGATACTCAGGTTTTATTTGCATTTGCAGAACCCAACAATGATTGGAATTTTGTGTATATAATAAGTATAGATTTAATATAATAAAAGTAGATTTTGTGATAAGAATACAAAATGTGGTTTAGAGGATTGTCATCAAGCAGGACCAGAGTGCATTGTCCCAGTAGTGTATCCAGATGAATTCTGTTAAAAGTTTGAAGTGGAGACCTTCAGTAATTGGTTTTGTCTGGTTTATTCATAATCAGCATTTCCAACCAGCAAAATAGAGAGTACTGGGCAATGTGCTGTTCTGTCTCCAGAAGGAATCTTCTTTTCCAGAGGGAATTCCTTTTGCTGTCAGAAAATTCAGTCTACAAGACAGCAGTAATGATTTTTTGCAGATATCACAATAGTTTACTGCTCAGTTTCTAAGCCAGGATAGATGAATGCGATGTTTGAGTTTAATGAAAACTATTTTGACTAAAAACATTTACCACATTTTTTTCTTGTCAGAACAAACCTGTGATGGCATTTGGACTGATAGCAATTAGCCTCTGTGTGGCTTACCTTGGTTATTTGCATGCAACAGCAGAGAATAAAAAGGACCTCTACGAAGCAATCGACAGTGAGGGGTCCAGATACATGAGGAGGAAAACTTCCAAGTGGGACTGAGAATGTAAGAAAGGAGATCAGTAAATTACTCACAGAACCTTTCAAGGCAACTACTGCTTCTTTCCTCTTTCCTTTGAAATAATGGATAAATGTCTCTCTTGCTATTTAATCCAAGTTCCTTTATAAAATTGTGTGCCTGTACAAATAAACTGCAGTAAAGAAAATAAAAGTGATTTTAAGAATTGCCCTCTATGATCTTCACAGAGATCATTGTCAGAAAAAATCTCTTTGGACCTCCAGTCAGTACTGGTAAATGCCTTAAAAACTGATATGATGGTTCAGCTTTCTCTTTGCTTTGATTAAATGAAGTCAGGGGTTTATATATATATATTTTTTTTTTAAACAGAATGAGTAATATATTGTCTGTGAAAAGAAAAGTACTGTTGATAACAGTGGTGCAAGTAAACTAATTTTAAGGCAAGGAAGATCTGATAAAACAATTGGTGAAGGGTTTTATTTCATAAAGGTAACTGTGAAATACTGGCCAAAATAATCCTTGGATGTGTAATATACTCTTCCTCACAAATAAAAAAAGGTGAATCGGTACCACATAGAGGAGAAAAAGTGAACCAAGTGCTTCTGTTAAGAGAAAGGTAGGAAGAGCTCAGCCATTATCTTTCCTGTTTGGTATTATATGACAGATCAGTGAGCACGCTGGCATCAGCCTGCCAGTTGATAGCTTTAGCTCCAGCTTGGCCAGAGTTTGTGTAATATTCTTGAATAGTCAGCAGGACTAGTTTTATTTCAACTGCATTTAAAAACTTAATTTCTCTATATTGCAAAGTACATTATGTGACATTAATTTACTGCAGGTTTCTGAACTCAGAATAAGGAATGGAAGGTCTAAAATCCCCAGGTACTTCTGTGAGTGTGGCTGGAGGGTGGGTGGGCACTGTGGCATTTTCCTAGCACATGTGGTGATTCCTTGTGAGTCTTTGAGCAAACAGGCAGGTGTCTTCCTGTTCCAGCACCGAGTCCTTCTCCCATGAGCTTCCCAGTTGCTTCTGGGTGCCTGACATTTCCTAGACAGTGTCCCATTACCCAACTCCAGGACATGTGGTGGGAGGACACATACCAGGCTGTGACCTGTTTCTACCACGGAGCCTTACTGATGTTGTGTTGCAGTTTTCCGTTCAGTTGCTTATATTTACAGAGCCAACAAGGGCTCCCAGGAAGCTGAGAGACCTCTCTGCCAACCCTCTTCGACCAAGACGGCTTCTGTCAGGCCAGAGAATGAAAATGCAGGAACTCCTGCTTTGCTATTCTGGGAGTTGCTTTGGGTTTTAGCAAAAGATTTTGGTACCTTTTTGGTAAAAAAGGTGACTGGCTGCCTTGAGGGACAGCAGTTGCACCACGGGATTTCTCTGTATCTCCCTCTAAGTCCTTCACTTTGAATCTGTGAATTTACTTCTGTTCTTGTTTTATAGTTAATCTTAAATTCAGGAGGGCTTTGGTTAAGCTTCCTCCTTCCTGAGAAGGGAAGTGAGCTCTACCTATAAGAAAGTTTGTTTTTTTTTAAAAAAAGGGCATTTTTGCAGCCTTTAAAAGCAGATTCCCCTCTGTGAGCCTGCTGCCCTACAACAGCAAGGTTCCTGGGCAAATCTGAGGTTGCAGGTGAGGAAATTACTTGCCTTTTGATTGGCAAAGGAATTTTTGGGTGAAATGATCAAATATTCAGAACTCTCGCATGCTGTGCATATCCTGCAGAACATATTTTGTTTGGTGTTTGTGACGGATCTTTAGAATAAATCTGTTCTTTTAAAAATGGTTGCACAGGATTTTAGCTCTTTTCAGTTCATTAAAATGCACAGGTCTCATATGCTTGCTTGAATTTAACTAAATTATTCCCAAAGCAGTGCTACAAGTATGTATTTTTACCTGTTTTTCTGTAGGCTTTTAGAACACATGCTTTGATCCTTTGCAGATGTCTGCAGATGAATTGAAAGCCCATTCTCTTATTTTCACATATTTGAGAATAATGCAGGATTTATGTTCTCAAGATTTTCAGTTATGCTTTCTGAAGGGAATATGGATCTGGCAGTTACTGGGGAAAACAAAGTGAGACTGGAGGCATAAAAGATAATAGACTGACCTGGACAGGGTGTAGGCATGTACATGCCAGTGACACTTCTTACAAGAACTGTCTGAGATAGGGCCTCTTGAATGTTGGCTGGACTCAAGTCCTGTTGACCAGGTTACGTTAGAACTGCGAGGTTGAAGGAAGAATGGATATTTAAATTTATCCTGTTATTTCTTTGGTAGCTGCTGCACAGATAACTCTTAATGACACACAATTTATATATAAAAAAGAGATAAAGCAGTGCAAATACAGAGAGGTATGTGGTAGGTTAATGAATGTTACAGTATCAACACAGGCATTTACTGTTTTAAGTTCCTGATTTTTATCATAAGAACAATGTGTGTATAGGGATTAAACAGAAAAAAAAAACCAACCACCCAAACAAAACTGCTTTGATTACAAAATTTGTTTGCTCAGCTCTGAAAGCGTGGCACCCCTTATGCATCTGGAGGACAAACACAGCACCAGTATAGTTTCTTTTGTTCTCTGTTTTTCAATTTCAGTCTTCATTATAGTGATAATTATCTTTAAGGGATGATAACTGGCTTGACAAAAACTGTGAGTCAAAATTATTTCCTGGGCAGAGGCTCTTTGAGATTTTTGCCAGTTCCTGACTGTCTGTGCTGACTTACACATCTTTTACCAAGAGCAGCAAGGAAATGCTATGATTAAAATATCCGAAACAGTAGCTGTTTTACTGTTCCTAAGATCTCCTTAGACTACGTGGTGTGAATGGGAATTGTTTGCATTCAACAACAAAAAGCAATTAAACAATTAAAGGGCCAAAGCCTACTGTGATGCTGCTTAACTATTACCAGGGAAAGTTAGTTCTTTGTGGGTGAAACCAGCCCTTCCCCAGTAACAGTTGCTACATAGGAAGCTGCATTTAGGCTGGAAAGGGTCACTTCATAAAACCTTCCCTTGTCATCTTTCTCCTGGATGTTACTGAATTGTCAACATGTTTGAAACCTAATTGGGAAGCAAATGTTTCAGCTAACTTGGTAAATAATTGCCAATGATTTTTCTCCTTTCACCAGCTTGTGTGTTTTCTCTAGCAACAGTAAGTTTTGCCTGCAAATGAGATCTGTCAGGAGTAGAGTTCTGACACTCTAGTAACTATTGCAGAATGACACTGGAACACCACAGTGATTAGAAGTTCTGATCTGGATTCCTTTGTTGTGCTGTGTGTTCAAAAAGGGTACCACCACCAACTCCCAGTGCTGCTTTTGATCAGATTCAGGAGTATAAGCCTTCCAGAACACAGTATTAAATTCATTGTAAGATACTGGGAAAGTTCATTTCTGAAATTCCTTTCTTTTGTTGCAATCTGAGATTTAGGAAAACCCCAAGTCCTCTTGATTCTATGTGTTCTGGCCAGTCATGAATGCATTCATATCTTAGTAAGAACGAACTACAGCATATTAGTAACTCCAGTATATTCAGAGGGGGAACAAAGTCAGCTGTTCTGCAGTGCATGAAGGTTTGAGTTGGGCATAATGAAGTGTGAAAGGCGAAGGAGCTGCAGGACCATTAGCAAGTGTTTTCTGAAGCTCAAGTACTTTGGTAAGAACTATGTTTGATTTGACATTTGTGCAGATCATCCTTCAACAGGACGGAGCTGGGATATTTAATCCTGAATCTCATCTTCTTACACCTGATTGTGGCTCCTTACCTTAGACTGAAGCTCTGTACAGTCTCTTGAGGTTTGATTTTTTCATGGCATACCACAATGATAGCCTCAGTGATGAAGGGCTCATGGTAGCATTCATATGTTTGAGGATCTAGGAAGAATCTGAAATATATGCTGTGCCTGATTTCTTAGAAGTTTCTGATCAGCAGTGTAAAGTTTTGTAGAAATCATGTTGTGCATGGATTTTTATGTGTGTTGTGAAGAGGAATGTTTGGTTTCTATTTTAAATAATATCAAGAGTTTATCAGTGTCCTGAGAGCCCTGGCAGCAGGATGAGTGCCATGCATGCCTGGGAGCATGAGGCTTCAGCCTTACATTGATACAAACAGTGTGAAACACACACATCTCTTTTTCAATTATTTTCTCTGCACTGCTTGATAAAATGGACCAGGGAGGAGCTGTGTCATCAATGCACAACATGCTTTCATTACTGTGGAAATACCCAGCATGACAGAACTGAATGCTTGACAACCAAGATTGTAATTCTGAATAATAAAAAAAAAAGTTTCGTTTGGATTCTTTTTTTGTTTTTGTTTGTTTGGGTTTTTTGTTTTTGTTTTTGTTTGTTTTTTTTTTTTAATGCTTACCATAACCAGGACCTTTATACACCTGAGATTTGAACTCTAGTGCCAGAAGTACTTAGCCTGAAAAATTACTGGCTTTATGTTTGACAAGATGTGAGCTTGAGCTGGCTGGATTTTTAATTCATTTTCAGAACATTTCACTACTTTTTTTAATTGCATGAAGTTTCTGGACTTCATTTTAAGTTCATTGTCAGGCTTTGTTTCGTGATTAGGCACATTTCCTAAGGGCAATAAAGTAGAGGCTTAACTTTAAATCTGTCCTGAAGGTTTGTGTCCATCAATGCTAGTAAAGTGTTTAACAAATTGGCTTAATCTGCACCCTAAGTGAGGTGGAGGAGAAGGAAAACTGCCAGCATACATATATTCCTAAATGAAGCATGCCAGCTGTAGGTTTATGTTTCTCTATATGCTTGGCTCATGCTTTATATGACTTTTTGGATATCTGAGAAAAGACTGAAGTACACAGAGAGATCCGTCTGGATCTGAGCCTTCCTGCTTTCTGCACCACTTCACGGGGCTTTTCACTGCCGGAGCCCCCGAGCGCTCCTCAGCCAGGCGTTACTCAGCACGTCTGACACCTGTCATCGTAGTCTTGCAGCCTCCCACCAGATGATGAACGGCTCATGGAGAATTGCTGGAGTGTTTTGCTTTGGAATTTTATTTTATACAAGTTTCTAAATAGCTGTCTGTTTATACTGCAGGCAGTCAGAGCAACGCACTTGGCATCTGAAGAGGAAAAGCAGGGAGGTTTACAGTGGTCTTAAGTTTTCAACAGAGTTCATTCCATTTTATGGAGCTGTTTTCCAAGGGAGCTCTGTCTCTTGCTGTCATAGTATCTACTGACAGTAGCTGGCAGAACCTTAGTTCCTCATGTTTAACCATTCAATTACTTGAATGTAACAAGACTGTTACATATCTTCATAGACCTGAGTGCTCAGGATTTGAACATGTACCATTTGCCCTGATGATACTGGCTTCAGAGACTAAGGGCTGGGGAGAATTCCCAGGTGGAGAATTCTACAGCTGAAACAAAATAAGAGACAGATATAACTGAAGTAATTGCAAGATGTTTTATATTTGTTGGGGTTTGTTTCTTGCAGTTCATCTTAAGAAGTGTGTTAACCTTAATGAGCTAAGTGCTAACTAACAGTGAGCTTGGACAGCTCAGGGAGTGGAAAATTTATTCATCATCTGTCTAAACAAACACATCAGTGCATGAGTGATTGAAGTGGAGTTTTAAGTGTAGGATAGTTCAAAGTCCATCACTCTTCCAAACTAAGAAGTGAAGACAAGTGAAGTTACTGCTTTCTTGTGGAACAGTTTAATTCATATAAAACACTTCAAACAGATATTTGGCACACTCTAGCACTGTTTCTGACTGACATGTCTGTAAAGCCTTACCTCTCTGAAGCTCTGTGAATAACTGACGTTCCATGTTCATTTCCTTCTTACATGCACGCTGAAAAAATCCAAACTTCATGTTCACAGTTGTCTAATTAAATCCATAAACTGCACAGAACACACTGTTTGCATGTGTGTATCTGTGTGTAAGGCAATATGAGGGACAATTCTGCAAGCTGCATGTTAGATAACCAAGATAATGTTGAAGTGTTTCAACTCTCCTTGAACAAACAGTTCAGGTTCTCTCTCTGATAGATAAGTAGATTTGTTAGTTCTTTTCTACTAGAGAGGACATAATATAATCATCATTCTGCAATGCCTTACTGATCACATGGAAGGAAGAAGTCACCCTGTCTTAAAGGGTTAGCCCCCTTTTTATCTGGGATACAGTGGCAGGGACTGATACAAACCATGGCTGGCTACAGGGGTAGGTGTTGTCTGTGGTGGACCTTAGTCCTGGACACCTCATTCATCCAGACAAGACCAAGGGCAAGGGCCCTGGTGAGTGCACATCCCAGGCCCTTCTTGATCTACAGCCTTTGGAGGCATATTTGGAGACAGGCAGCAGGAGCTTCAGATCTGGCCAGCTGTGTCTGTACGTATCTATGCTGCCAGCACATTCTGGGATGGACTTACTCAGCAGTGTATGCACAGCACATACAGCTCATAACAGTCTGTCAGACCCTGGCATTGCTTCTCATTGCCTCTTGGGAAGGGAAAAACATTTTGTTTTGCTGCTTTCAAGTGTTAAGTTCCACTTAGAAACAGCATGTCCTCTTAAGTCTATGTGCTTGGTTTTGGAGAGATGAAAGGAGCCACAGCTTGGCCTAAATGAGTAGCTTGGTAATGTAGATAAAAAGATAGCAAGCAGTAGGATTGCTATGGGATCTGGAGAGCTATTCACCATGGACACTATTTGGTATTTCAAGAAAATAGTTTAGCAAGTGCGATTTAAAAGATTTTTTTTTTCCTTGTAGTTGTACTCACTGCACAATATTAATTATGATTTACTGGCAAGTTTTTAAAAAAGGCCATTTCATATACTATAGATTTCTGCATGTCAGGTACTGTGAGTTCAGGAGCTACTGGTAGCTAAAAAAAATGTGGGCTCAGACATACAAGCAAGCCTGTCTCTGCATGAAGCAGAGACAGCATATGTTTGTTGGCTTGATTTTGTTCCTGTTTAAGAAGTATTACAGCATAAAAAGTAACACTACCCACATTACTTGCAGCTCTGATTCTGAGGGAGTAATTCTTTATGGCTGAATGATGCAAATAAAGAATCTTTCTGATAACATCTGGATGCTCAGGTGCCAGTGATGGCACGTATTGACAGCAGAGTGCATGAGACAAAGCCTAGAAGGGGAGTTGTAACGCTGCAGTGAATAATACAGAAAGCAGGATTTCTCTATTAGTCATTCAAGAGATGTCTTGTCTCGCCAGAAAATACCACAGTTTCAGGAACAGTCAAACTTTCTAAGACAGTGTTATGGAAGACTGAAAAGTGGGTTGTCTAATTACCGTAGCTGAGCAGCTGAACTAGTAGAGAGCTGTGGAGTATGGCCGAGAAGCAGCTAATTAATAAAATAGAGACATCTTGCCCGTTAATCCCTCAAAGGTCTGCAGAAGAGCTCTGTGATATCTTAAAAGGAAGATATGCAGATTGTGAAACCTTTGAATGCCTCACATGGAGAAATGAAGTGTGAAAGGAACTAACGAGGCTGGTAGCATTTGGAGTGTGAGTGCACACTGTCTGTGCGTGTGAGGCAATTAAGGAGCTGTAGTGCCTGATGGGCACCAGAGCACAGAATGAATGCACCATGTCTGTGCAGGGGTGGAGGGCTACCCACACTGAGAGAAACCCAGCCATTGGGATTGGAGTTACTGGTGTGATTTCCTTTTCTGGGCTTAATTAACAGAAGGGCAATGTTACATTTGCTGCCACTCAAAATACAGATGGAGGAAAACAAAGTGAGTGACCAATTGCAGAATGCAGCAAGTGTCTGGTGGGAGATGCAGATGCTGGAACAACTGGCATTAATCTTGGCTAGTAGATACAGTACATGGGTGTTTTGGGGATATCTAGGCAGGGTTCTGTCATATGTCAGCAGTGGCCAGACACAAAGACAAATCCCAGAAGGAAGACTGAGCCAGTAACAATGATGGCAACATCCTCAGGAGTGAGAAAACCTGTTCTCCTTTCATTGCAGTTTACTGGGACTAGCAATCAACTAGCTGTGTTGGGTCTGTGAGCAAACCAAGAGTAAGGTAAACAGCTTGACTAAAAGCAACTAGTAATCTATCTCCAAGCCTCATTTTTATTGCTGGGTCTTGCCTTTCGTTTGTATACTTCGACTTTTCCACTCTACAGCTGCAGTCTGCTGTTGCTTTTCCTAAACCTTGGGTGACTAGAGAAAAATACTACTCATCAAGGTGTCTGAGCACCATATTTTTCCATTATTTTTCTCATAAGATTACATTCTTTCTTCCTCAAGTCAGTTTTCCAAAAGGCACAGGCATTTCCAATTTGTTTATTCAAAAACTTAATCCACAGTATAAATGGAATATTGCTGGCTATTCCACTTCATTCTGTTTTCCTTCATGGATTCTTGGCAACTTAAACTGCTGATGTCAGGTTACTTGCAAGGCTCTGGGTTCTATATCTGCTAGCCACAATAGCTGTAGTACCTTCCCTGTGTTGCCTATAGTATCCCACAATGATTCCTGGGGTTTGGGGGTTTTGGGATTTTTTACTTGATGTGCCACACATTACAGTAGTTAGATTTCAGAAAAAGAGTAATTTAAGTTTGAGTCTAGTCAAGTACTGCCAGTAATAGGTTTTGTAAAAGAGTAGTTTAAGGCTGGAATCTGACCTACTTTGACACCTAAGGTGTTAACCATCTTTGTTATGTTTGTGATAGTCTCTCTTTAGTATGAGGTTTATAATACTGATTTATACCCAGTTCTTATTTTCAATGTGGATTTAAAATTCAGTGATCCGGACCTTCACCCTTAAACTTCACCTTGAACAATCTTATAATTTCATTATATTGATAGGAATCTGATGCTGAGACATTTAGCTATTCTAGTGAGCATCTTAAGTCCTTCTGTCACGTTCCCTTTAAAATACTAAGTATGTCTGTCTGCCAGATATGCTTATTTCTGGGTCAGCTGACTAGATGATTACATCTTATCCTGTTTTCTGTTCTCCTGCTTCTACCTGGACAGCATCACTATTCATATTTAGTGACCTTTAGTGATCTAATGTCTCAGTTACAAAGGACATTTCTAGTATCAATAATGATCTCAAATTGAATATATCTTTCTATATTTTGAGGAAAGTGGTTTTTTTGCATACTGTTGTATTACAAACGCATTCTTCATATAGGAGAATGAAATTTAGGGGCTTTTGAAAAAGGTCATTGTAATAAGAGGAGATTAATTCTTCGGTTACCTGAACTAGAATATTTAAATGCATTAAAACTTGAGAGCTGACTGTCATGAGAAAATGACTGTGAAGTCCACTTTCAAAATACTGTTCAATGGGACATACATTCTCTGACATTTCCAGTCTGACTTGATATCTGATCTACATAAACTGTTGTTTACAGATACAGCTTTAAGTAACCTTGGAAAGTGTCTCTTGAAGCTCCCAACCTCTTCTTCTAAGGCCTAACATCTTCCTTCTGGACACCAAATGCTTGCACTTTTTGGCTTGTGACTTTCACTGGCTGCAGGTTGGAGGAATCAAGATGCCAAAACCTCTTAAGTAAGCTACCTGATAAGCAGATGGTCTCCCTAACCATAAATTCTACATTCAAAGCATAATTCTGGGGTATTCAAGAGCTTTTCAATAAACTATGAATTCAAACAGAAGTGTTCTTGATGTTGTAAGTAGTGGTTATGCGTGTAAATGCATCACGGCTGTGCTTGTGTCCCATTGCCCTCTAACCTAACTTCTAGCCCAGATGTGGTGACAACAGAGCAGGTATGTTCCTTTATCCACTGTGTCACCACAGTGAATCCTGGCCAGACTACCTGCATAAAAGCATGTTCTTGCTTATGAGTGCGTGGCTATGAGAATGTGAGTGAATCCCATTTCGTTTAAAATCAAAATTGCCCGTAAATGTAATACACAAGAGCCCTTTGTGTTTGAGGAAGAGGAAGGTGTAACACTGAAAAGGGAGATCATAATGCTTCTCTGAGCCTTTTCATTAGTTTGTTAAGTAGAACCAACACAGAAGGTTTTGGGCTACTGCACTCTCAAAGCCAATGTTCTCACAATTCTCATTTAGCTACATAAAAGTAGAGCACATTTTCTCTTGGACACTGGCTCAGAGTATTTCAGGCACTTTATAACTGAGGTTGTATTACAGTCTTTATAGTTACACACCTAGATAACGAGTTGCAAATGAAATATTTAGACAGCTTACCTGGTACTTCAGCCAGAAAAAGTATTAAAAATCCGTAGCAGAAACTTGTGGAGGCTCTTGCAAAGTCGTCGTTGGAGCTGCCATGGTTGAATATGCATACAAGTCATCTAAAGATGAGCAGTCCTGGAAAAAAAAATGTAGCCTATGGAGAAGACCTTTATGAATAGTTGCTGTCAAACACTACATAAGGTGTCATAAAATATGTGAGCCTTGCAAACTTGCTAATCTGTAACAGCCAAGGTGCACATGTTTCGGATACGTCAAAGCATGAACTAAAACCTGAAACATTTCCAGCACTGGCAAGGCTAGTATCAAAATGCCAGCTGGGTCAGCACTGGAGCTCAAGTGTCAGTTTTCCTCAAGGTACTGTAGGGCTGCAAGGCAGCACTAAAGGGGACCCTTTAGGAGTAACTCTTAGTACAGCCTCTCCCCCTTTGTACAGAAGGAGAGTTTTCTTCTTAAAACTGGAAAGTTATTCTGGGTTTGGAGCTACATGTTGAGAACAGATTATGCTTCTTCACTTTCTGAATCAGATACTAAAAGTACCCTCACCTTGCTAAAAAGACATTAGCATTACTTTCAAGTAAGGCCACATTTCACATAATGAATTCCACTTTAAGAGGGGAGAGTTGTGAGTCCAGTCAACACATATATTTGTAGATCTTTTGTTATAAAAAGATTCTCTTGATTCAATAGAGAACAAGGTAAATGCTTGCTGGCATGTTTAATGCACTATCATTAGTCATGTGGGGAATACAGAGGAGACACTGGCTGCTGCTGTATGTATGTATGTATGTATGTATGTATGTATGTATATATGAGTGCATAGCCATGCACTCCTAAGTGTTAAACTTCTCCTAAACTCTCTTATCTGTGAGATTAACTGTTTTGTGGTGTGTCTATATGTGTGTGTGTGTATTAAACTTTTTTCCCCACTAGAAATTAAAAGTCACATTTTAAAAGTCACTTTTGAATAATAACTTGGATGAGCTTAGGTTAAAGTTAACTCCCTGAGGTGTGTTTTGTTTTACAGGGCAACTACTGAATTCCACAACAGGAAAAAAAAAGCCCAAACCTGTAAATGTGTTTGTCTTCTGGCTATAACCTATATTTACACATTGCATCCTTGTGCCAATGAAAAAACAGAAAGCAAAGACAACAGATGGCATCACTGTGATGAGGAAGAGGAGGCAGCTCAAGGAAATGAAAAATCTCCCCATTTCTTAGTGTGTTTAATCAATATCAGAAGATAGCTGTGAAATGATTATTCTTGTAACCAGCTTGTGTTAGTTTCCCATTTCTATTTAGGTACTGATTAAATATAAATGGTAATTTGTCTATGAATAGTTGAGAATGGAAACTGATTAACTGTTGTATTGCACTAAATACAATTAACAAGAATATATGTATATAGTCAATAATATCCATCTCTTGCTTATTAAACAGATGGCTTCTATAGAAGGCTTGCTGACCTCTCCTGGATAAAGACTCCTAAATGGTTTGGAATGCTGTATTTGTTAATGAGAGAAATCTGTTCTCCATCGCAAGCTGGACTGATCCTTTCATCTGCAACAAACTACATTAGACGAAACTGATTGCTGTAGTCAAGAGCAGCAAATTCCCATTCCATCTCACAAACCATATAAAAGAAACTGTGTTTCAAAGCATGACTCAGATAAGGCTATAATACTGGGTTCAGTTCAGTAAGCTGAGCTTTGTAAGTGAAAGCTTGGAATTACTAACTTTGCTGCCAAGGGAAAGTTCTTACTCTTTTAATTCTGCTGCCAAAAAGGGCTCTACTGGCAGATACTGGAGAGCTCCTGCATGACTTGCTGGAAACCTTGCAATGTTACAGAAACCACCAGCCACCCAGTCTGCTGCATATGGGACATGAACTGTAATTCCCTGACATTATTGCTGGTCAATTAGAGGTGCACCTGTTTGACTGAGGCCTTGATCTGTGTCGCTGCTGTGCGAGCTGACACATGCTCTTGCAGGCTTGCCAATTCTGCACTGAGCTCTGCAGAGACCATCCTCTGCAGGGCTTTCACCAAGGACAATGGGGAGTTGGATTCCTTTCATAGTATGATGTGGGACCACTATGATCTTGCCAGAGGATTCCTGGGAAGCTGCCAAAAAGACAGCAAAACTTTCTTTTATTCCTTTCTTTTCAGAAGGAAAATATCCTGGGATTCTCTACATACACCACACTAGCAGAGGTCTTTCAGTATGTGCCCCCGGTCTTTTTAGCATTAAATCCAAGGTTAAGGTGTTAGAATGTACGTGGTTCAAAGATCCTCCTGAACAAAAAGCTTCTAATACTGTAAAAGCCTGAAAGTCTTAGTTTCATCTGTTCCTGTGCTTGGTTCTATCTAAGCAGCAATATGCTGAGTGACTTGGAGTGGGTCTTGAAAGTCTGGCAGTGTAAAAGGACATACATGGTATTGAAAGACTTCTTGAAACAACTGAGCTCATTTGGAAGTGAATAATAAGTTTCTAAAGGCCCTGCTGCTTGCATCTTTTTTTCTTGTTTACTGATATTATTTTTCCTTTAATAAAATTATCCTTCTTCTAAGAATACTAAAATATCTGCATATCTTTTTCTTCCTCTAGTGAAAAAATGACTTTTTTGGATACTGTAATCCTTAACATAAAATCTTTATATTTTAATTGTCTTGCAGCCTTACTTAGGACAAAAAGATCTGTGTTCCTGGAATTTACTTATCTGTTCTTACCCAAATGCTGGTACAGCAAGCAGGCTGGAAAACGTGAGGGGTACAATACTGTCTAAAGCCCAGGGGAACAGTAAGAACCCATATAAACCCACAGGAGGATGGCAGCTGATGTTAGATGGTGGCTTTTTCTTGGTTCTCAGTAGGTTCCTGTCAGGCCTCTTTCCTCTTGTACATGAAGTGTTTTTTTAAATCTGACATATGGCATTGAGGAGTTTCTGAGTTCAAACATGCTGGGCGGATTTCTCGCTGTGCACTGCACCAGGTCTCCTTCCACAGCTCCTGGCAATAATGTTCTTATGGCACCTTCAACTGAACTCTTTTAAAAGTGGAAATTGTCCTTACAGTAAAAAGTCACGCAGGCTTGATACCATAATGTGCTGGAGAAGCTGGATGTCAGTGGGTATCAGTATGACTTTATACTGAGGATAGCAAAACTTCTCTCCTTTGCCCTTTCCTTGCAGGCTATCTTAATGAATCTGATGTGTGTGGACCAGAGAAGTGGTGAGTCTGCCAAAGGATTTACAATGCTTGAAAGCTACCCTCTTGAATGTATGCTGGAGGTAGGAATTTCTTGAATATTTTGTAGCAATTTCTTTCTCCCTCCCTCTGAAAGTGACCATCCTGCAGTGTCACTCTATGTGCACATAGAGGGGAGCAACCACAACATTTTTTTTTGATGTATTTAAGTGGTTTTGAAAAATGAACTGGAGTCAAAGAAGCCAGAACTAGAACAAAAAAGTGTGAAAAATTGCAGAAATTCTGAAAAAAATTGCAGAAATTGCAGAAATTCTTCAGTGAATTACAGAGTCACACAGAATCACTGAATGGGTAAGATTGCAAGGGACCACAGAAGGTCGTCTGGTCCAACCCCCCTGCAATGCACAGGATTGTGTCCAGATGGTTTTTGAATATCTCCAGTGAGGGAGACACCGCAACTTCTCTGGGCAATCTGTTCCAGTGTGTGGTCACCTGCACAGTAAAGAAGTTCTTCCTCATATTCAGGTGGAATTTCCTGTCCATCAGTTTCTGCCCACTGCTGTTTGTCCTATTGCTCAGTACCACTGACAAGAGCTTAGTATAATCCTCCTGGCACCCTCCTGTCAGAGACTGTTACACATTAATGAGATCCCCTCTCAGTCACCTAAAAGCTGAACAGCTCTCTCAGGCTTTCCTTGTAAGAGAGATGCTTCAGTCCTCTCAATATCTTTGTTGCCCTCCACTGGACCTGGTCCAGGAGCTCCATATTATATACACATGCACAGTCATCTCTCAGCTTTATTTCCCCCTCACACATTCACCTCACACTGTATGCATAGCCCATTTTTCTTACCTGTTGTATTTTCTTTTTCTCTTCTTGACTACAAATGGTAGAAACATTGCCTGTCAGTACAAATAAGAGGCAAACATCTTTCCTTCAGCTGCAGGCCTCTAGTTAGACCCGAGTCTTCGATGGGACATGGAAACAGCTTTTTTCTTCAAATACTGATTGCAAGTCCCTTCTGCAGCTCATTCAAAGACTGCTCTGAGTCACTGGGGTAGAAAATTTTTGACCAGCAAAGTAGTCCAATGACTGCCTCACCCACAGATGTGTGTGCTAGGAATATCTGTCTTCATTAGAAGTAGGAGGTGCAATGCAGGAACAAAGCAAGAGGCTATTTCATGCAAGCCGTAACTACAATAGCATTCCAGTCTAGTATTGTGTAAATGTTTGATCTGCTGCTCATGTTTTAAGGTGCGACTTGGGCACGTTCTACTTGACCTGGACATAAAGAGATTTACTTCCTGGTATACCCATTGATGTAGAGTCATTAACTCAAGCTTTTGGGGGAAGTTTTACATTGTGAGTATTTTCCAGACAGTTCTAGAAGAAGTCCTATATAGAGAGGATACAGATCTTACTAGGCTGTAAACTTATATTCTTCCTTTTGATATTCTATATTTATTTGTCCATGTAGATGTCCATTATCTAGAATGATGTGAAACCTCCAGTGTAATTAAGTGGTCAAAGAAATGATCAGTCGTCTTTCATCAAAACATCCTTCCAGAATTTCACAAGTGCTCCTGAGAGCAGTTTGTGCATTAAGGGTCATCCACAAAGCTGAGAAATAAGCTTTTAATGTCAGTGTGGTCTTCCTTTAAAAACTCTAACTTTAGGAGGAAGAGGATATTCTTCAGGATTAAGTAAAAGGGGATGTAATTTTCAGAGCTGCCTACAAATCTTGAAGGTCTTCTGAAATAAAGAATTGCAACAAGTGGAGTCACCAGGCTTGGAACAGGCATGAAAATCCTTGCTTTGCTCCAGAAGTCCATTTCTCTAAATCTGTAAGTTACTGCTTTGATAGTGTAGGTCAAAGCTCATTCCTGAATTCTGTGGTTTAGACACTTGTATCGATACTTAATGTGTTGTATTTTAAATCTCATCCTATAGCGTGCTTACATTTTAAGTTAATTCTATCCCAACTCAGCTTTGAAAAGAGGTTGTGAAAGTTGTAAGTTGGAAGTTCTCAACCTGGTGTTTGCAAGCTTAAAGTTCAATATGATGTATCTTTTATCAACACAAATGATTCAGTCCTTCAAACACTATAAACCAAGAATTATACAATCAGATTAAGCTGATAATTGGGAGACCTATTGGGATGAGCTATACTCGCCTAAGAGTATAGCTTATACAGTATTGTCATGAAATTGAGCTAGGAGCAGCACTTTAAGGTCATTACTGCTGAGACATCAGGAATATGGTGACACACAAGTGGAGAGAATTACATGAAGTTCAAACAGATTAACAAAACCAGACTAAAGATAAAGTCCATAGAAAACTGATTAAAGTCACAGATTAAAAGTAAAACAAGAACTTCCTTGTCTGTCCTATAAAAGTGAACATACCCAGATGACTACAGAGATGACCCACCTTAGCTGTTTCTGAGAACAAATACCCTTTGTTCATTATCAGAGAGCTTAAGATTGAAATAGCATGATATTGCACATGTATTAAGATAGAACTAACCATGAAGAATAGTATTTAAAAAAACTCTGTTGAAATAAGTGCGTTATGCATTATGGTTACCTGTTTCAAAATTTGTTTCAGTAAAATAATCCTGTTCAGTTTCAAATGGAGCAGCACAGGGGTTCAGCTAGTCAAAGAAAATCAATAGAAACTATAATGAAGGTGCTTTTTTTGTACATGAATTTTGTGTTTAAATATAAAACTCTAAAGAGCTTGTTTTATCCTAAAAGATGACCTGACAACAAATTAAATTTTCAATTAAAGCAAGGCCAAATATTCTACAGCAGAGATAAAAATCAAACCCAGATTTTCAGATTGTAGTGGATTATCTATAATACCTCTTGTCTCACATGCAGAATGTCCATGATTTGCAACACTATAGAATCCACATCAAGGCAGATGGAAGTGCTTATCAACCCTTAGAGAGGGATTTAAGGAGCTGCAGGAGTCACAGGGCTTGCAAAAGCCAAGAATTCTGAAAAGTGAATAAAAGCCATGAACGGACTGCTTTGTTCCAGCAGGAATGAAAATGAGAGATTCACTTCCCTCCTGATCTGCCCCTAGAAAGCAGCAAGGGCACTTCTCTGAGAGGCCAAATACTGGCCATGCATTCTCTTGGTCCATGGCTGGGTGAGGAGAAGTCCCTTGTTGCTTGGGCTGGGACTTAAGATTTGGACTGCAAGGTAATACCCAAGGTCTGAAAGGCAAAAATGGGAGCAGAAATCAGCGCAGGTGATTTGCTCACCTGTGAGTGAATTCTGCAAAGATGTAAGAAAGGCTGCCATAAGTAGAGGCCCAAGTCAGGTATATGAAGTTTCTGTTTCTAATGCAGCCAACTATAAGCAGCTATCTAGTTAAAAGACATGTAAATACTGACTAGGAATTCTGGGAGCTGTCAGTCTGCCCTGGGCTAAAAGATATTTCTTACAGCTTTCTGCTCTTGGTTGATGCTTCAGACCAAGAAAGCTATTAGCATGCTGCTTCCCTCATGTGCAGGTGTCCATCCATATGTGCATGTCAAGATGTGTGTAACTTATTAATAGTCTTCCTCCCAGGTATCATTACAGATATCTCTAAAAGAAATTCTGATTAAAATGAGACTTAATGTTTACAAAAAACCAAGACTGTGTAAAAATGTGGTCTCTGTCAGGATGAGGGAGTTGTAGCATTGGCTGATGACTCTCTTGAGATGATGACTACCTCTGGTACTTCAAGGAAGCAGGGCATGCTCATGACTGATGGTCATGTGTTTTACATCCTTGTATCTCCACACAGAGCTGTTACTGAGGAAATGCCAGAGGGAGGAAACAACTGGCAAAGTTTTGGCAGCAAGGACTCAATGTAAATGTAGGGATTTTCTTTCTGCTCTTTCCAAATAGTCCTAGATGTTGCAAGTGACCAATTTGAAAGTGTTGCCCAGAATCAGGTCTTTTTGAAAGCTCTTACTTCTAGTTATATTTCTCAGTATAGCAATGTCTTGCTGCAGCACGTGAGAGCACTTGTGTTTTACATTTATTAATTTTGAAAACTCTTTTTATCTGCCATTAAGATTTACTGTGTTCAAAATGATCTGCTAGCAGACACATTTAAGTATCTTAAAGCTGTAAAGGATAGCTATTCTCTTGCCAAAGTGCTCCTGGTCTTGGTGCTGTGGTTGTGCACTTGGGTCAGCTTGCAGGTCTGTATGGCCTTCAGCTTACACTTTGATAGAGGCTTGGAGAAAACTCCAGTTTCACTTCAGTCATGGGAAGGAGCTGGAGAGAAAGTCAGCATGGTAAACTGTCCTAGCAAAGAGCTAGGACATGTTTTTTCAAGACATGCCTTTTATTCAAAGCAAGCCCAGCTTGTGTTTCTCAAATGTTTGTGCTTGCCAAAGAATAGGACTTCTGCTCTTCTGTCAGCAAGATGGATTTTATGACCATCACTAAATCCTTTCATTCAGATTTTATTGCTGTAGTTGAACAGTTCCTTCTTTATCACGTTTTGTGTACTTGTAATTTCACAAATTAGTTTCCTACCTCCTCAAGTTATTTTCTATCCAGATATTGTTGTCCATTTCTAGTATCAAGATCAGCTGACATGCCAGATTGAAAAAACAATCACAGCTGGCTAGTGCTGAATATCTGAAGAAAAGTCTTAGAATTAATTTGTAAACTAAAAGTCAAGAAAGAAGTGTTATTTCAGCATTGCTTCTGGTTTTCTGAAGGTTATCAGACATCCCATGATGTTAAAATACCACTTTTTTTCTAGTCCTTAGTGCTGCTTTTGAAGATTGCTACAAACAAGCACAGCTCTCTAAAGAGTTTTCCTGCCAAGAATTCAGCACAAATTGACAGGGTCTTAAGCCTTAATAGCTGCTTTAAGGGAGAGAGGTTGTATTGGGAATATAACTGCTTTTGGGCAAAAAAAAAAAAAAAAAAAAAAAAAATCAGAATTTTGGAGAATAGTTGAAATCTGTACATAACTACAAAGGTGTCTCTGGTTCTCAGCTCATTTCCTGACATGGGAAAAACACTGCAGGGAGGGCTCTGGAGTACTGTGGATAATAATCCTCTTGCCCTCCCTGTCTTGATTCACGGATCATTCCCTTCCTTTCTGACAGATGAATTAAGAGCATCCTTGTACTTCAGTGAGAAGCCTGTAGCTGAATAAAAGTAAGCAGAATGAGAAGTTAATTTACAAACTGTGGAATAACCACATTCCTATTATTAGTGCACTTTTTCTTTTTGCACTAATGGAGTCAGACACAGCAGGATATTTGCTGTAAGATTCTCTCCTTCATCTATTTATTGGGTAGCTGTAGTTCCATAACTTTGGAATAAGTTCCTGTAGCCTGAACTGAGAAGAAAGTCCTCAGTCCTGATGAATCCCATCAGTGCAGGTTGCTGTTCAGCAGTTGATTCTTAAAATTGTTGAGCTCAAGAGAAAATTACAGCACATGGGATTTTTTTGCTGTTGTGTTTTGTTTGTTTGCTTTTGCATACTGGTGGGATATTCTATATGTTGAAATGACTCATCTAAACATTGTACAAGGAGGTGGTTACCTGTAAAAGAAATTTAATGTTTCTGAATTATTATCAGGCCCAGTAGCATCTAGGTATCCCATGAAATAGCCAAACTCTGGCCAAACTACTGCTCTTTTGAAACACAGTTTGGCAGGAATATGTGGCAACTACTTGATATAGATTGAGTCACAGCTTGGACAGGAGCACTCTGTGCTGGGTTAGGAACTGGCTGGATGGCTGGGCCCAGAGGGTGGTGGTGAACAGTGCTGCATCCAGCTGGGGCCAGTCACCAGTGGTGTCCCTCAGGGCTCTGTGCTGGGGCCAGTCCTGTTCAATATTTTTATTAATGACATGGATGAGGGGATTGAGTCCTTCATTAGTAAATTTGTGGACGCCATTAAGCTGGGAGTGTGTGTTGATTTCTTGGAAGGTAGGAGGGTTCTGCAGAGAGACCTGGAATGGTTGGATGGATGGCTGGGCAGAGTTCAATAAGATGAAGTTTAATAAGTCCAAGTGCCAAGTCCTGCATTTTGGCCACAATAACCCCCTGCAGCATTATAGGCTGGGGATGGTGTGGCTGGACAGTGCCCAGGCAGAAAGGGACCTGGGGGTGCTGGTCGACAGTGGCTGAACATAAGCCAGCAGTGTGCCCTGGTGGCCAAGGAGGCCAATGGCTCCTGGCCTGTATCAGGAATGGTGTGGCCAGCAGGAGCAGGGAGGTCAAACTTCCCCTGTACTCAGCACTGGTGAGGCCACACCAGCACCTTGAGTGCTGTGTCCAGTTCTGGGCCCCTCAGTTTAAGAAGGACGTTGAGATGCTTGAGCACGTCCAGAGGAGGCAACGAGGCTGGTGAGGGGCTGGGAACACAAGCCCTGTGAGGAATGACTGAGGGAGCTGGGGGTGTTTAGCCTGGAGAAAAGGAGATTCAGGGGTGACCTTATCACTCTCTACAACTCCCTGAAAGGTGGCTGCAGTCAGATGGGGGTCGGTCTCTTTCTCCAGGCACTGACAGAACGAGAGGACACAGACTTAAGCTGTGTCAAGGGAAATATAGGTTGGATATTGGAAAAAAGTTTTTTACAGAAAGAGTGATAAAGTACTGAAATGGTCTGCCCAGGGAGCTGGTAGCATCACTATCTCTGGATGTGTTTAAAAAAAGATTGGATGTGCCATTCAGTGTTGTGGTTTAGTTGAGGTGTTAGGGCATGGGTTAGACTTGATGATCTTGAAGGTCCTAGTGATTCTGTGATTCTGTGATTCTGAGTCTATGATAAGTCCTGGGTCTAGCTTTGAGCAGATTTTTCTGGAGGGATGATTAATGCAAAATTCTCTTGATTACTTTTATAAATGCCTTTAACTGAAATGGTAATGTAATGTTGATATTGTTTGGGAGCCTTAAGTAGTGATTCATCTGAATACAGCTGAATAATGCATCTTTTGCGGGAATTTCCAGTCGAGGCACTGATGGTATGTCTGGAATCTCTCCACTCCCTCTGCACAGTGACTGCCAGAGCTCTCAAGGTTTGAAGGACAAATAATTGTGCTCTGCACCCTTTTCTGTAACCTTGCAAATACAATGCATCTATTGTGCCTGCTAAGGGATCCAGGCTAACAACAGTGCATTTATTAACTGGGTTTTTATACTTCTGGGTTTTTTTTCCACAGAAATACTCAAATGTAAGGTAAACTTTCTGTGCCATGTTATCTGTAATTTTTTTTCTATTTCAGAGTTAAAAGACAAATTGGGCTTCTTTGTCCAGCAAAATCTTGCTGCCTTGGTGATGGTTTCATCCTGGGGATAACTCTTGTCTTCCCTGAGACCCCTGTCCTGTGATTAAGTCTAAGCTCCCTTCCAGGTATCCTCATATTGCAGTGAAACTCTAATACAGTAGGAATTAGGGGGAGACACAGCACTGGCATTCTCAGATATCCCTTCTTTAATGCAGAGAAATGTTGGAGCTGGGAGAAGTAAATAGAAGAACAGTCTAACATTCCTTTATCATATTCCAAAAGGGCGGCTCAGACCCTAAACTGTACGTTAAAGAATTGCTATAAATGTTGACTAGGATTCCTTTGAATGTGAACCATCAGTCTGCACTGTGCCTCACTGAGTCTGCAGTGGTTACATGCTGACCACTTACATAGCTTTTCAGGAGATCCTGGAAGCTTAAAGTAGCACTGCCTGCTCTTGTGTGACTATGCCATTAAAGCTGAGCTGGTCAGCATGGTTGGCCAGCACCACAACTCTGTGCTCCAAGCAAGGCAGCACAAGCACAGAGGTTTCCATTTGTTGATACACAGATTTGAGGAGGAAGAAAGAATAAAAATCCTTGCACCAAAACATTCTCAGCTTTGAAAGTCAGCTTTATTGTGAACTAATAGGCAAGCTAAAAAAATCCATTTTGTGAGGACAGACAATTCATGTCTGTCCTCACAAAATGGATTTCTGACTGTGACACTTCTCCGTGACACTTCGGAAATAAAGCCAGATAGATGTATGTATTTTCCTCTCAAAAGAGACAGGCCTTTAATTCCTATTTGTGAAGACAGGCTTTCCTTGCACTGCTCCTTTGAAACAACCAAGCGTAATCAAGTGGATTTTAGTTTCTGCACCAAGGTGCAAGGTAGTTTCAGGACTCTGAAGAGCAGAAAACAAAAACCTGCATCACCCAGTTTATGTTTTAACTTCAGAGATGAGGAAAGGGACTCAGTTTCTGCTTGTGTCCTGCCCTGTCAGCTGTAAATCCTTACACTTAGGTGTATCATCTTTGAAGAGCTTTAACCAGTGCCTTGGAGTATTTGTGGCAGCAGAAGACCTTCAGGCCAAGGGGCTGGTGCTCATTCACCAGCAGGACATCCAGTCAGAGCAGGCCTGAGTGCAGAGAGAGGCTAACTGAGCTGGAAAGTCTCTTTCAGATGAGCCATGAGTGGGAATGACTGGAGGGTTAGTGATTGCAGAATCCCTTGGTGAATGTGGCTGTGTTAATGGAACTCAGACAGACTCTTGCTCAGCCCAGTATCTCCACTGGGCACAGGGCAATGGCTGAAGCTTCAGAAAGCAGTGCTTTTTGCCATCCTGGCAATTGTTATCTTCTGGGGTGCAAGCGCTCCGTTCACCTAATGTGACTCAGGCCGTGGCCTGAACTGGACTGCTGAGTTGTTACCTCTGCAGATCAGTGGTGTAAGAGCACTCAGCTGCAACTTAGTCCCCACACTAGCAAAACGAGGCTATGTGCTCAGACGAGCAACCTGTTAAGTAAATCCCATCTTCTGTATATAGCTGGATAACGGGGTGACTTCCTAGGTGTGATAGCCAGTTTAATGTGATAGCAAATACATCAAATAGCTGATATGCTTTTCCATGAATAAAGCACTAGGGTGTCAAACTTTACAGAGATTTAAAAACAACCGTGTGTGTTGTTTTTAATGACTCTTCAAATTAATCCGGTAATTCCTCCTATCACAATCCAGGAATCTCTTCACTGACCGTCTGTCAATAGTCACATACGCCGCCAGGGGGAAGAGTTTATCTGTCTTTCAGGTACCAGACCTCCATTCTGGGAACTGTTTAAAAATTGATACTAATTCTAGAAGAGAAATCCAACTGCTTTGGTTATAAAACAGTGTTGTGCAACCTAAAGTCTTCAGTAGGTTGCAAATAAGTTATTTTTGTGGTTTAGTACAGATTACAAGCCTTCCCTGAAAGTATGTTTTTCTTTGGAAAAGAAATAATTGCCTTTTCCCTTTTCCCTTTTCCCTTTTCCCTTTTCCCTTTTCCCTTTTCCCTTTTCCCTTTTCCCTTTTCCCTTTTCCCTTTTCCCTTTTCCCTTTTCCCTTTTCCCTTTTCCCTTCCCTTCCCTTCCCTTCCCTTCCCTTCCCTTCCCTTCCCTCTTCCCTTCCCTTCCCTTTTTGGATTCTAGTGCTATGTGAAACAGAGTTTAATACTACTGAAATGCTTAAAACACTAAAAGAATTTAAATTCTCAATATGCTAAACTGAAAATATATTGTTCTTTCCTTCCAGCCTGCAGCCTAAAAGTGTACAGGCAATTGGACATCTCCTGCTGGGATTTATGGATGTGAGCTAACACTGGTAGCTTTTTAGAAAGCTTTTTTTTTTTTTTTTTTTTTTTTTTTTTTTTTTTTCTTTTCCCCAGGAAATACTCCAACAGACTAACATGGCTGTGAATATTGGGATAGGGGGAAGTGGGATGTTAAGGTGTGTGGTTTTTTAATTTAGGATCAGGCACCTGTTCACAGGGAGAATCTCTACATAGTCCTCATCTGCTGTGCTTTGGTTTGCACAGTACAGCAGGCTTTGAGCATGTGAATATTTTGTATGGAATTAAGCTCGAAGGAGAGCTCTGGCAGTGCCCCTAATGCACTTCAGCCACAAACAAAGCACCAGTCACTAGGACCAGACAAAAGCTAGTCTGAAGTAACAACTGCTAAAGTATGTATGTTGTGGTTGTCAGGTCCTCAGCACCAAATGTTCTGCAGGGATTGTGCTAATTGCAGATGTAGACACAGACACATATTGAAATAGTCTGTAAACCATCTTTAAAGAGTCCTTAAATTGCTAAGCCAAAATTGCTCTGCATGCATACTAAAAACCTGGGCAAATCCTACCTGCAGATTCCTGCTCTCTCTGAAAATATTTGTATACTAAGCCTGTGAAGGTGTCAGCAGAAGTCTTGCTGACTGTTATGGGATGGGAACTGACTTTCTGCATCAGCAAGGTGCATGCTCCACCTCCATCTCTACTGCCCACAGCGTTTGGTTGACCTCTGTAAAACCGTCTGCTTTTAACTGATAATCTTTTCAAGAGGAAGTGTTGCCAGCACTGCTTTGAGCACCAAGGTTTATGACCGACTTGAAATTTGCCTTTGTAGGGAGAGAGCTGGCATTGGCACCTTCTCTTATTCCTTCTAATTCCCAAAACTACGTTCTTCTTCTCCTCTTGCTCCTCCCCACTTGCTTCTGCAGAAGCGCTGGTTTTTGTGTGATTTACCAGGAAGCACAGAGGAAAATCTCTGTGACCCTAAGCTCACTAACAGCAACATACTTCTCCTCCAAGAAGGGCCACAAAAGGTTCTCATCCAGCAATCTGTAGAAAAAGAGGTCCTGTAGATTTTTATTCTGTTGATGAAAATCTTGAGCCTAAGGGTGTAGAGTTTTTAAGTATCAATGCAGAGGACATATTAAGAAGCCCAATTAGCTGTGCTACTGGAATGAAACCTAAGACTTCACAATGTCTGTTGCAGGATTGTTTTGATCCCTGTTCCACAGATCTTCCCATGGGTTATGCTGGCACTCCTTGCACTGTACCTTTGTACACACACTGACAACATGGATGTAACCCTGCAGCTACTTGCCAGGTAACATAGTATCATCTTAATTTTACTGATAAGAGTGACTTGTCTGAGGTCACAGTGGGGAAAAAATTATCATCTTGATCTCATCATGATTCTCAGTGGAGTTCCCTCTGTCTGACAGCATAAATCAAAGGGAAAAAAATTAAATCAGTGGAAAACTGGTGTAGCTTTTCATCTGTTATCCCCACATTCCCTGTGCCTTTTGAGCTTACTTGATTGCCTTTCGGGGACATGGCTTTTAAATTGAATTAGCGTGCTATTACTCTTTCCTATATCTGACACCGAAAAGCTAGAATTAATTGCATATTGACTAACTGAAGCACTTACAGCAAGGCAGTTCATTGATCCAGTGGTGTGCCCACTGGTGTGTGCAAGAACTTGGGGCTCACTGGGCTGCTACATGCAGGCTGTGACCTGTAGTGCTTGCAGGCACTACACCCAGAGGAGGTGCCACCTCCAGCAGCAATCATGAGACCTGAAAGCAAGGATGGCTCTCTTGCTTGTGTTGCAGTGCAAAGTTGCCTCGTCTGTGCTGCCTCTGCCCGCAGCACTCGCTGTGTACCATACACACATTTTGTTTATACATGTATGTGTGAATTTATCTATGTATTGTAAGCATTTATAAGTGTGTAATGCATTTATCTGTACCAGGTCTGGCTGGGATGGAGTTAGCTTGCTTATCAGCATTCCTTGTGATGCTGTGCTTTGGATTTGTGGTGTGTTGCTAACACGCAGGTGTTTTGGCTGTGTGCTTGCCTGGCATGAAGGTTTTCTTTTTCCCACTCTGCCCCCTTCAGCAGGCCATTCATAGAATGGTTTGGGTTGGAAAGGCCCTTAAAGATCACCTAGTTCTGACCCCCGCTGCCATGGGGGTATATATATATATTGTACGTATGAGTATATAGGGGTCTAGAGGAGGGCCATAAAAACAATTTGGAGTCTGGAACACCTCTGTCATAAGGAGAGATTGCAGGAGGTGGGCGTCTTTAGTCTTGAAAAGACTGAGAGGGGATTTCATTAATGCACACAAATATCTCACAGATGGGTGCCAAGAGGATGGTGCCAGACACTTTTCAGTGGTGCCCAGTGAGAGGGTGAGGAGCAGTGGCCATAATCCAAAGCACAAGGTGTTCTACCTCAACATGAGAAAGAAGTTCTTTACACTGAGGGTGGCAGGGCCCTGGATAGGCTGCCCAGAGAGGTCATGGATCTCCCTCTGGAGATGTTCCAAACCCACCTGGACATGTTCCTGAGTAACCTGCTCTAGGTGACCCTGGCTTGGCAGGGGGGTTAGACTGGACAATTTCTATAGGTTCCTTCTGTGAAAAACGCCAATCACTTGGTTTTTAAAATTTTTAAAGTTTAATAATAATAAAATGGTTATAAAAATAGTAATACAATTAAAGTAATAAAAATTTAGAGTTAGGACAATTACAAGACAATAAAAAGTACGGACGTCCAGATGCTCTTGGGCCCTTAAGCCACGACAAGCATGCCTTATGAACAAAGGAATAACCTTAAAAGCAATAGCCTGTTGCATATACAAAACACTTCATGATTATGCATATATTTTATTTAAAACAAGAACTTCGTCTGGTACTTGTCAAAAAGTTTCTGTTAATCCCCAGGCGCCTTCGAGTCTAAGTCAGGCTTGAAGAACTTAGTTTCTGTTGATAAGGAAAACCATAAATTCCTCTTCTCTGGAAAATTCAGGGGTTTCTGTAATTGTTATCTCTGTGTGAAGAATTCCTTGATTATCTTCTCCTTTTCTAATAAAAAGAATATCTCACACACTTAGTTTCTATTTTAACTACTAATGCTTAATTTTGATTACAAAACTACATTTACTATATTATTAAAATGTTAATACAGCATAACTTTAAAATGTTAATACAGCATAACTTTTAAAATGTTATTACAGCATAACTTTTCAGCATAATACATATAGTAAATATCTGCGTAGAGCCATATAATATGCATTTTTCACACTTCCAACCCTAACGATTCTGCAATTCTGTGATATTAAGGCACATATGCTTACGCACAGTATGTATGTGTCTTTATACATACGTACGTATTTAGATTTACACACACCTTCATACAGCCATAGCTGCAGACGTCCACACGCACGGCTGGCTCGTGTGTGCGCCGAGACACTCACACCTCCGCGCCTGTGCCTCTACAGCCGCCTCTTTGGAATACACAGGCGTGTGAGTTTAGCGCGCACCCTGCCCCATCTCTCCTGCACAAACCCCGTCTCCCTGCGCTCTCTCTCTCTCTCTGTGTAAATTCACATCCCGCCTGCCCGCGGTGGGCCAGGCCGGGCCGGGCCGCGTCCCCATGGCAACGCCCGGGGCTGGCGCTGGGCCGCGGCCGCTCCCGCCCGTCGCCAGCGGCCGGACGCGGGCACGGCGGCGCTGGGGGCGTTTGGCGTCGGCACGGGCTGCTCGGCGAGCGGCGGGCTCGGGCCGGCAGGGAGCCTCGCTCAAGTGAATCTAACCCGGTTATAAGGCGTGTGTGCTTGGCCAGCATGTCCGGCGAGCTGGCCCAAAGTGTCATCAAGAGAATAATCCGCCAGGTGGGCCTGGAGTGCGCTGCCCGGGGACAAAGCCTCTCGGAAACCTTGGTGGCCTTCGTGGTAAGCGCGAAAGGAAGCGTTCAGGGGCTGGGGCAGCTGAGGCTTTCAGCGGTGACCCGAGTTTGGAAATATTTTGGTTTCCAATGGCCTGCAGTGAGATGTTTTAAAGGGACGCTCAGCGACATCCAGGTCCTAAAAACCTGAAAAAGTATCTGAAATCTTATGTGAATATAATGCTCCAAGACGGCTGCAGGTGCCGAGTCCTGCAAACACTCTGAGCTCCAACTCGGAGCTCTTTCTTCTGCAGGCAGATAAACCATTGTTTTCTTTCAGAAGTGAAAAGGAGAAGTTTTGCCAAGTTTTAATAACGTTTCTTCACACTCTCATTAATGAACCTGTGATGCATAGGTGACTCTTTAATGCAGCAGCTATATTTATTCTTCGATGTTCGCCTCCTCCCTCTCTTGTGATGGGTAATTTTGTTTGTTGCTCTGCTCAGACAGGGCCAGGTAGTATAAATGGGCTGAATATTTGAAGGAATGGGCTTTGATCCCATTTAAAGTGAAAATTTAATGGAATCAATCTCAGTATTGTCCTTGGTAGACAACTATAAATATGCTAAAAACATTTTACATTTTGGCATCTCTTAGGAGACACAGCACTGCTGCAGGATAGAGTCTGAATATGCCTGCAAAACTGTGTCTGAAGAAAGATGGGCTAGATTCCTTCTTTATTGATGATCAGCTCTTGATAAATTTGTATATAAATGTAAATGCTTCACAGCAGTACTTTTAATAAGCTATTTTTTCCCCTAAAGGTGACACTGGAGCTTTAGAAAAAAGACGGGCTCAAAAGCAGTATTAATCAACTAAGCAGGAAAATTTTAATGAGTAAAAAATTCGTACAAGTGGCTGGCAAGACACCCAGCATGAACACCAATTGCAAACATGCACTTATTTTCCTGCATGTAGGACACTATGGGGGTTTTTTTTATTCAAATGGTAAATGTTTATATCGATGCATATAACACCTACTTAGAAGTTTATAAACAACCATGATAGATTTTCAAAAAATGTTACTTAGGAAAATTTTTCCAAATAATTTTTAAAGGAGCTATATTTAAATATTTGTATCACAAAAATATTTTTTCTTCATTTGTGCCTGAGAACTGAGATTGAAACTGGCAAGATGTGAAATGAAGTAATATTGTTTCATTATCAAAGACTGAAAAAAAGAATAGTAAAGAAATATTGAATGCATCTGAGATTTTTCAGAAAATAAAAAGTGAGTTGCAAAGATGATATTTTGTGATATAAATTAGTATCTTTCTTTTGGCAATCTCTAGGTGAAAGCTGTTGTTTTAGATCCAAGAAATGATTTTAATATGGATCGAATACTTACAGAAAACGATATGCAAGATCTTATCCAGGTAATTCTGACATGATGTTGAGAGTCACTACTTATCTAAGACGACAGCATTATTTTCTACCTGTTCCTGTAACTAAAATGACATGAACACTTTCAAAATTTTAGTGCTGCTTTATTCTCACGGCTCTGTAGCTAAAGACTGGATTAAGTTTCCATAAATAAATGCCTTAGAAAAGCTTTATATGGAGAAAATGGTAGTGAGGGAGCTCTACAGCTCTTGCAAAACCTGTAGTAGATCACTATCAGTTCAATGTTTCCCCAGAGATGAGAAAGAACTCACTTCTCTGACTCTCTTTTTAGCTCTGTGTTGCCAGACTGCTTGACACAACAAACCCATCCCTAAGCACAATTAAGATGCAAGTTTACTTTGATATGAACTATGCAAACCGAGGTAATTTCAAATATGTTTTCATAAAAGTTGATGCTGAGTTTATAATTTAAGAATAGTAATTACTGTTAAATGAGTCCTGGCAGTAAAGCAAAATAAAAATCCCAGGAGCAATTTGCTGTACACGAGTCTGATATTTCAGTGTGGATATAGTAGGGAAAAGTCTGAATTAGATTTGAAAGTACACTCTTCTCACGCTGTCTGAAAGATTTACTGAATAGAATGTATTAGGTTGCTTGAAGACAATTACACTTTCAGGCTCAGTGGTTATCTGCTGTCAGCAAGAAAAGCTTGCACCTGCACCTGCACCTGAAGGCACTCAGAAGTCAGTATTTTACCAATATCCCTAATTGGGAGATTTGAGTAATCTTGAACAGTTACAGCTTTAGCTGAATATGTTTTTGTCTCATCAGTAATAATTTCATATGGTCTGAGAATGAGAATGTGAAAATAAAATGAGATGGGGAAAATGCCTCTGCTGTAAATGTAATTCCTGATCTGAAAGGGACAGTGGAGGCTGGCTGGGAAATAGAAAACACAGAACAAGAATAGACGTGAAAAAAGCATTTCTCTGTGGGGAGATAATGAAAATGTTTTCCTATTAGCATGGATTAAAACCAAAAATTAGCAACACTGGAAGCTGCTCCTAAATCCTCTGAACTCTGTAAGCTCAGTAACTCCAGCAAGTTTTTGAGATCTTGAGTAGTATTCAGACTTGAGCATGTATCTTCAGGTGTGTTTGAAATATGTGTGTAAGTTAGGTCCTCCTACAGTCAGAGGAGTCCAGAGAGCCAGAGACTTGCTGTTTAATTTGGCCTGAACAGTTCTCAGGACTCTACTGACTGATGTTAATTATGCTAATTTTATTAATGTTTAACTCAGCTGCTTTTAATTCTAATGGTTTGGTACTATGAACATCTGTTCCACATACCTGTGCTTCAGAAACCTTAAGTTGGTGCTCTGATTGTGCAAATGAATTACACCCTCTGTATGAGCCAAATTTCAAAGGATTTAGATAGCACTTTCTAAGTTACCTTCTTTCCTAGATGAATTACTGAGTGAGCAGGAGCGTGTTCTGGAAGGAAAACTAGCTCCTGTAGTTAGAGCCATCACAGAGAGTGGTCCACGTGTGCAAGAAGAAATGGAGAATGTGTATCAAAAGGTCGTTATCTATGTGCTGCTGAGATCTGGCCTGGGATCCCCAACAGATATTGAGGCTGTCAGGGAGGTAACAGGTCAGTAAACTCCCAGCTGTGAAATTGGGCTTTTCTTCTTGAAAAAATAAAATTTCACCTTCTCTTTGCTGATATTTAGATACAAACATGGTAAACTGTGATGAATGCTTGCTATCCAAACTGTCACTGCTCAGCCTTGAAGTGTAAATTTCCCATAGATTTCCTACTTTTTGCATTTGTTCAGGAGAGGCTGTTTTTGCTTATTGATTTTCTTTTCCCTCATACTGAGGGTTTTCTCCGACTTTGTAATGCTTACAGCTGCCTTGCAGAGTGTATTCCCCCAGCCAGAGATGATTACTTTCCTCTCACTCAGCAAGAAGGACAAAGAGCAACAGCTGAAAGATCTTGCCATGCTAGTGACAGGAATTCGTTTGTACAACAAGCAGTGCCAGAAAGGAGGAAGTGGCATTGATGACTGTAAGTAAACAACTGCATATGAGCTGGGTATTCCCAATTCATTCTTCCTGGACTTCTTCACTGGAGCTGCTCCAATAATTTCCCATCTTAGGGAGCCATGTTATTGTTATTGGTATTCTACAAGTTAAGAATCTGAGAATTGAAAATTGTGCAGATTCTCTCAGGAAACCCATGTCAGTTGTAGTAACAGAGTTGCATCTACGATACAGCAAGATTTCTCACATTCCTTGACTTGACTGTGATAGTTCCACAACTGTAATTCTAAATATTTGCAACAACCTGACTAGAGAGATAGGGTGGTTTAATCTGGTTTGCAAGTATTTAGAAATGCATGAATATAAGAACAAAATGTAGAAATCAAAATTTCATTGGAAGACCATTATGCTCAAATATTGCACTTTAACCATGTGATAATGATTTCAACAATTCTTTTTATACATATTTCATATTTATTCCATGTGAATAGTGCCAGGCATCCTGAACAAAGCCATTCCATTGGCCACGCGGACTCTGGATGAGCGTCTGAATTCCTGCCAGCTGCTAGCCCACCACTACACAGCCCTGCTGGAAGCCATGCAGGAAGAGCCCCAGAGGTTCTCCAGGCTTAGGTTCTTTAAATTAAAAGAAGCACTGTTCAATGTGAGACAGTATGAAGCCTTCCTTTGCATCCTTCAGGTGAGATGTTATATCCTGTGGGCTTTTATTGCAGATGTGTCTTGTTTGATGTCTTCAAGTTACCTACTTGAACAGGACAGAAATATAAGAAAAAATATTCAGAAATAAATGAAACAAAATGAAATATATCTTCAGACAAAGAACCACAGATTATTTGGGTTTGAAAATATCTTTAAAATCATCGAGTCAGACCATTAACTTATTAGCCTGGCACTGCCAAGTCCACCATTAAACAGTTGCTTGCATACTGATTCTCTGCCCCAAAAGGCATGAGAGAAAAAAATCTCCTTGATCAATCCATAAATCATCTCAGTTTTAGTCTGCAGACACCCCCAAAATATATAGAATCATCAAAAGTCTTTGAAGAATACAATTTAAATTCTTGTTTTGTTAATGAAAAGCTTTTCATTTGTCTTTTGAGAAACTGCAGGTTTTTATTAGTCTTTCCTGTATAAGGCATTGAAAAAAAGTATTTCTTTTTTTTTTTTTGGTCTTGTTTTCTTCATTGGGAAAATGTAGAAAATTTTCTATAAAAATTGGTAGTTTATGTGTGACTGAAGTGCCTGAACACCTAAACATTTAAGGAAAAATGTATTTTGTGGATAGCTACAGTCCATTTCATTCCCTAAAATAATTGTTCTGAAAATAGTTGAATGAAGAAGCCCAGGTAAATACTTATTACTAAATACTTGTTTTTTGGAGTGCAATATGTCTTACCTGATGTTCTTTTTCCAGTCTAATGCAATTACAAGTGCTCAAGAAGTTGAATCATTGGATGTTCAGTTTGAAGCAGCAATGATGGTATTGAAAAACACAGTGCAGGATAAGACTTCCATAGAGTCCAGAAAAGTTTTTGTAAGTATTATGAATGGAAAACCCATTAATTCTTCAGTAGAAAACATTATTAAAGTAAGATACTTTGCTGGTGTGTTTTTGAATAGCTTATATTTAGCAAGAGGCTACAAATTTTCTCTCCATTACAATATCATCTGTGGTTTTTGAAGGGGCAAATAAAAGACTAAGGTAAGAAGAAGCTAATGTACAAAAAGGGAGCAAAGGAATTAAATGGTATTTTACTGTGTCTTGAGTTGTCATTATTTGTAGATTTCCTTTTTTGTTTGTGTATATATTCTTTCCTGTTCCTTGTAGAAACTGTAAGAACATAATGATTTCAGAAAACAGCACAATAAAGTATGATTCTTTTAAAGTTCCCTCAGATAGCAATCCCTGTAATTACAGTATGAGTCATTGATATAATTTTTCTGAAGAAACTGGGTTTCTGTGATGGGGCTGTCAGCCTCTTTTGCCCTCCCAATAGCTTCTGAACCTGTTGGCAAGTTTCAGTCACATTTGTCAGAGTCCAAAGATCTCAAAATATGTAATTTTCTGCAAGTTTTAGAGGGAAAAAAAGAGCAACTAGAGACACACAATTAGAGCCTTACCAAGATCAGGTCTGAAATGGGGTTTGTGTGCTCTCTGGCCAGTGAGCACCACTGAAGGATTGATATTTGGTACTGTTGCACCCTTGGGTGGGAGCTACAGGACATGGGAAGGAGGTATTAGGGGGAAAGGGAATGAGTGCTGTAAACTACAGGTTTTATGAGAGAGGCTGCTTAATGAGCCTGTGAAAACCTGGGATTATTGTGCTGGCATGTTATAAAGGAAATGGGAGAGAAATATGCTAGAAACCAGCTTCATTTAATTTGCTTTTCTTTCAAGAGCTTGTTATTTTGTGTGATTTGATTATCATTCCAATTCCTTGTGCTTAGCTGCTGCACCAGCATGCAGTTTCATACATATTTTAGGTTATTTTTCAACATTCTAAGCTAATTATTAGAAAGCAAAATAAAGCCCACTGTGGAGGAAAAGGAAGATCATGACCCCACCTACTCAGACTATTTTTTACACTTCCCATAAGAGCATCCAAGCTGGAAACTCATGGGAACAGCACTTTAACTAAATGATCCAAGCTTCACTTTATGTATGCTTTTGATTTTATAAACCAGATGTTCTAATCTGGAGAACATTTTCCCCTTTTGTCCAGCTACTTAAAACAGTTTTTCCTCTTCTATATCTTTGTGGGGCTTGAGTGACTGATATACCTTACCCTTTTCCCTAAAAACTGTCTATTGTTGTTTGCTGCCTTCCTGGAATTTTTTCTCTCTTCTGGTTGGTTAGTTGTTTTGTCTTCTCTGCTGAAGACAGACTGTATAATGCCTTTTGATTTCAGATCCTTTTTCAGGTAGAGATTTTTCTGTTAACACACAATTTAAATAACTTTTCTTGTCTCTGGCTCGTTGCTGACAAGCTGGATCCTCTATAAAGATAGAGAAGCTGGGCATTCTGTCTTTTAAAAAGCAGAGGGTAAGGTCTATATTTGTAGTAAACATTTGTTTTAGGAAAAATAGTACATTTCATTAATATTTTTTGTTTATTCTATTAAGAATGTTTTTGATCTTCCTTTAGTTTCTTCCCTTTTTGTAACCATAACATTTCCACAGCATTAGCAATGCTGATGAATTCCAGAGCTGGCTCTGTTGGCTGCTCTTATGATAATGTTGTTAACATGCATAAAATGTGTGGTTAAGTGTACATCTCATGTTGGTTGAATCTCTTCCTGTAAATACTCTCTGTGTGTTTAGATGTAACAATGCACATTTTATGTCACTGTCATTGAAAATAGCATTTAATCTTAAAGCTTGTAGGCTGCTTCTTTATGTGCCTACACCTGTATGCCAAGAGCATGTCAGTGCTGGGAAGGGCAGCCTCCAGTTTTGCCTTGAACCCTGGAGCACTCTGAGGAGGTCTGCACCCCTTCCTTTTGACACACATGATGGCCTGGGGGCTGTGGTACCAACTCACTCTGGAAGCAAGGCAGACAAAATAACAAAACCTGATAGTTTGTGTATAGGTGTGGTTTTACCTACTTTGGTAATTAATCAGGTGTGTTCCTTCTGGTCCTTACTCCTGTACACTGTATTTTCAGTTATAAAACTGTATTGTCAGTGAAGTGCTAATTTCAAAGCATGGTCACAGAGTACATTTATTTGAGAAAGGCTCTGGAGTAAAATACAGAAAAGTACAGCTCTTGCCTGTGGGTTGACATGGATATACTTGCTTTAGGCATATGTGATGGAAGCTCCTCTTACAGTGTCCCTGAGTTCCCCTGGAATTTCTGGTTGCTGAAGGCCTTGGAGATCAGCCCTGTGTTGTTCATAGCTGAGATTGTTGTACACAGTGCTTGGGTTACACCGTAGACATAAAACAAATCTGCATTTCAGATAATTTTCTTTATATTGTAGCCTCTGTTTATGGAACTTTCCAAGCTTTGGACTGGCTTTCAGCATGAAATGCTACTGCTAAACTTCCTCACAAATATGGCTGACAATCTACAACAATTCTTGGAAATCCAATCACAGCTTTTTCCAGAGGAAATGTTAACATCTCTTCTGGAAGGAGTGACTGTGAAAAGTGATGTGGAAAGGATAAAAGAAACCGTGGGTATGGAAAGTTGAAACTTTTTGGTTTTCCTTAATTTTCCAAGATTTTGTAGTTTGAATTTTCTTTACAATAGATCCTTTACAGAAGGTGGTATATGTTGATTTTTTAATACTCAGAAATTGCACAGTAAATTAAAATAAGCCTTGTAGGGTATAGATTTACGTTTTCATGTAGTGTAGCTTATGATTCTATTTTTACATATAAAATTAAAATAGAACTTCTAGATACAAGTATACCTTACAAAATGGCAGCATGATCAGAGAATATTTATAATTTTTTGTAAAAGTTTTTAAGTGTATTTATGTCTTTTTATACCTTTCAGGACTTTTGAAATTGAGGGATAGGGTGTAAACAAAATAATTTAACAGGGCTTCAGTTACCAGAAGAGTTTTTTTGTAAGATGGTATCCCTAGGAACCAAGTTTTATGCCAGGGAGTTTGTAATGCATGTGAGGGTGAAAACAAAATCAAATAATAAAATATTATCTTCCTGTTGTTGTCCCTGTTGGTTTTTCTTCTCTCATGTTTTCAAAGAAAACTAATGCTACTAAAGAAGATTCTTGCAGAACTGATTTTCAGTAGGTTCTCTTTTAAGGCAGGACTAAAGTTTGGCTTTTGGGATCTGGGCACTACAGGTCATCCTGTGAAAACCAGAGTTATCTGGTCATCCTGTGATATTATTAGCTTTTAGTCATCTGATATTTTAATATTGAAATCCTTCCTTTGTTTTATCTTTTCTTAGGAACCAGAGTGAATGTTTCTGATTTCAGGAACCAAGAATGGCTTTTTCCAGAGACTACTGATAATTTTGATCAGTTGCTGATCCAGTACCATGGTTTCTGTGCATATTCAATTGGTGTGAAAGGTATTACCCTACCAGGTATGCTTTGTAGTTAGGTATTTTCCATACTGTATATTTACACAAGGATTAGGAAAAATGTAAAGGCATTCTGAATGCATCCTCCTCCTATGTCCAAACTGGAATACTGGTTTTCCACATTTGCAATTTTCACCCCAGGTAACTTATTTCCCTTGTTAAAGTATCTTTTTTTAAATACACAAATAAACTGCCCTTTGTAGAAGGTAGGATGGCTTGAAGAGGAAGCAGGGCAGAAACAAGATGGGATGGATAAATGTTTCTTCCTGCTCTGTGTGTGTCTGTATAACCTACACTGCAGCTGAATACAGGTTTGGTACTGTTAATGTGCTATAATGCAGGCATAGGGAAATGGCCATTCCTTCTATTTTGTGCATCCATATGTAGCAAACATAGCCATTCATGCCTACCTCATATGTATTTTTAAATAGTCATGACAAAGTACTAAATATCTTTCCTGAAAAGAATGCAAAAGTGCACTTGATTAAGTCAACTAATTGTAGGAATTTTTGGTTTCTCTAGGCTCATTTGGCTTGAAAGTTAGCCCTATTTCAGCTATTCCAGTTCATGTTTTCCATCTCCCTATCCTTTCTAGAACCTGTCCATATAGGATTTTTTTAAACCTATGGGAATTTGGGAGGAAAATATAGCCATTTACTTGTCAATATTAAAGAATAGATATTTTAATGGCAATGTAATTTACTTAGGCTTATTTAGTATTGCACATGAGAACAGCTGTCCTTAGTTGGATTGAAGCTCTCTCTAGCCCTCTATCTGATTACTGCACATGGGCAGTCATGTGCACTTTAAAATTATGAGAATTCAAGTCAGAGTGATCTTTCCTTAATTATATCCTTCCTTGTTCTAGCAGTTGGTGGTTATGGGATTTCCTCTGATTAATGTTGAGTCTGTAACCTTCTGTTTAATAATCCTTCAAAGAGATTTTTCATTTATCTAATTGATTTTGGAATCCATCTGGAGTTTGTCATGGGATGTTCTTATTCTCAAGATCCCCACAATTATAATTATATATGCTATGAAAAAGTATCTCTTTTTGAGATGGTTTTAAGCTCTGACTTGATAATTTCAACAAAGACTTGATAGTCCTTCTGTTAGGAAAATTACTAAATAGTAATTTTATATTGCACACAATTCATAGTTTTATAACCCCCTATCATATTATTTCTTTTTTTCTTTTTAATGCTGAGGAGGCTTTCTTCTTTAACCCTTCCTATGAAAGGTATCACAAGCCTTTGATCACTCCTAGCTCCCTTTTACTTGTTCTGTTGTGTTGGAACAAAATGTATTATTACAAATGTAGCCTATAGGTTGTTATAATATTGGTTTTCTTCTCTTCCTCTGTTTGCATACTAATAATTCCTTTTTTGACTGAGTATTTTCAGGGGATTGTCTATGATGATTCTGGTCTTTCCTGGGCAAAGACATTTAAGTACAAACTGCCACTGTCCTTGAAATCAGTTTGTGTTTTCCTATATAAGTTATTTGGCCTTTATTGACACTTCATTTTCTCTGTTAATTTGTTGTTCAGCTTCCCAGCTGCTTTATCTGCTTCTTCAGTTCATCTCAGTGTTATGCCCTTTGGTATAAATGCACTACTGATCTGCAATCAGATATGTGCTGGAGATTTTAGGGGAACCATTTGAGAGTAGAGACTGGTTTCTTATGCCTTTGCTATATGTGTTTTATCTATTGTTTTTCTGAGACCTAAGGCATGCTGGATGTGAACTGATCAAAAGCAGTTTTACTGACCTAACAAAATAGAGTTTTCTGTATTTGAAAAAAGCTTGCTTTCAAGGGTTTATACTGAGTTCAGAAATGAAGGAAGTGAAAATAACTTGAGGGAACACAGAATCTTGATTACAAATGTCTTTTGTATTGGATATTGTACTGTTCACTATTTTAATTTGTGGAGCTAATTTTGGGTTGCTTTTTCTTCTCATTTTTAGGAAATCCTGCTATTGGAATTTTGAAGCACAAGGAGAAATATTATGTTTTCAGTTCAAAAGAAGCTGCATACATCTTTGCTCAAGATCCAGATAAGTTCATTCAGTTGAATGTAGAAAAAGCAAAAAAATATGCAGAACTAATTCAACTGCTTGAGCTCCATCATCAGTTTGAATACCTTGTCCCACATGCACAGGTACACACTGCCTATGCCTCTTGCTAAACAGCTGCTGGGTCACTGGTTGGTCTGTCCTTTCTAAAAGAGAAGAGATGATACCTATCTTTAGGAAAGAAGTAAAATCCTCTGCCTAGCTGAAGGTCCATCTTTTCCAGGTCTTCCGAGCATTGAAGAAATATCTCTACTTAGTGTCATTCTTACCTTATTTATTCATAGGAGAATATGTAAATCCAAGGCATCCTGGCAGTGATAAAAGCTGCTAGTGCATAGCCTAGGCAGGTCTTGTGTCTGGTGTTTCTTTTCCTTATTTTTGCAAAAGTAGCTTAAAGGACCAGTACATAAATGCAAGAGAAAATAATGTCAGATATCACGTTAACTGGAGCTGTAGCTTAGCAGTCCATCCATGTGTGCTGGATGAGGGTGTAGTTGTATCTGGGGACAGGAGTTATGGAACACATTAAAAATAAAAGGAGAGTCATCAGTAATGAATGTGATGTGTTATTATGTGAAATCCAGAGACTTGATTTGGATTTATAGACAACATTCTCTGTGATCCACTTGTGAATTTTAGATCCCCAGCAGTGGAAAGAATGTAGTCTTGAACTGGCCCTTAGTTTGAAATACAGTTTGTATCCCAGCTATAGCAGAGATGTGTGCACTTCTCCCAGTTATGATTTGTGATTTTTAGTCCATTCATGAAGACAAACTGAGGTGCCTGCATTATAAAATACTGCTGGTGATGGGACCCATTTTTTCTAAAATCCAACGATTAAGCAATCACTAGGTAGAGAGGAGCCTGCAGCTCAGCTGTGGCCTCTGCCTCAAAGGTTTTCTGTCAGAAATTAAATCCATCAGGTACTTAATGTTTTCCTTTTAGTGGGGTCACGGGGAACAAAAATATTGTTGAATGTAAAAATCGTTATCCACTTGTGGTTTGCAGGTCTCTATTTGCTTTTAAAAAAGCAAATGCTATTTCTGTGTCTTCTTCTCAATGCCTTGCTTGGCTTTGGTTGTTTCTTTTCATCCAGGCCAGAAAGGCAAGCAAAGGTTCGATGAAACCACCCCCAAAATGTGAGAGTGGTACTCAAACTGATACTCATATCTTGCCTCCAACTATTGTGAGATCCTATGAATGGAATGAATGGGAACTGAGAAGAAAAGCTATAAAATTGGTTTGTACTCTTATTACCAGATTTTCATTGTTGGATATAACAAATTTGTGAATAAATTATTCTTAACTTCTGTTCCTCGAAACATAAATCTAACCTTTTATTCAAAGACATATACTTCATTACAACTGGTTCAATTTTTTTTCTAGATATTCTCTCTCCTTATTTTTAGACTTCTTCTCTCACTTCTTACATATGTTTCCCTGTTTTTTGAGCAGTGCTTCCACTGCTATGTCTATTAATTTCAAATTTTTCAGTTGCCTTCTTTATTAAATAAGAGTTTGTTGTTTTAAATTGAATTCCATTAAATATTAAGGTTGCTCTAAATTCAAATCAATTTCATGGGTTGAAGATACTACTGTATAATTTCTTTGTGAAAAAAGCCAGAGCAAATGTATGTCATACTATCAGGATTTTCTGATGGGTTGGAAATCACAGTCTGTCCATAGAAGGTTTACCACATTTTAAATTAACAGTAAATATATCAGAAGCTTCTTTCTAGGGTTTGCCATCACATATAGTTGTCAAGGTGTAGCACCTGATTTTCAGAATTCAGAAATGAACAACTTGGGAGTACAGAGAATATTGCAGTTAACAATATCAACTGAACATATAATGATAAAGGGTTGTTTTTTTTTTTCTTCTGTGAACAGATGCACTGTGGAGGCCTGTGGTCTACTAGGCAGCCTATTTCCTTTCTGTTTTCCTTTTTGCCATTAAATCCCTAGCATGATGAAAGGAAACCAAAATTTTGGACTGAGGAGTCTTGGCAGTGTTGCTAGCTCATAAAGGATTCTAAGAAATAGTTGTTACTGAGGTATATAAAGAAGCCAATTAGGTTTACAAGAAGCCTAGCTAAAAGCCTCTTTTGCTTTTGTAAAGGACAAAAGTGCATAAATAAACATAAGATGTGGTCAGTGTCTCTTCAGCATAAGCAAAGATGGATATTTTGCAATATCTGGTCATGAAGACCATTCACAAACAAATTTGTAGCTCATTAGTTTAAAATATTTAGAGAATGTACTTTAAAGTACTAAGGGTGTTTTAGCCTCAGCTGTCCAAATGTGAGATTAGTGATGTGGAGCTGAAAGAAAAAATCCAGATGCATGCAAAAGTGCTTTGACTATGCTAATTTGTAATATGGAGGTGATAAAACATTTAATAACTATGTGAAAAAATAAAAGAAATAGTTTACCAGTGCATCAGTGAATTTGATACTTCAGGGATACATGAGACATATTTGTGGGTTTTGTTAGAGGAATGAGCTCACGTGCCTTTGGGGTTTTTTGTGTTGTTCATACTTGGCCAAAAAACTTGTAGTGGTATGAAATGTTAAGCTATTACTTTGTTAGAAAACCTATATGCTGTTAGAAGTAAAATTTTTAGCTCACATTTGTTTCTCTGTGCAAGCACAGTTGCTTGTAATAGCATACATTGAGTCATTAAAACCTCAGGAAAAAAAAAAAAAAACCTTCCATTCCAGCAGAGAGAGACACCTCAGTGGTGGAGGCTGGAGAATATTTTAACTTGTCCTGATACAACATTCAGGACATTTGGCCAGCTGTATCACTCTCCAGCTTCCACCGACTCCAGGGACTTTCTCACTTAGATGGAAGGGTCTGAATTCCAGCACATGAGACTGTATTTTGTGTATTTTGAGGAGAACATTATATGATCATTTACTGTGTTTGTATTTTGTGTATTTTGAGGAGAACATTATATCATAATTTACAGTGTTTCACATCATTGCTGACAGAGAAGGCCCCATGGAATACGGAACAATTTTTGTTTCAAGTGCTGGCTTTGGAATGTTAACACTTTGTGAGAAGTAGTTTTGTTGGTGTATCTATGACAATTTCTGTGAATAATCAGCTTTAAGCATTTTTAAACTTTTATCTGATACTTTGTGACACCAACCCCTAAACCTCATCACTTTTGGCAGAAACCAGACAAAGACTGGAAGCACTTGCCATGAAAACATTTTATTCTAACAAAACAAAGGTGAAGCATTTAACAAAATTTGAAGGACTATGACCAGTGGTATGAAATTATTAAGAGACTAATTTAAAATTGTGTGGGGTACCTAAAGAGCTGTTCACACATCCTGTTAGATCAGGATTTACCAAATCACAGTCACAACTGTGTATTGTCAGGAGAGTAAGGTGGGCCATGTTCCAGGTTTGTGAAGCCCACAGATGTAAAATAGACAAACACTCCTGAGTAACTGGAGTTAAAATGTTCAAACAAAGTTTTGCTTAATCTGATTCTTTTTGTGTCTTTAGGCCAACTTGCGCCGCAAGTTAACTCATGCCATGCAGACTGATCTCAGCCACATGAGAAGAGAGAACTTCACCCAAGTGTACTTGCCAAAAGATGTTGGCACCCAGACTAAGCGTGACAACTCAAGCAATGTACCCAAACCCCAGATTTTCCTGAAAGGTCTCCGAGGAGGATCATCTCCCACTACTCATGTGCTCACAGTAGACTTAACAAGACCACTGGATGAAACATAGGTGAAAATGAGAAACCTGAAGACACATCTTGCACGTGTATATAAAAATCCCTGAATACTTCTGAATTTAGACACTAAAGATTTTGCCGTGTCTGTTGATTCCAGGAACAGTTGGTCTGTTTAATTTATCTTATCTGTTGGGACTGCTGACTGGCATTAAGTGACAGAAGTGATAAGCCTGAAGCACAGATTTTAAATAGCAATTTAGAATCAAGATGTTCCCAAGGACTTTCACTTCCAACATTTAAATATGTAGCATTCTGGGATTTTACTGAAATTTGAATGCAACAATTGCTTGTTGAAATACTGTCTTTAAATGAAAAAACTTACCCTGGGAGAGTCACTCAAAGGTCACAGCTCCAGCCTTAGAGCAGAATTGTCAAGAAGGCAAAACCAACAAAATGAAACCAGTCTGGGTGCTTGGGCCTGTCTGTTTGTGCTGGTGTTAACCCAGCCCAGTGAGCGTAGACCGAGGCTGGCAGGTTGAGAAGAGGGCATCTGTCTTGGGTGGTTCTGGCACCCTTTTATGTCTCCAGCAATTTCTTGGCTAAACAGTGTACTGGTGAGCACACTGCAAGCCATAGGAGCTTGACTTCAGGGGACCTCTCTGAAAGCTCTGTTTTGCTTGTGTTTGAGAACTAAAGCACAACAGAGAAAAAGTTTTTAGCTTTATGTCATTGTGGCAAAGAAATATGTGCCGGGTCTGATCAACAACTGCAGATGGTATTTCTGTTTGTGAAAACCCGAATTATTTGAGCTTCAGGATGAAACATCTTCTCAAATGGAAATGGGGTACTTTAAAACAGATTCTTTTGATGACAATAAAGACGTCCTTAAGCTGCTATCTGCACAATGTCCAGATGCACAACTGTGATTGCATAGGGTGTGCTAAGGTTTCTAAATCTCTTTTTTTCGTGTGTGCATTGTGATGCAGTGTGGTTTCCTGGCTGGTAGTTGGACAAGCTTGTGACAATGAAGCTCGAAGATTCAAGCTGCTGAGTGATTTTTCTGTGGCATTGTGCAGGATAGCATTCTCTTGTTGTTTTTCAAAGTATCTGGCTTCACTTTTTAAAGTTACACAACAGGGACAAATCACCAAAGCATTATTAAAAAAAGCCCAAAGGAGCGTGAGGAGAGAGCACTAAGCAAGAACTTTTCTAAATCGTTTCTGACTACGTGATTTTCTCCTTTGGGAAAATAAACTAATCAGTAGCAGCTAGCTGTGCTGCTCCTCCATGTTTTTAAATTATGAATGGGCACCAATGATTCGATTTATTAATTAAAATATCAATGAAATTACTAGCTGCATCTCTTTTTTTTTTTCCCAGAGAAAAATACCCTGTTGCTTCTTTATATTACTGTGGTCTCTCTATATTATCATCATTTGCTTTGAGGCTTTTATGTTACAGTTCTTACCAACAAACTGGTATTTCAAGAATCCAGAAATACATTTTATTTAAAAGTAAACCGATGACTGAAATTTCATTTTATCCTACTTTGTTATTTTCCACTGGCGGAGGTACTGCAGTGCCGTAAAATACTGGGGAATACAATTGTAACCTCCATCTCGGTTTTTCTCGCGGCAGAAACGTGTCGGTGGCTACGAGCTTGCTCCTGGCAATGAGAAAGACGTGTGTGAGATCCCTGGATGTTTGCTGCCAGTGCAACAGTCCCGAAATGCGGCCGGCTGGAGCAGGATGCTCTCCAGGATGTGCCGGCGGGACGGAGCTCGACTCGATGGTTCGGCGCGGGCGGCGGGGCGCTCTGGGCGGCCGCGCCGCACTCTATGGTGCGATGGGAGGAGCGGCGGGGCACGGCGGGCGGCCCCGGCCCGGCGGTCCTGGCGCCTTCGGCGAGCACCATGACGCCTGCGAAAGGTAAGGGCGGCGGTGCGGGGCGCCCGGCGGGTCCCGCGACTCCCGGTGGGAGCACGGCCGGAGAACGAGGACAATTTCCACACGTTTTCCCAAGAGGAAACGCGACCCGCGCGCAGGCTCCCCCTGCCTCCCCCCTGCCAGAGGGAGTGGAACTGTCCTCCCCGCTGGGGCTGTGGCAGCGGACGCCACCACCGCGGGAGCGAAGGGGGGGAAGGGGCTACGCGGGGCCGCGGGGTCGCGCTGGGGAGGGGCTCTCCCCGCCCGCTTTCCCGCCCTGCCGTTCTCCTCACGCCGCCCGGGAGCTTCTCCCCGTGCTGTGGCACCGCTGCGTCCCCGGCGTGTGGGCGGCGGGTACTCCCGGTACGGGGCTTGCCGGGTCCCCGGAACGCCTCCGCCTTTAGCCACAGTCGTGTCTTCCCCGCCGCCTGTTCCCCTCTAGGAGCGGCTGACCGTGGCGCAGCATCTTTGGGGCTTATCCCGGGGCGCAGGCGGTCAATGCACAGGGACATCCCCTGCACCCACGCCGGGGGCGCCGCAGGTGTCCCTGGAAACGCCGCCGCATCCAGGTGCATGTTGGAGTGGGTTTAGGTTGGACATTAGGAGGAATTTCTTCACAGAAGGGATGATTAGTTGCTGGAATGGACTGCCTAGGAAGGTGGTGGAGTCACCATGCCTGGAGATGTTTAAGGAAAGACTGGATGTGGCACTTCGGGGCACTTGGTCAGACTCGATGACACCAGAGGTCTTTCCCAACCTAATTGATTCCCCGCTTCTCAGGGATTCTGTGTACAACGAGGCCAGAGCCCGCACGGTCCCGAAGCCAGAACCTGGGGCAAGCCAGCAGGGCTTAAATCCGCCAGGACGGCGCTGCCTGCCCCTCTTCCAGCTGCCCCATGGAGGGCCTTGCCCAGGGCTCCCCAGCTGCGGCAGTGCGTGGCAGGGTGAGGGGCAGGAGGCTCCCAGCAGTGTGTGCCAGGCGCCTGCCACCCTGGATAAGCTGGTGGGCAGCGGGCTGGGCTCCCATGCCGGGCTTGGCCCGGGGCTGCCTTCCAGGAGCCCTTAGATGAGCTCTGGAGATGTGTGGGAGGCCTGCACTTTTATCCTGAGGCTTTTGGCCTGTCTGGTCCCTTTTTGCCAGAAATCATTTCAACCAGGTGGGATTTACTGGAAAAAAACCAAAAGCTTCTTCCAGCTCTTCTTTTCTTTAGGCAGGTGTAAGTTCAGATTTATCAGCAGAAGTTATGTGTGCCCCAGCTGTGCTGTTCTCCTTGCTGCACTGGTACTGATGCAGACATGGGAGCTAGGCTGAAGAAATGTCCAGGCTGAAAAGAATTACAAATACCTTTTTACATAATGCTGGAACTATCTAGTCTAGATACTAGATTTGTTATGTCTTGCTGCCTTTGGTTTACCCAAGTTTCCAAACCATTGCCAAATTGGGCTTTTTTTTTTTTTAATTAAAGAGTAGTTACTAGTGGCAAGCATTAAGTTTAGCTGTAGTTTGGTGGTGCATAGACTTAAAATCTTTGTGTGTCAAATTGCAGCGTTAATATAATTTCTGTCAGCACTGAAACATATTTTGAAGATACGTTTCTGTAAAACCAGATGGGGTTAGTTATATTTCCAGGTTGTTATGCCCTTGTATTTCCTCCCCACAGTCCAAATTTAATTTTAAAGTGGGTTACAGCTTATAAGTCTCTTCTAAGCATTGTTAGTCCAAAAACTAATTGGCTCTACCTTTTAAAAGTGGTTACTGACGTGGGTAAGATTTTTATCTATAAGGAAGTAGCTAATTTAAATGATTGCAGTGGCAGGAGGTATTAACTGTACCTTGCAGAAATGTTATGTAATTGAAGACATCTCTGGCTTGAAAGAAACATGAACCAAAGCATTGGTCTCACTGGATTCAGCAACTCATTCCTTTATTAAATGAACAAAGTTATTACAAAACTACTTATCCTGTATCTCATTTCCTAATCAGCAGAGGAACGCAAACTTACACCAATTAAAACACATTTCTTTAGGATATTTAGAACATGACAGTGGCCCCAAAGGTGCTGCTGAATGACCAATACCCACCAGAGAGATGCCAAACATAACAATCTACCAGTCTGAAAAAGGATTTTGTAGAAGCCACACATTTGCTGATGTCTTGTGTTGGGTCTTGCCTTTGGGCAGAGAAATCCCATTTGGAGCTGTGTGCTGTTTTCTTAGCTGGTTCAGATGCAGGCTTAGCCATTCCCTGACCTGGGAATGCACTGGAGTTTGCATTCTCAGGCCTTAGAGGAGTGCAGATGGATGAAAAACTGCCTTGTTCCAGGAGACCTTGAACAGGCTAGCTCCAAAATTTTGCAGAATAGTAGTTGGTCCGGGTCAAAATTGTTACAAGTATTGCTACTGGTGTAAGAGTATATCAATGGGGAAGACAGAGGGGATAACACAAATTATACACCTTGTGTGGTTTAATTTACTGGAAGAGCTTTAACCTTAAGCCTTTCTACAGGGAATTTTTCAAGAAAGCCCTTTGTGTGAAGTCCCATCACCATTCAGAGTAAAATCTTCTTTTACTAACTTAGGTTGAAAATAGGGCTGATGGAAATGCTGCCTTTTTAATTAAGATTTGCTAGATTTCTTTGCTTATACTGAACTTCTCCTCTCTTTGCTTTTGCTAGTCTGCCAACACTCTTTGTGTCAGAGTTCAGTATATTACATGAAGAGGATCAGCTGCCATTTCACAGCAAGCACCTACTGTCAGCTAAAGAGCAGGAAAACACAGAAAGACTTTTTGATTGTTACTAGATAAATATTAATGTATGATTACTTTTTTCTAAAATGGAGGATGATTACAAGGGCAAGAGAGCATCTCATTTTCAAACATATGGTTTCTCTACAAGCTTCTTTGAGAAGGCTCTAAAATTTAACCAAATTATTTTTATGGAAAGTGTTTCCTAACATTGTAATTATTGTGTGCTGACACAGTGGTGTTTGATACATCCCTCCAGCTGGAGAACACACTGAGTTCTTAAATTAAAATGGGGGTCACACTGAGTCCTCTCCTCTGTTTTGTTTCAGAAAATGTCAGCTTACTGTTCAAGCTGTACTGCCTCACGGTGATGACCCTGGTTGCTGCCACGTACACGGTGGCACTGCGGTACACCAGGACAGTGGAGACAGAGCTCTACTTTTCAACGACAGCTGTGTGTGTCACTGAAGTTATCAAGTTGTTCCTGAGTGTGGGCATCCTGGCTAAGTAAGTGTGGGAGTGCTGATCATTGTTTTGAAAACCAGTCCTTGCTTCTAACCTCAGATTCTCGGGTCCTGAAGTGCAGGTATGTTTGAGAATGTGGCTGGATAATGGTGCTGTGGACGGGTAATTTTAGAGCGGGTTAGAGCTTGTGAGTCCTCATCAACTGAAACTGCTTTGTATACAGCACAATATTCAGGTGTATCCTTTCTACATATTTTCTGATTTTGTGTACTTTGGAATCAGTTCAGAGTGTCAGCATGGATTATCCATGATGTTTTAGTCTTTAAGATGTTGGTGTAGATGAAAGTTGGACTTTCATCATCTGCTGTGAGCCATCATCTGCTGAGTTACATAAAATTCTAATGTTCTACGAACACATTTTCCCAACCAATGTTACAGACAGATGTTTTGCTGTCTCTAATAATCCACAAACCAATGCTGAAAGACTGTGATCAAAAAATATTAGCTTCTGTAATCCCAGACTGCTGCTAAAAACTAGAACTTTAGTCCATGCATGAGCATCTCAAGTAGGGAGGTTATCAGTCTGCTGCCTTTTCTCTCAGCTTCCCTGTGCTACATCCTTCCTAGGAAGAATCTTTATATTCTGGACTTTCAGTTCTTGCTGCTGTGGTAGAATTTGTTCTTTTAAGGTTTCTGTCTCTCTTTGTGGCTTGTGGTACATCAGAAGGCTGGCTGTTATGTGCTAGAGGATCATGGAGTCACATGATATACTTCAGATTTTCATCAGCTCTTTTCCTCTTAACGCACAAATGGCATTTTACTTGCTTTAGAAGTGAGGCAATATTTGAATTTGGTAAGGCAGCCGTGACAAACTGCCTTTATTTTTTTAACCTTTCATTAAATGGAATGTGTTAGAGAAGTGAGATGAGACCAATGGGGAATTTCTGTTTTTTCTTACATGCACTCTGGACTTCTCTGTCAGCACAAAATGCTGGCAGAAATGACTCTGCTGACACATGGTTCTGCTGTGGTTCTCACTGTTGTAACCAATGAGGATCCCACTGGCTCTCTGGAGGCTGTAGCAGCCCATGCTTCCCAATAGTGAGGGTAGAGGGCTGCCTCTAGATAGCCTCACCTCTGTGTGTAATTTGTCAAATCTTGTGCACCTCAGACCCAGGATTTTTATAGTACACCTAGTGCAGCAGGGTAAGCAATCCCTTTTGTTAAGGGTCTGTAATATTTTGTTCATTAAATTTACGAATGGTCTTTTTACTTGAAATAATTAAAAATGAAATTACTTTTGACTCAGAAAGAAGTCTTAGCATGTTGATGTTTTTAGAACAGCCCTGCACAGCAGAAAGTCTCTGTAGCCCATTATCTTCTCTTTGTCAGCAGAGTATGTGTAGAATGGAAGTGTAGCCAAGGGGTAAAGCATGGGCTGAACTTTCCTAGCTGGTGGCAGAAACTTATGGATCCTCTTGTCTTGTGTTAACAAACAGGATGAATAATCTTTCCTCCTTCATTTTGCTTTTTGTAACTCTACAGATCTGTGTTTTCATCACTAATTTATTTTCTAAGCCAGGAGCCCTAGTTTAAGTTTTCTGGGATCATCATAGTACCCATCCTTAGAGCATTTCCAGTATTGATACATCCCTTTTGAAACAGGATCCAGAGCTGCATGCTGTATTCAGGATGTGAACGTGCCATGGCATTAGGCAGGGGGGGTGAAGGTGTTTTCTCTCTTGGCCTCAGTTCCTTTCCTAAGGATTTTGCTCATTTCTCTGAGGCTGCTCTGAGCAGCTTTCTCATGAAACTGATGCTATGCTTCAGCTTGTGCCATCCAAGAACTACTTGCATCTTCTTGCCAGGTGCCCAACACTAGATGAGTGGGTTGCTGTATATAGGGGTGGCCATTTCCTATGGTTCTTTCTCATTTATTGACACCTGAGCCTTTTTTACCAGTTAAAATGGGAAGAATCAGATTCACTGAGCTGTTTGGAGGTTATAATGTCTATTCTGATTTGGTCAGCTGGTGGGGTTTTTCTCTCCATAGCTGAGGGAGAGATGGGCACCAGCAGACACCATTCATCAGGCCATGCTCACCTGTCCTTGGCAGCGTGTCTGGCATGCAGGTGGGCCCAAAGGTTGTCAGCTTTCTAGTAACCTCCCCTTTTAGATCACTTATGAATATGCTGAACAGCATCAGATCCAGCACAGCTTCTTTCTGTGTCTCCTTTACAGCTTCCTTCAGTTTTAAATGCTAATCAATTTGTCTCACCCAAGGTAAGGTGCCTTTGTAGCTCAGTAACCAGTCCTGCTTTTTCACTGTACAGGAGTATACATTTGTGTGGGTACCTTTTCTTTTTGAAAGAGATAACGTTGGTAACTGCAATATACAGGATACTAGAGTATAACTCTCCCAATGTTCCAGCTGCCAAATTTGTTTTCTTACACATTATTACATGATGCCTTCATTGTTTACTCTTAAGGCGTCTCCTGGAGGGCATATTGAATGGATGAATGCCAAAGAATTATCTTTCAAAAGAGAAGCTTATGATAGTTTAAGCTGTGCTAATTGTTAACTGAAATTCTCCATTTCTCATGCTTATTTAAAGTCCTGTTCACCATCTGGTAATAGCATTTGCTACGTTCTTAGCTGGTACATAACTACTTAGTAATGGATGAAGGAAAGCAGAGCTGTTTTGCAAGCTCTAGTTTTAACTTCAGCTTTTCTAACAAATGCGTTTTTCTGTTGCATAACTGATAGCTATTAGTATCTCTCACCTCTTCATACCTAGAAATTGGCTTTGTCAATGGGGTAATGAACTTATGAAAGGGGAAATGGCTTTAAAGTGAAAGAAAATAGGGTTAGGTTGGATATTAGGAATAAATTCTTCTGTGTGAGGGTGGTGAATCTCTGGAACAGGCTGCCCTGAGATGTGGTGGATGCCCCATCCCTGGAAGTGTTCAAGACCAGGCTGGATGGGGCTTGGAGCAAACTAGTCTAGTGGAAGTTGTCCCTGCCCATGGCAGGATGTTGAAACAAGGTGGTCTTAGGGTCTCTTCCAACCTAAACCATCCTACAAAGAAAATTGATTATGTTTTAAAATTCAAACCTAGATCAGCATCAAGAAAGCTGAACTCAAGCTAGAACATTTTTTATTTCTAATCTGATCTTGCAACGTAGTTCTTTGGGCACCTAGTTTTGCATTATCAGCTGTACATGGAGGTTTGCTTTAAGTTATTTTTTGGCCATGTACTGAATTCAACTTACAGTTAGAGATTCTTAGTATGTGCCTGCTTCAGAAAGCACATCCACTGCACAGATGAACTGTTAGATAGTTTATCTTCTTGTTCTCAAAATCTAAAGGGAAGATGGTGATTATTAGACACGTGTTATTCTTCATTGCTGAAATTTTGTTCTTGAAGTCAAAGTAGACAGAAGTTACTATTGCTGCTGTGACTTTAAAAATGTGATCAGCAAATTCACTGAGCATGGTCTGGAACAGAAGCAGTTTAAATATTATTTTAAATATTATTTTAAAATTATTTTGAATATTGTTGACAGCCCACCTTAGTATCAATGAATAGAAGAAGTTATTGCTGTGTGGTATTTTTTTTACTTCTTATTTTCATAGAGTAGAACTGTGTCTATGCTAAATATATTTTATTTTCAGTTAGACATTTGAGATAGAAGCACTTAAGTCCAGCTGTACTTGAGTATTACCCAATTTTCTTGTACATCTTATCTCCCAATCCTAGATAATTTAATAAACACATTCAGAATTGGAACAAACCAAAAATTTGCCCATAATATCAATGACTCCTAACATTTTATACAGTTCTGTATCTAGTGCAGTTAACCATGGTGAGCTGTGGCATGAACTCTTCCCTTTTCTTATATTACAGACTTCACTTTAAGTGCTATTTGTCCATGGATTTTCTTGTCACGGTTGTTCCCTGTGGCCAGACATGTCTGGTTTTTTGTGTGTGCTTTCTGTTACGGAAAAATACAAAAAGAATCCCTTGCAGCTGCCTCTATAATGACTGCTCTCCCTACAGGGGAAAATAAAACAGGAAAAGAAAGAAAAGAAAGAATATGCTTGGTGCAAGTAGGGAGGAAGGCAAGGAAGGAGAGAAATTTAGATGGAAGGATCATGACAGGGTTAAGTCTATAATCTTCAGAGAGGAAAAGCTGAACAACTGGAGTACAGAGTCAGTGGTTTATCAGGAAAGGAAAATATGCTGAAACGAGTTAGTTAAAGCTATTTATTCATACAAATGTGTAATAGAACCACAAGGAGAGTTAAATTTAAGAGTAGTACAGTTTACAAGTTGAAAGGCCTGTGGGAGGGGGCAGGAGTGATTTTGGATGTTGGTGTTTGTCAGTGCTAAGCGAAAGAAGATTGGAAAGGGGAGCCGTGGGAGAACTGGGAAGAGGACTGGAGCAGCAGCAACAAGTAAGCAGCAAATGTCAGATTGATGTACAAGTGATAAGGGAGAACCAGTAACGCAGAGGCCAGCTGTGAAAAGCTGAGTAGCAAACTGCAAAAGCAGCCAGCAGCAACACATTCTTCCCCATTGCCTGCTCTGTCACACGCTGTAATTACTTGAAGGAGAGGTGTGAAATGCAAAGACAGGGACAAGAGACAGGGAGCCCCCACACACCCGCCAGACCTCTTCATGTGTGTGCTGGTGCTGGTCCAGCATCTCCCACAGCACAGGTGAGAATGGGAACCCATGGCTGAGTGAGGAATGAGAGGTTTTTCTAGGTAAGTAGTGTGCAAGGGTACAATCTTTTTTTGACTGTACTGTGAGGCCTAGTTTAAATTTTCTCATGGAAAATCATGGGCATTTGACATCACATACAAACATTAATACCCAGTAAAAAAGGGGAGATGTGAACAAAAGCCTTCTGTTCCACTGCCTATATTGATACACTGCTGCACATGAATGCATCTAACTTCCTGATTCCAGAATGTCTCTCTCATCTTGTTGAAAACCTCACTTGTTTTTTGTCAGTTAACCTTTTTTTTTCTTTTATGAGCAGAAAGTACAACTGATCGTGGAAGACAAATTTTCAGCCCTCCCAAAGGATTCATTGATTTCTGTTTTAAAATAACAGTTTAGGAATGCCCTCCATTATGCTAATATTTTATTTTGCAGAGAAACTGGAAGTCTGACAAAGTTAATAACATCTTTAAAAGAAAATGTATTCGGAAGTGCTAAAGAATTGCTAAAATTAAGTGTTCCATCTGTGGTGTACGCTCTCCAAAACAATATGGCGTTCATGGCTCTTAGCAACTTGGATGCTGCAGTCTATCAGGTAATACAGGTTTCTGTCAGTAACAGACCTGGAAATATATTTCTCTTTCCTGGTTCATTAGGCACATGTTTCAGGCACACAGCACTCTCTTCAGCCTCAGTGTTACAAGCGAAACTGTGCTTTGTTCTATTCAGAGCATACACTCTGCTGCAAAGCTCTGGCTTTCTGAGCCAAGCCACTCACTGCTAGAGTCCCTTCAAATTCACATTGTTGTAATTGGAGATGGATATGTAGGAAATCAATGAATATAAAAACCTGTCATTCTGTAGTTGAATTTTCTATTTTATTTTCTTCTTTTGGAGAAGTTTATAAAACCATGTCCTCTGCACTACATTCCCATCTTTTTTAGGTGACATACCAGTTGAAGATCCCTTGTACAGCTTTATGTACAGTCCTGATGCTGAACCGTACCCTTAGTAAGTTGCAGTGGTTCTCTGTCTTCATGCTGTGTGGTGGCGTTACCCTTGTTCAGTGGGAGCCTGCTCAGGCTACAAAAGTACAGGTAAGAGTTAAAATTTTCCCTCTGCAGATAAAGAATAAATGATCCTTGGCTTTCACCTTTGTTGTATTCCAGTTCAGACAGGCTTGTGCTATGGCTCTGGTCTCACTTGTTGGAAATGCAATGGATTGCTACAATTAGTATAAATTATCACAGCCATCATAATCTAATGCACCATCCTAGGAGTGTAATAGATTGTTTCCAGCAGTTGGCCTTGGTAACATTGTAATTGTTGGAACTTTGAATCAAAGCTCTGCAAAGAATTAGGAGCAAAACTCCAGCGTAATGTGGGTATGTCATTTAAACACACCCTTCAGAGGCACTGACCTAATCCCGTTGTAGGGAGAAACAAGTGTCTTCTGTTCCTTAGGTCACAGCTGCTGCTCAGCTGCATTAGTGGGAAAGGTAGGTCATGCCTCTGGGAGCACTGGCCACAGCCAAGTAGACAGTGCCTCTGAGCACTGTGGGAGTACCCACAGAAAGTGAAACACCACACAGCTACACTGAGCTGATCTGAGGGACAGCCCTAGATCAGCAAGGGCACGTGGTACTGCACTGAAATGCTAACAATTTTGCTCTGCTTAATGAAGTAGCTCTGTGCTCTGGTATAGAATTAACTGGGATAGAATTAAATTTCTTCCTAGTAACTGGTTCAGTGCTGTGTTTTGGATTTAGTATGAGAACAATGCTAGTAATACTGGTGTTTTATTGTGGCTCAGTAGTGCTTAACCATGAGTCCAGGGCTTTTCAGTGACTCCTGCTGTGCCAGTGAGAAGGGGCACAAGAATCCAGGGAGGAACATGGGCAGGACAGCTGACCTGAACTGGCCAAAGGGATGTGCTGTACCATAGAATGTTGCACCCACTATGGAAAATCAGGGAATTTGGCGAGGAGGGGGGCTGATTACTGCTGCAGGATGGACTGGGCATCTGTCAGTAGGTGGTGATCCGTTACTTTGTGCATCACTTAGTTTTCTTGGGTTTTATATCTCTCTCTCCTTTTGTTAATACTAGAATTATTAGTAATTTTTATTTTGATTTAGTTATTAAACTCTGCTTATATCAAGCCACAAAGTTTACCTTTTGTTTTCAATTCTTCTCCCCACTGTGGGGCTTGCAGGGAATGAGTGAGGAGCCGGGAGGTGCTTAGTTGCTGGCTGAATTTAAACCACAGCACTCTGGAATTGTTTATTGTGAATGACTAAATTGTTGTATCCTTTTTAAAATAATGGTTGATGTTGCAGGTGGAGCAGAACCCATGGCTAGGGTTTGGAGCGATTGCTGTGGCAGTGTTTTGTTCAGGATTTGCAGGTACAGTATTATTTCTGTATGTGGGCTGTATCTAAAGGACTGGAGAACTCACAGTGCTTAAAACTGAACATTCTACATTTGTTAAGTGCCGTCCTCTAATAGTTTATTCCCTCTACCCATAATTGTCTTATACTTTTGGTAATTATGGCAGATTCATAACATGATTATTCCCATTGTCAAGCAAATGATAGGAGCATGTACCATTGGTTTTACACGATGCAACATAGAGGGCTGGTTTGCAATTGGAAGTGTCTTTCAAATGCTGTGAATAAGACTGTAGGGAGCAGCATAATGACTCACTCTGTACATTTAATTAATGTACATCGATTTTATAAAGTTTACTTTGCAGTGAATAGCTCCCCTTTGGTGATCACATGAAATACTTGCATTTTTTTTTACAAGGGGAGCTGAGCTCCTCGCTCAGTTCTTGTACCAGCTCAGCCTTGAAATATTGCCATAGTTCTGTAGGTGGAAAATCTAACTGGGATGTAAAGGGAGCATGAGGAAGGAAGAGAGTTAGAGTAGTAGCAGGAAGCCTGGATAAACTCAGTGAAGGATTTTGGTTTTATTTATTTTTGCTTTGTTCTACAACCAGTGTCTCCCCTCTGCGTAGTTTTTTCTCTGGCTTCTGGAGAAGGAGACCAAAACTTTGGGACAAGTGAACTGGTGTTCAGAAATAAAGAAATGCACATTACTTGTTAATTTGAAATTTGGCTCACAGGGGCATATTCCCCTGACTGTAAACTGGATTCTTCCCCTCTCCTCTGTAAAAAACAAGGTACTATCACCCACCTCTAGTACTGGAAAATCTTGCAAAAATGATCTTGTGATGTATGTAGATGCTCATTACTTGTGGAAAAACATCCTGGTGGGTAGAGGAGAAGAGTGTAGTTCTTATTTGGTGTCGTTTCAGTAAAATAGGCACTTTGAAGCAGAGATGCCAGATAAAACTGTGCACAGCTCAGTCAGCTTTTTCTGGAATGTTATGAATTTCCTCATTTAAATAGATGCTCCAAAGCTGCAAGACAAAATACAGCCTTCAGAGTCTCCTAAAACTCCTTCTTTCCCCCATAATGTGGGTCAACAGCTGTGCTTCCAAAGGTCTGCACATTCAGAGCAGCATGAGACACTTAGGGCTTTCTTCTCCTGCAAAAGGATTGCAGCTTGGGTTTCCTTGCTGACAGCTGAAGCTCTGGGCAGCTGGGAGGGACTGTGTGTTTCATCCACAGAGCTCCTTGTGCCTTTGGGGCTTTACATGTTGAAAACATAAATTCTATTCAAATTCTCTTCCTGTTCTTCCTTCCCACACTCACATGAAGCAGTTATTTTGCCAGTAGACCTCCAGTTTCTGAACTGACCATGTTTTACAGAGAGTTTTGTTAGTCCAGCAAAATGAAAAAGAGGTTGTGTGTGTTTGTCACTTAGAGAAGGAAAATATGTTTTTTCTTCAAATTGCTGATAATGTGATAATTTCCAAGTCTATGGGGCCCCAACAAGGCTTTTAAAAGTATTGGAGGGATAATTTAGTGGCAGATCCTTTGTGACTTAAAACAGTTCTGAGGAGTAGATTCTCCTAATCAGCCCCCATTCTTTCCTTCTTCTTGCCTAGTGGATTTGTGAATTGTATATTCACAAATCTAGAAGCATAGTTTTATTGATTTGCCTACCGTTCTCTCAGTTTATAACACTTACAAGTATGGTTCATACTCAAGCCAAATTTCTGTTATGTTGATTACACCTTGTGCTCTTTGGGTTTTCTCAGGGGGCAGAAATCTCAAGGTAATTTTTCTGGGTTATTTTAAAGGCTGCAATCACTAACAATACTAATTTGTTGTTGTTTACGTTTCAAAAATTTATATTCTTATGAGATAATATAGTATTTCCTTGGTTTTATAATTATTTGAACCCCTGAAATATAAATCTGCCTTCTCATTTATTCACTATAAGTACTCACTGTATTCTATTAAATTATAAATTGTATTTTTCATTAATAAAAGAGTAGAAAAAACTTCCTTTAAGCTAGTTTGGGGAATTTTTTGGATGGGAGGGGTGTGTGCCTAGGGCTTCTAACACATGGGTCTTTGTGCCACCTTTGTTGGTTCCATATTATTTTCTCATATTCTATGAAGGATGGTGTGTGATATTAATCACCAATAAACTTCTAGTCAATAGGGCTCTCACCAGAAGGTCATGGAAGTCTCTGGTAAGAGTCCTGCAAACTGCTCTCTTTGTTTTGAAATGTGGAGGAAAATCCAGAGCTTGGCAAAGTCCCGACTGGGTGAGCAATGGTTAAAAAGGCAGGTGGTGAGGGCCTTGCCAAATGTCTCCCTCCCAAGTAGAATAATGAAGAAGTATTTGGGGAGTTTGAGTAATGCAAAGCATAAAAATAATGCTCTTCAATGTGGTATCGAGAGCTAGAGCTTTAGATTAAAATGAATTCCACTTCCTCAAAACCAACCTGTATTTTCAATTAGCAGAAGGCCTCGGTTTTCATTTGCTCTTGTAATCCCCTGAAGCTGTGGTTTCAGAAGGAGCTGCTCTGCCAAGTGCTCTGCCAGCACAAAGCTCCTGAGGAGTTTTCAGTTTCAGTACTGAGGTAATATAGATCCTCCCTTCCTCCCCTACTCTCTGAGAAAAATTGGACTAAAATAAATCTAAAACTAAAGTCAACATAAAATTATTTTCACGGAGGCTGTGGATTGAAAAAGGGTAGAGATAAGAAAGGGTAAGGATAAACAAGATTGAGGGAGACCTTCCTGTTGAGTCAAAGTGGATCCCCTTGCTAAACTTAGCCCCGGACTTGACCAATGGTTTAGGCCTGAAGGTTTTAACTGCACTTAAATATAACAGCCTAATTGAAACAATTTAACAAAAAATTCTATGAGACAACAGTAACTCCTTATAGGGCTAAGTTAGTTACAAATCTGAAGTACTTGAGAATGTAAGAGAGGAACATTCATAGTCCCTTTGCTGTAGCATATTCATACTCACACAGATGTAAGGGAGTTTGTACAGGGTGGAAAATGCCCCTCGAGTTCAGTGAAGTACTCCCATGGGATACCTTTTCATCTTCTCAGTGGGCCAAGGGTTGAGCATTGAGGAGTGAGGCACCAACCCTGGATCCATCGTTGGTGTTCAGCAGTGGTCTTCCACAGACAGTGAGCTTGAGAGTTTGCTGGTTCTAAGAGGTTGTCTGGTTTTTAAATGCAGTAACCATGAATCATTCTTCTCACTGAAATAGTTTTGGGTTTTTGTTTTTCGTGTTTTTTTCAGGAGTTTATTTTGAAAAGGTGTTAAAGAGTTCAGATACTTCCTTGTGGGTGAGGAACATTCAGCTGTACTTATCTGGGATTGTGGTGAATTTATTTGTTGTGTACGTGTCAGATGGTGCCAAAATTCTTGAGAAAGGGTTTTTCTATGGCTACACATACTACGTCTGGTTTGTTGTCCGTAAGTATCTTGTGGTTTTTGTCTTTTGACATTGTTTTTCTTCTTTAACAATGATACAACTGATTGCAGGAAGCTACAAATTCAGTCTGACACACTCAAGTGTGTTTTGAGGGATTTTATTTTAAAGTATCGTTTTTTTGGAAGTTATTCAATTAATAAGTTTAAAATTGTGCTGAAACAGCAGCCTAAATAATTGACTAGCAAGTAGATCATCTTTAAATGAGTTATATCTTATTTACTGGATGCCACGCAGACATCCCATTCCATTGAACGATCTGTTAGATCATTAATTAGGACAATGTAGCCCAAAGTAGGAGCACACTAGTGGAGTAAAATGCATCATTTCAAGAATAACCTACTGCACCTGTACTTATGGTAACACCTTAATCTTCTTCCCAGTTCTGGCCAGCGTGGGTGGCCTCTACACCTCCGTGGTTGTTAAGTACACAGATAACATCATGAAAGGCTTTTCTGCAGCAGCAGCCATTGTTCTCTCTACTGTGGCATCAGTCATCCTCTTTGGCCTCCAGATAAGTAAGTGCCTTTTTGCCTTTGATTTCATGGCCATGCATGTTTCCTGCCTGCCCAGCCTGCTGCACACAGCTCATAGCAAGGCCATCGTTTATGCCCCCTCCCAGTTTTTTCTGGTTTTAGCTTCAAGTCTTCTCCAGGACTCCTGTGCCCTAATGCATCATTGGTCCCTGTTGTGGTGCACAAAGGTGCCTGATGACTCTGCTTTCAAAGGCATCGGTGCTTTGTTCTTTCAGAAGCATCTACAACTTCAAACAGAAAGAACCTTTCTGGTTTAAACAGCTTTATGTTTATGCATCACTTTCTGATGCAGTTTAGTATGTGATACAGCTGTTAACCTGGGACTGCTGCTGATGGGTTATTATTTCTTGTTGGGTTTAGTACAGCCAGTGCCAAATTAATTCCTCAGCTATTTCTTCAAGGGCTTTACACAGCCCTGATGAGTTACACCCACTACTGCATTACCTTTTACTTTCCCCATCTGCTGTGGACACCCCCATGCGAGAAAGTCAAAGAGCAGCTGGGGCTGTGACTGACTGATGTGGTGAATGTCTTTGAGAGGGAACAGCAGATGGCTCTGGGCTGTTCTGCAGCTACACAAAGGATTTTATCCCCAGTCAGGTCTGTGTCTGATACTGTGCCCAGCACTCCTGCTCAGTCCTTCGCTGTTTAGTGGGTGGTTTCCTACCTTAATCCAAAGATGGTGTGGGAAAATGGGGGGGAAATTAGCTTTTTGATGTAGTATTAGTGAGATAAAAAGTAAGGACAGTTTGCATAAGGAGAAAATAATCAGTGTTTGGCTGCAAAAGAGCACCATAAAGCAAGGGATGAAAACTTACTTGAGCAGTGTTTTCTTGACAGTTGACACAAATCAAACCTGAACTAATTAGCTTTCTGTGAAATCCTCATTAATAGAGTTTCTAAACAACCCTGTCTAGACATGGAAAGGCAAAAAAGGTGTAATCACAGGCTACTTTTATCACATCCACTGGCTTTTTGTGATTAAGTTTATTGTCATGTAAACCTGTACAAATGGCACCTGGGGCTGCAGGAGATACTTCACTGTTTCTTTACAACGACCATCGCTACATTCTTGCTGATGAGACCAATTGGAACTGTGTGGGGATTGTAAACACTCAAGAGATCCCAGTGACAGAGGATGAAGCTAAATGCTGTGACTTATCAATAGGCTGCTGTCTTTTTTAGTTTTGGGTAACTTCAATACTATCATTCAGATATCATAATTTACATGGCTTGCTGAAGGTTTCTTATATGAATGTATTTATTTAAACTATTTTGTCTCCTTTCAGCTGTTACCTTCTCCCTGGGTGCCCTCCTCGTGTGTATTTCTATTTACCTCTATGGATTACCTTGACAAGACACCGCAAAAATCCAGCCCTCAGAGACTAAGAGCTCAAAAGAGAGACTTGCTACTGTGTGATGTCCGTAAAAATGGACAGATGGACAAAAGAAAAAATAGACTTTTAAAAAAACTGTTTTTTTTTTTTTTTCCAAAATTAGCCTTAAGCTAGTCATGAAATGGTTTAAGTGGGATAGACTAAAAGCAGAAGTTAGTTCTGCTTTACACGTGGAGTTTCCAGTGGCTGACACTGAGGCTACACTGCAGCTGAGGAGCTGGCTGGGTATTTTATGGAAGGTATTCTTCATTCACATCAACAATGAAGAGTCTCATTTACAAGGAAAACCCAGTGAAGGAACTGATCACTCAATTGTATATAATGTATATAACGGAGGGAAATCGGTTCTTTGTGTATTTGATAAACTGCCTTGCTCTTTGAGGGCAGGAATGCCTGAAAAGCTTCATAAAAAAAACCTATTAAAAAAGCAACTACTGCCACCATTTTCTCTTAAAATACTTGGCAATTGCAGTTTGATTAATGACAGGACAAGTTTCTCTTCTAGGCAATAAGCATGAGATGACACAACTCTACAGGGAATACCCCTGCTTTGAGCATCACCAACCTCAGAGTGCTTAGAAGTAGCCTTTGTTGTTTGGTTTAAAAAGTCAAATGAAACGCTCTGAAGCTGTGGCTTTCCTTTTACTCTTTAAGTGTTTTTCTTTATATTGGCTGTAGGTGGTAAAGGGATCTTCTATGCATAGTACAGGGGAAGGTTTGTATTTGTTCCTATACCTCTGGACTTAAGTGTGAATGAGTCACAAAGTTTCTATCTAGATCTTTTCTCTCTCAACCTCTCTGTGCATGCAGATGCTTGAAAAGGGCTCCTGTAATGCATGTTCACCTTTAATTTATCAGTGCCAACTGTGCAATTTCAACCTCCTTCCTCATCTTCTGAGGCCTTCCAGATAATTCAACTCTACATTGTGGGAAAACTGGCCCTGGTGCATTCGGGCAACTTGTTGACATTTACAGTGGAGTTGAAATGTGACCAATTTCATGCTCTTGGCTAAGTTTCTTTGGACATAAATTAAGGAGTTGGATTTTACTTGAAAGTGGGGCATGTTAAACACAGCAGTAACAAACATGCCTAAATTCTCTTCAGTGGGAGAGGTTGGTCCTCCCTGCCTTTCATCAGCTGTTCCACCACAGTGCTGCTTTTGGGAGTTGAGGCTTCCATGGTTGAAGGTATTGCCAGGCACCTGCAGGACCTCACCGGTGCTGCTTCACCTCTCTACAGCAATGTGAGGCTCAGGGGTGCCAAGCAGCACCTGCATGTCTGCCTGTGTGCACAGTGCTGAGGGAACACTGCGCTTCCTGTTCCACCAGCTGGGCAGCAGTCTCTTCTTGCCGGCCATCACGGCAGTGGGACTGCGGAAGGGCTGAGGAGCAGGGTGTGACAGCTGCAGTTGGGCTTGGCTGAGCTTTCTGAAGGAGGAACGCAGCACAACACCCAGGAAAACGTTTCTAACTCGTTTTGTTACAACAGACAGAGAACCTGAAGCCATTGTGCCACCAGTCCTTGGTACACAGTGGCAACCGCAGGAACAGAGAACTTTGCTTAGGGCAGGACAATTAACACCACTTCCTCTATTAAAAGGGTGTGATATTTACATGGCAAATACACAGCAGTTCTCTTTTATGGGAAATTCCAAGTAGAGTAGTGTCTTAGGTACACTGCTGCAACCAAATGTCTAAAGAAAGTGATTATGACAGCCTTGCCCCTGCAAATCGGCTATGCCACACCTGGTGGCAGGATGGAGAACACAAACCTGCCAGAGCAGATGGAGTTTCCAGCCTGCAGTAGCAGGAGACACACAGGAGAGGATGCATATTATTTTGGAAAAAAATCATTTTAGTAAGAGACATGACTTGACATTGGATATGGCCTCGTTACATTTGAGTTACAGGTGTAATGCCAAGAAGTTTCATTCCATTGGCTAGAACTGAGCGTGCTGCATGGAAGAGACAGAGCCGTGCCTGGAAAACAAGGAAAAAAAAAAAGTCATTTTAGGGTAGTGCTACAGAACAGGGTGTGGTTCTTGGGACAGGAGTTAGATGCCGAGGTGAGAACACCATGTGCAGCCTGTCCTTGTGCAGTCCCGGCCCCCACTGGGACTCGAATCTACACAAAACCTGAATATTAAAGAACATACCAATGCTGCCAGAATTCACACCAGCTGTTGGCAGCCCACTGCACTGTCAGCAGAGGGACACTTTCTCAAACAAAGGAAGGTGGAAAGGAATGCCCAGCCCAGCCCTCGGGGCAGAGCAAGCAGAGATGCATGAACAGGAATGCAATGACTAAAAACTGAAAATCTTTCATGCACCAGGGGCTAGTACAGCCTGAGGATACCGCTGGAATCCCTCCCCTCGCTATGCCTGGGTGACAGGCTGTCAAGCAGCTATGGGCTGCTTTGAAAATTTCACTCTCCCTCGTCAGTGTCCTGGCTGTTACACAGCTGGCTGTTTGGGAAGGGCTCTGTCAAGCTTGCTCCAAAAATCAGAGCTCTTGGAAGCTGTCACATTACAAGATACTTAAAAATATTTTTATTTACAGGATTAGGAACTGAAGTTTTCCCTGAAGTTTGATGCAGTCAAAGGCATGAATGCCTACAGTATCTAAGCTCAAATACAGACTGCAGCTCCACCAATTCCACTGAATGTTTTTCCCCCACAGCACAGCTCAACACTTAAATGTGATTTCCTACCAAAATCAAATAGGTAATTCCTTTTGAAATAGATGAAAGAAAATAAGAGAGACAACGTAATTAATATATCATTTACCCAGTCGTTAGGGGGTCAAACATTGCCTGGGAGATCAGCAAAAAGAATTTGCATTTATTTGGAATGGCACATTAACAGTTGCCAGCCTCTGTGCTTTAGCTAGAAAGGAAATACCGACAACTTGGGATATGTAGGTGGCAAGAGGGAGGAGACAGATTCAGTTCTCTCCTAATTCTTTATCTTCCCACATAACCACTAAAGGAAACCATCAAAAGTCAACTAGCAAGTTAAATGCTCAGATGTTTACTCTTAAAACATTTAGAAGGAAAGGTGACGAAAAGGTGTTTGACTGGGTCTGGAGCAGCTGTCCTTAGGGAGTGTTGTGTTTTTGGAGGATGAAGCTGGAGCAGCCCTTTACTGCCCTGGGAGAGCCTGGCTGTTGGCTCCTCTGCCTGCAGGCTCGTATTCCCCCCAGTGGTGACACAGCTGGGCTGGCAAAGCCCTGCTGGATCGTGCTGCCCTCCAGCCCCGCCGTGCCGCACCTGTGCCACGTCGGGGGCGCTGCCTTTCACGGGGAGGGTTTTGTGTGCCACGGCTGCCAGATGGCTGAAAGGGAAAACACGGGAGGGAGCAACGGTGAGAAGGAGCAAGTCACTTGACAAACGCAGCAGAACTGTGGGCTACAGAAAGCAGCAGAACTGGAAGAGCCACCCACAACTGCAGCATGCCACGGGCTGATTTCTAACAGCCTCTTCACCTGGCTGAAGGAGGGCATGGTTTTCTGTAGCCAGCATGGCACTGATGACATGCCCTGACAACTTAATTCTCCTAAAATAACCCCAAAATAATCTCCCTGCTTCACACATACCTTCCCACTCCCTGCCCTCCATCCCCCCAAAAACCCCACAGAACAGTCTCAAGACTGCTCTGGGAAGATCCTTGAGAGCCTACCCTGTCATGCCCAAGATGCATGATTTTTTACACTATTTTCCTTAATTTGTTAAAGCCTTTCCCATACACAGGCTCTACAGCTTCCTCCACCAAGCCTACACCAGCATTTCATGGTGCTGTCCAATCCCTCTGGGAATCAGATACACAGTATGACTTACACTAATAACAAGCTTTGTTCATGGGCTGAGATAGTGGTTAAAAGCAGCTTGGATAAAATTTCCTAGCTGAAATGTTGATATTGAGAGGATGTTATCAGCTAAAATCTGCTCCTTAAGACATCATTAGTCCAGTATGATTTTGGGTTCAGATACTGGGTTTCAGCCAAATGATTATTTTTTCTTAAAAGCTGTTAAGTTTCTCAGGAGGGTCCTGGCTCCAGCCTTAATCTCAACGATTTATTACATTATTTGCTATCCTACTTTATATATTTCCTGCTTCAGGGAAACTGTGCCACAAATTTGCATCTTCCCACTATTTTTACTCTTCAAAGCAGTGCAGATGTGAGGGCTGCAGAGCCAGCTCAGGGAGACCTGTCCTTACTGGAGACACAGCCAGTATCAGCAAACACCTTACCTCAGTGTGAGAAGGTAGGTGACAATGTGCTTGGGTTGCAGATCCTGAGAAGATCTATACAGGACCTCATCATACCTGTGAAGGAAGGAAAGGATTGTTTGGTGCTGAAGTGGTACAAGGTGTACTCAGATAGAAGGCTCATCAGACTTGCTTAAGTCAGAACAAGCACCCAACCACAGCTGTAGAATTAGCAAAACTGATCTGAAGCAGATCTAAGCCATGTCATTAGCACACAATAGATTATTCCTTCCTCGTTCACTTATTATTGAAGGAGATTGCTTCTGCTCCTCATCATGCAAACAGCTCAGGGAGGCAGGCTATAGCAAAGAGAACACAAGGGCTATATTTGTTCCTGGAACATTATGTCTGGTTTTACTTCTCAACACTAATTGTACGTTTCTAGGAGCAAAAAATGTGTTAAATAACCAAGGAAGTCAAAATAATCCCTTAGAGGACATTGCCTTTAGTAAATGCAGCTTAGAATTTTAAGTAGATAAAAGGAAGCTTGCAACGTCAGAAAAAGACAAATCCTGGAGTACAGAATCACACAGAATGGTTCAAGTTGGAAGAGACCACAGTGGGTGATCTGGTCCAACCTCCCTGATCAATCAGGGTCATCCAGCATAACTTACACAATACACTTGACTTTGGACTTCAATACTGACAGTATTAAACAGGGTAGTACAGGCAGTCATGACAGCTATGTTTTTTTCTTCATGTGCTTTGCTGTCCTTTTTCACAGCCTGCAAGAAGGTGCCAACACCTCCAGGGCTGAAGAGAATTCAAATTCAAAGTAGGGACTGGACTTCCTGATCTCTGCTCAGCTCCCAGGTCCATCCCTGCCAGCATGTCCAAGCTGAACTGCCATGGAATCTTCCACTCTTAACTCAAGCTGCAGAACTGGAGAGCACACGGTGATAGCAGCTCAGCAGTCATGTAAGAGTATTAAAAAATCCCAAGGAACAGCTCCCATGTTTTCTGTGAAGTACAATGGCACTGCATAAATAAGACACTGCTGGTCTTGCTGAGAGCTGGCTGGTCCTGCTGCTGCTCAAGGGAGCAGCAAAGGATGGACTGCAGGCAGACCTCTGGAGGCAATTACAGTTAATGGCAGGGCTCTGCAGCCCACACATGCAGGTCAAAGGAGCCACCTGGTGCACTGGCATGACTTTTGAAAGTCCTAATTGTATTCAGGGGGCCTCAGGAAGGTCTTAGTATAGTCAAAAAAGTTTTCTGGCACTGCACAGTGTGCAATGCAGTATATAGGAATTCCCAGAAGGAACTCTGAAAGCTTCAGCTGTTTCTGACTCCATCACAGGCTGCACAACATGGACAACTCCCTTGTCTCCACAGTTTAATTACACATCTATGAACTAATGAAAACAGAAACTGCTCAGCTTAAAGACTGAATTAATGAAGAACACCACTGTTATTAACAGGTACCAGTCGTTGAGCTCCCGAATGTGCACACACATACTCCATGTACCTCACCACCTCTCTCTTTTCTCACATGGCAAAAACAGAACAAGAGGGACCAAGCAAATCTACAGCTAATATTTATACAGAGCTGAGCACACTTTTGTGAAGATAAAAAATAATTAGGAGGCTCATGTACACGGAGTATGTGCCAAATACTGCTTTTTCCATTATATGGCTTCTAAAGCCAGGAACATTTCAAATATTGCAATCCATGTGGCACAAAAGGCAAGTCATTGCCTCAAACAAGCCATATTTTCTTATGGTCATGCAGTCTGTGCCCTCTCAATAGGTCAGTGGCATGTTCAGATATTTATTTTAAGGGAAATGGTATTTGGAAAGAAAACTAGACAAACCTGAGAAGATGCTGAAGAACAGAGATGGCATCTGGCTCTTGCAAGCATGCCACATTCACATCAGTTAGCTCTGCATTCCCATGCATTTGTTCTAAACTAAAACATAAGAATGGAAAACAAATGTTGGATGAAAACCACCTTTTAGCAATGCTGAACAAAAAATCCCACAGTAATCTGTGTTTTTAAGAAAACAGGGTAGGCTCTGCTCAAGCTGAATGGAACACTGAAATAAGACTAGCTGACTTCAACCTAAGATTAAAATAAAAATAAAAATGTGTGCTGGCCATTCAATTATCAACAGTATTAGAGATGTGCGTGGACAACAGGTCCAGAAGCTAAAAGGACTAGGGAGGTAGACAATCCCCCACTAATGGTACCCTGGAACCACCAATACCTACATGACAAGGGAGTACAAGAACAGACCAGAGAAAGGGATCAGGCTTTCCTGAACACCATGTCCTGCTACCACTGCCTCACAACATCAGGCTGCTTCACACCTTTGGCCTCACCCAAAGAAGAAATCTTAAATGGAAACACATATTGAGGTCTGCTCTGGCAGTTCAGTATTATTGATAAAACTGTTCAAACTGGACTCTTCTGAAACTCTTTTAAAAAAATAATTAAACATGTCAAGCGTTTGACCTGAGTCAACAGGAAAGGATCTCCTTTTAATATTGGCTATCAACAGTGTGAAATAGCAATGTTAAAAATAATCCACTAGTTACTGTGGGTAGCCAAAACATCCAAGTTCTATGATGTGGTGTGTTTTACAAGTATGGGCATTTTGGCTTTTACATCAGTTTCCTTAGCTCTTGGCAACCGTTCCTCATCAGTGACACCAACCACAGAGAAGCTGTTCCTAGAACTGAGAAACTACATGAACAGTCAGTTCCATGGAAATGAAGTAGAAAATTAATTTTAATTGGCCTGCTCTTCTGGAAAGTCTCAATGATTTCTATCTTAAACTCTCACTTCTGCAGAAAAAGTGAACATGTATCATATTTAAGGAGTTAGCACTACTACTTAGCAAAGCAGTAAATAAGGTTAAACTTCATGTCAGACTGTGCTGTGCAGAAATATCCTCTTACCTATGGAGTCTGGCATGGGTGTACTGCAAGAACACACCTGTATCTCCCCGACTTTGGAGAGCTCGGTCCCAGCTAAACTGGTAATCAGATGACAGAAGGCCCCGGAAATCCTGGAATGATAAATTGATGTCACCCACACATGGCTCTTCATCTCAATTTGCAACTTCTCACAGACAATGCAGACACCTCGTGAAGCAGCTCAGACTCACCTGAATTATGAGTGCTGCAAGACCAACCTTCTCTGCTGTTTCCACAGGATCTTGGACCTCTTTGGTTGCTGAAGAGAAACAGAAAAACATTGTTAAGTCTGCAGTACCATACTGACTCATACTGCTCAGACTTAGAGATGCCAATAAAAGAGCAGATCTTCCACAACTGTAAACTAGCAATATGGAAATTGTCAGGATGCATGCAGCAAGGAATCCAGGATATAAATCTTTATTAAAAGCTGAAAACACCTGTTTCACTGGCTTTTTCCCACTTCCCCTTATATGTGTAGCACAGATTTTGAGGTGAGAAGGGTCCATTATGACAGACTAAGCAGGCTGCACTGAATTCCTTTTCATAATTATGACAGCCAATCTCCAAGATCAGGGAAATGCAGATTTTGTTGAAAAACTGATAAAAAGCTCCAAGTGATACAAGATGCATAAACAAAGAAAGTTGTTCCAATGGCTAATGGACCATTTGGATGTACATTTAGGGAGTATTCACACCATCCACTGTAAGTGTCTAAACTGAGGGAATATGAACAGAGAGAATCACAGAATGCTTTGGGTTGGAACAGACCTTTAAAGATCATCCAGTCCAAACCCTCTGCCATGTGCAGGGACACCACCTCCTTGTCTATTTTACAAGGAAAATCATCTCTTTCAAAAAAGCTGAGGAGGCAGAGCAAGGAAGATTCATACTGCTTAAGCTGATCAGATGGCTAACTCAATCCAGCGCCTAACTCCAGAGAGCACAAGAGGGGGCAGCATTTCACTGGGAACTGCTTGGATCTGTACTGCATCAGGAGGAAACGATCCTGGAGCCACAGCCCAATGAGGCACAGGCAAACCCCCCTTCAGCACAATCTGGGGCAGAGCAGTGATCTCCAGGGCACTCAGGAACAGACACGAGGTTGGCAGGGTGACAAGCAGCAGAGGCAGGCAAGCAAGGGTCACTCTTGCCAGAGAAAATTGTCAGAGCTATAAATCCTTTGGATGAAATCTGACTGATCCCTGAACTCCAGCCCCAAATCTACTACTGACTAATTTGTCCCTCCATAAAAAAACAACTGTTGTCCCCAAAAGGTACTTCCTTCTCAGTGCATGATAAATAATTTCACTGAATGTTAGAATTTGCAAATCTGCAATTTAGGGGAGTTCACAGAGTTGCAAAGAATTATTGTAATTATGTGTTTATATTATGGTTAGTACGAAAAGGAAAAGAGCATATTACTGTGATTAGTGCAATACAGGGAGAAGTGAAGGGTGGAAAAGATGACACAATGTGATCAACACAGAACATCAAAAGAAGCTAATAAGACCTGAAATAGCTAACTTTTTGTGGAACTCATGTTTTGTAACATCCTTGAGCGAACTTCATTTAAAACATCTTCCAGAAAAATTACTTCTCCTCTCCGAGTCTTCATGCCTTGAACTAGACCAAAAGACACATGCTGGCACCTGTGTTGAGAAGCAGCAGGACCAAAATTATATTTCAGTCAAGAGAAACGTTTGCAGTGTTTTTTCAGAGCTGGATTCTCTACCAGAAAACAGCAATAACAGCTGAATAAATAACACTCCAATGTGGGAAGCTTGGAGATATAATCAGTAACTCTCATTTCAGCAACCAAGCTCTGTATTTATTATAGAATGGGAAAATTATGATCAGAGTTATGATAGCCTGGTTATTTGCGTGCTCTCAGGAATCTTTTGCTACTAGCGTTAGTACAGAGGCCTCAATGCAATAATTTGCAATAAATTGAGGAGAGGCAGGATGTAGACAGATCAAATTACTGTGGCAACAGAGATCTCTTAATATAATTAGAAAAGGAGTCATAATAATTCTATTGTGGCCACATTAAGCGAACAGTATAATTAATCATTGCTAATAATAAAGTATTCACTGTTTCTGCTTGTAATAATCCCAGGCATTATTCTTGATCCAGAATCTAGGGTAATTTTAGCACAACTTTATGCACTGTGAAAGGAGGCAGGTTGGTATTCCTGAAGGCTAAAACCCTATATTTAACCACAAAAGACATGCAGTCTGGCAGAGGAATATGATTTAGTCTGGAGATCCATTACTGACCTTTGCTCAGATTGCTAACAAGATAGGTAATTACAATGAATAACAGCAGGGATACACTTCCCTGGAATAGATACTTCAAGCCTGAAGCATGATTCAAACTCAGATTCTGATCTCCGCTAAAATAAAATACTTTAAGAAGTAATAACTTAATATGTGACAACACAATATTGCAGAAGCTATGCCATGAAGTCTCTTAAAAATGGTTTCCTTTTTTCACGTCAGGCAGTTATGAAAAACCTGTTAAATGAGAGACAGGGCTGTTTTTCACATCCTAAACACACAGCAATGACTCCTTCCACAAATAAATCAGACCAGCAGGAGTGGACACACAGAATGAAAAGGCTGCTGATAAGGACCTGAGGCCCACACTGCACATAGTTCTGAGGGTTTGTTTCTCTGTTGGACTAGTACTAGTTGGGTTCTACAGGCCAAATGTCTGCTTGTACTCTGGACTCCATTACTTGCACACCAGCATCACATCTTGTAGCTTAGTTTCATCCAAAATGTCTACATGATGTGTGCTACAGTATGGTGGTGGATGGACACCATCAGGAGATTCTCCTCAAAAGAGCAATTGACTGAAATTCCAATGTACATATTATATACATTTTTGAGGAAAAAGAATGTAACCACCAAAACCAGTATATAATTACGATTTTTAAGTACATACCTTTCTGCCCAGTCATAACCCATGAGCTTCAATATTTGGAATAAATGTTGAAAGTGATTACTTTGGCTTTTATCTGTCTAAGGAATAGAATTGATGCATATCAGAAAACACTACAAGTCTGATAAGGAGTAGCTTTTAACACACAATACCACAGTGCCAGTAAGTCATTTCAAGCAAAATTAAGACCCATGAAGACAAGCAAGACTTGAAAATTGTGACAGCTGGAATCTATGGCAATGGGATTTTGAGTTATGTTAGAAAAAGAAATCCACCATTTCAGAAATGACTATTCTCAGATCATGAAGGCAAAGACAGAAGTGCAAGGAAACCTTAATATTTACTTTCTCATGATCTGAGAGCTGCCCATCAAACGAAGCATCTCTGTTTTCACTTCAGAACCTTGCTGCTCTTGTTATTCCCCTGGGCTGTATTACCAAACTCCAAGGGTCCTTTGGCTTAGAAACAGAACATCTCTTTGGCTGTCTGCCTCCAGAACCCACTAGTTTCTATTGTCTCCTGCATGATTTGTAGTTTTACATCATAAGGCAGATACATAATTCAAAAAAATATATAAATCATCACAATTTCATAACAATTATTCATCTTGTGCTCTCTTCCACTTTCAGTTACACTCTCCTACAAATTGAAGTTGTTTCTGACTGTATGTTATGTTTAACAACCATCTTAATATATGTTTCTAGCTACAGCAGTTGCTACAAGGTTCATTTTCCTACCTACCTGTTTCGACTGCCTCACTCAGACTCCTTTTTATTCCTCCTTAAAAAACAGTGCAGAGATAACCTATTCCTATCATAACCTATTCACTATTTCCTCATTTGTTTGCTTTTAAGACCTCTCTCATTAGGTGTCTGGCTTTAAGGTAGAAGTCTGACAGCATGGATTGTATTTAATTCTTCATATTAATTTTTCATCTCCTTCTTGAGTGCAACATTCAATGGAATCTTAGTATCTCTTTAATAACATGCCACACGCTTTAAGATGTTTTGAATATTTTGCTTGTATCACTGCCTTTTGATGAAATTAGTAGGACTTTTTTAAAACCTAAATTGGTGAATGCACTAATTTACAGCATTACAAGTAGTAAACCAATTTAATGTTCTCTTAAAGAAGCTGATCTGATGAAAATAAGACGATCTTGTGAAATAAGACTCTAGAGTCTCTAAATAATTTTCTTGTAACAAGATTAGCATTCTGAAATACATTTGTATTTAATTATTAAAGACTAAAATCATTAGCATTCTCACTTAATCCCATGAAGTCCTCCTGCCTCTGGTAACACTGAGTGAAGTCCTAACTCACTACAAAGCAGTGCCATAAAACAGCAGCAAAGCTCAGCAAGGCTGGCAGTTCCCTCACCAGGCTGTCTGTCCCACAGGAGTCTCCTAAGATTGGTTTCACTCTTTTATGACCCACTTTCTCAGCCCTCAGAAAGTCAAAAATTATAAAAATACTAACCATGTCCTCTGAAAACCATACAACCTGAGCAAGGCTGAGAGGACAGGACAGGCTAATCTGTCATTTCCCACTTGAATGACACATTGGCTATGATGGACACGTGACTCACATCCCAATCTGGCTGTGCTGTGTATCTCTTTGGACCTGAAGGAGACCAGGGAGGCCCAGGCAAGGAATTAAACACTGACTGGAGTTCAGCTACAGCAGCTGTCTGCTCAAGACTCTTGCTCCTATGCTTACTCATGCCATTAGCTGAAAATTCAGCTAACATCTTGATTTGTGCAAAGCGGACACCCAGCTACTCTTTTCTTATTGTTCCTTCTCCCTTGATTCCTGCTACCTCCAGAAACATCAAACACAAGTAATTGCCCACCCACATGAACCAGACAGGAAGCATCCTTAACATCTAAAGCACTGCACTTTCACAGCCACACTGCCTTTTGATGCCAATGAACTCACTGTTCCAGCCAGCAGGGGCAAAAAAGCTCCCACCATAATTACACAGTTCCCCCCCAGAATAACCAAAAAGTCTCTGTTCTATGACAACATGTAAGGATGGCAAGCTACAGGAAACTTCCTGAAGACTGAAGCTAAAAGGAGCAATGTGGTTTAACTAGAAGTTGCACTTTAAACTGTATATTTAATATTTTGCTTACTAGTCTCTCTCAATATAATGTATCACATTATATTGACTTTTGAAAAAGCTGTACAGAGAAGGTACAGGGACATTACCAAACATGACCACATAAAAATTTTTTCCACATGCTACTAATTCTGGACTTCATATAAAAGAACATGGCTTTCATAATTTTTCCCCTAAATATGAGAAAAAGAAAATTTAAAAGCATCACATGATATTTTCTTGCTAATATGAGATCAAAAAACAGTTTCAGACATGAAAGGAGACAGTCTTGCTATTCATATCCATTACTGATGCTGCTAGAATTGTGAAAAAACAAAACAACAAAACCAATAAATATAAAAAGATTCCCTATCTACAACTGTTTCATTCAGATTGATTAAATAGTATGTGCAATTTCTACATAATGAAACTAAGGCATTGTTCAAAGCCATTAAAATGTACATTTCAGATAAGATATCAGGACTTCAGAGTAGACTTAGATTCATTTTAGACCATTAATTTCTAAATTAACATTTTAAAACCCTTTATAATAGTAACAGCTTTTTCTGATTTGTTTAATTATTACAACATCTATAAAGAAAATAAAATGTCAAATCAAGTAAGATTTCCTGGAGTAGAGAATAACTCCAGAGCTAATTTTCATAAAATCATATGAAGGGTTGGAAGGCACCTTAGATCATCTTGTTCAACCCCCCTGCTGTGGGAAAGGACATCTTCCACTGTACCACCTTTCTCAGAGCACCATCCAACCTGGCCTTGAACACTTCAGTAATGACGCATCCACAGCTTCTCTGGGCAACCTGTTCCAGTGCCTCAGCACACTCAGAGTGACAAATCTTTTCCTAGTATCTAATCTAAACCTACTTTCTTTCAGTTTAATGGTATTTTTCAACCATTCTGGGGGTCATGCACTGAAAGAGAACAAAGAAACGCTGCCACACAGAGGCACAGCTGCTGGGCAGTAAGGGCATCCATTTTACTGCCAAAAGTACTGTGTGTCAAAGTCATATTGCAAGCCAGAGGCCCCTGGGTTACTAGAGAGAGTCAGCACCAAAGTGTGCTGAATCTAGAATTACTTACCACATAAATCATGGTATCCCAGCTGTGCTTATTCATTCTGTCTATAGCAGCTGCAAGATCTCTGAAAGAGATAATGAGAAATTATTTGGACTTTCAAACATACCTCACTACTTGCCTCTTAGAAAAAGAACCTGCTTTTTATGGAGGGGAGAGGACTTCCTGAAGAGAAAGATCCATGTATGCCTTACACATAAAAAAAAGACATGTTTACTTTTGCTGATGACACATCTGAAATGTTTTTTTAAACCACTACCTAAGAAAGTTGCTGAGGAAACTGTTCTTTGGTGCAGAGTAAGTCCAGTGTCTGTCTGTCTGCTGGGACCTGAGAGAAACAATCCTTTCCTGGAAAATTAACCCATGTTCAGCCTTAGCTTAAATGGTACAAAGCTCATCTATACAACACAGAAGCACACAGGACTGTCACAGGAGAACTGTCAGCCTCATATTCCAATCTGAAAAAAGCATTTGCAATTGCACAAGACTTGTTATGGAATGCTGAGGGGAGGTAAGAAAAGAGAGGGAGAAGACAATAACAGGGATGGGTGGCTTGTAAGTCAATTGCTGGTTAGATGTCTGTGTAGTTCTGTCCTGCTCCTCATCAGCACAGTCTGTCCTGTCTCCCCACGAAACTCCATTTCAAGCTCTCCCGGGGTGAGGGGTCTCTCTCCTCTGTGTGCACATGTGTTTGGAGTCTCAGCAGCTGCAGCTGAGAACTACAGCTCCTGTAGGCCATGCATCTGTGGTGTCAGAGACTGAGGGGACTGGACATAAGTGAAATGAAATTATAACAGCTGGAGCCTGACCAGGGGTCACAAGGTGTCTCAGCCAACAGCTGGAGAAAGGGCACACACATCCTCCTATGACTGACAGCAAATATCAAGCTGAACAGACAAGCAAGTAGGCAAAGTATCCTGGGAAGTCTCCAGATGTGCCTGCAGAGATGGGGCACCCAGAGGAGTCTGTACTGTTGGCATCAGAGGGTCCAGGCCAACTGCTGGAGAGACCACAGGGACCTCCAGCTATTGGAGGGATTCACAGTGCACATACAATACATATGTATATTGATTAAATTATTCAATAATACACATATCACACACATAATGCAAGTGTATCTATCACAATCATGTGTATCATGTACACATACATCTCTATACACATACATCTATTTCTTCACAGGAATAGATACTCATCCTAATCATCAAGAGGGGAACAAAATGCCAGCTGTGCTGAGTCGTTTTGGGCCTGTGTGTGGGCCTGTTGAGATCAGGTGCTCATGCTTACTCCTGGCTGACCTGTGGGCATGGAGCTGTGGCATCTTTGTCTCCATTTGGCTACAGGATTCAGTAGCTCCCTAATGTACAGGATTGACTGCAGCATCTCTCTCATATTCTTGCTTTGAAAAGCTGTACAGAGTTTACCCTGAGGGCTAGACACTAGATTTATTTACATTCCTCGCACAAAGAAACTGTTAAGGCTTCCATATTAAAATACCCAAGAGGAATTTTAGGATACTGATGAGATGGCTGAAAAAAAGCAATAAAATTGATGTTACAGCACTGGTGGTCCACTGAGTCAATGAACACGAGGCTGAACAAGCAATTGTTTCCTGTATCACACCATCAATAAACATTTTAAGCAAAGGTCTTTTTAAAACCTTTATTATTTGGCAACTATTTATCAGATCCAGAGATTCCAGCCTTGTTTTCCAAGTTAGTAGCTGGAGAAAGTATTATGATTTATGCAAAGAAGAGATTTACTAATATTACTTAATGTCCAAGATTGAGAAGCAACATGTTTTCTATTGCCATCTGTGTAGCAGTTGTCTTCTGGGCAGTTTTCCTTATCTCCTGTTGATGGGCCCATGGATGTCTCACCACATGACTCAGAGATAGCTCCCTCCAGGAGCAGTTTTTGTTTAGCAGGTGATCAAGGACCCACCCATGACTCAGAATGACATCAGCCCATTGTGAGATGCTCTGCCCAGGGGGGAGGAGCTAAGCATTCCCACCTCGATATATTCTGGGATTTTTGGACAGAATGGCAGCCTTCCCACAGGTTTCCAAGAGGACACAGCTGGGCTTTCCACTGGATGACTACACCTTTTCTACAGGACCACTGCTCCAACAGAATCACATCTGCCACTCCAAGAGGACTGCAGCCACTCCAATTTGGACTGCTACCAACACACTGGCCAAAGGGGTGTCAGGTTGTATTCTGACTTTGTCAGTGGTCTTCCTTTTGTATTATTGCATGTATTTTGTTTCTTTTCCCTTTTCCCAATAAATTGTATTTCTGACTTGGAGTCTCTCACTGGTTTTGCTTTCAAACCAGAAGACTTAGGGAGAGGAAAAGTATTTAAAAGCCATTTTCATCCCATCATAGTTACATGGCTAGTTTCACTTACAACTATCCTAGAAATAAAAATCTTCAAAATCCATGCCATCAGTTATCAATGTGCTCATATTGAAAAGCTCCCTGGCAAAATGACTGGCAATGAGCACAGATGGGCTTACTTGCCTTGTTATATAAAGAGATGTCCCATCACTGCGCATGACGGTGGAAACTGTTGAGAGGTCTTTTTTCTCCGAGAGATCCACAATTCCTGTCCCTTTTCTGTAAGGTGAGGGAAAGTACTCATGTCACTGCAGGCTATTACACAGGTGAGTTCAGCTAAGACTGAGGTCAGAGCCAAAACCAAGGCCTCTTGCCGCAAGCCCCTTTCCCTCTAGATAGTCTCATTCTTTTTCTTTGAATGACCATTTCCTTTAAGTCTTTTTGAAGACTGTTCCTGTAAGTTTGCTGTCACCACTGCTGATACCAGGGAGCAGCCTGCCCTCATACTGGTGCATTCCATGATTACAGCTCCCATCTCAGTTCAGCCAGGCACCTCTTTCATGAAGGCAAGGATCTCATCTAATTCTGCTCATTAAATGGCACACAGAGCTGCCAAACTAATCAACAGCCTAAAACACCATTAGGAGTTGAACACTGTCATTGTACCCAATTTGTCAAGGCCAGGCTTCTGTGCTAGTCACAGAAAAGGAAAATGTAAATTTTAGCTGTGACTGCACAAATCCTAGTGGTCTTCTACTAGAACAGCTTTGAAAACCATGTAAAGAAAACTCCTCCCCTCAGATTATGTACAAACCTCACTCATCTTATCTTGTTTCAAGTGCAACTGAGATGTTAAATAAAGTGCACCAACAAACTGAATGAGTTCATACATTGTTTTCTGAAGGAGTCCTTTATCTTCCAACACCTTCAGAACTTCCTGGGCCTTCTCTTGGTAAAGTGACTCTCCAGAATATTCATCAAAGTGCACTCCTAGGCGCTGAAAAGTTACAAGAATATCAAAGACGGGTAATATCGTTAAGAGCAAGGCTAACCATTTTTCTTCAGATTAAGTCAGATGATAGGTCACAGATCAGATACAGTACAAAGATTAATGTTATTCCAGGAAATCACTTCATTGTTAAAAGGAAAGGATGCCTGGATTTTCATTTAATTGATTTCTGCATTAAAATGAATCTCTCCCTGAGGTGAATATGGTGTTCAATGTAACATTCATGAGAAATTAGTAACATTCATGAGCAATTCATGAGAATTGCTGGTTAGAGCGATTCACACAATTCTGAGGCAAGTCTCTTTCTTGCTGCGCTGGAGGTGAAACCAGTGGGCTGCAGAGGAGCTACCTGGACATGAAACCAACCCTATTTTAAAAGGATGCTAAAAGGAATTTTAAAAAGTAAAAGCTGCTCACAAACATTGCTGAGCATATAGAAATTAAGGCTGAGGGTACATTCAGAAGAGACAAGATGACCTTAACTGTCAAACCTGGTCAGTTCATCAGTTCAATAGTTTTTAGTTTAAATGAATTTGGGAGAGAAAGATCTAGCTGTACCAACCATCATGTGATCAATAATGGGTGACTTTCAAGATGTAGCTGCATACACAGACCAGTACCTAATTACTTTCAGAGGTCAGCTTTCCACAAAAATTATCAAGTGTCTCACTTAGGAGATCTTAACTTAAGAGTACTTTCTTGGCTCCAGTGACATGTTTCAGGGAAGAAGTTAAAGCACAGCCAGGTTATCTGCATTATAAACGGTTTCAAAATTGTTAAGGTTAATTTTTAGGTCAGTAGCACAAACATGTCCCATGAAACAGTGGACACTGGCTCCACTCATGAGATCACAGTGAGCAACAAACAGCTGTGTATTAGCTCAACTCCACCTGCAGGGAATTTCTGCTGCTGTAACATCTTACACCCAATTTAATATGCAACATTACAACTTTAGATCAGAAATGTGAAAACAGCATCATCTTCTAATAAAATTTATTACATGGAAACTTTTAGATTTGGTGGGTTGTTGCTGACTTCAAAGATAAAGCAAAACCAAGCAATATTTATTCAACATGGATTTGCCTTGCTGCTTAGCACCACACTGAGCTTCAGGACTTCTGAGCAGGGAGAATTAGTCTAAAGGCCAGTTACCTGGAAACTATTAAATAAAATGTATCTAGCACATCAGCAACTGTAGTGACAGCTTGCTTGGATAAGAAATCAACTACTGTGCTTTTTCCAAGCAGAATGAGGCTTAGGCTGGCATACTAAGAAAGAGCTTCCCCACAACATTCTAAAGTTTATGGGAAAGGCAATGACCTGGTAACATTAGAGCAATATCTGATCCCAAGTGAGTCTACTGCTTGGCAGTCTCCTACATGAAAAGGTGCCATGCACTGTCAATTATGCTGATGAAGCAATAGAGAAAGAGATCATTTTACCACAGAAAGAACATTTGGATGATTTGTACCTTATAAATCCGGATGTATTCCTCAATACTGAGGTCTCTAAATTGTTTCCAAATTGACAATGTCTGCTCATCATGCTCCTCCAGTTTTCTGAAGAAATCCTTAGCCAGCTTTTTTGTGTTTTCATCTTCTGCTGCCTTGTTAATCTGCACATACACCTAAAATTTGACACTGAAAATGTTGAAGTGGTATAATCCTCTCCTCCAATAAAAACAGTTCAACAAGAACAATACAAATACATTTAAAGTTGACATTTTTAACATCAAAAATTTGAAAGACTTGTCAAAGCAACACATTCCCCATTTAAAGAAATAATGAATAACCCAAAGTCCAACATGAAAATGTGCAGCTTATCTTGAAAGAAGACTAATGCCCTAATTCCTTACTGTCACTATCATCCTCTTCATAACCTTGAAACAACTGCAGCAGCAAAATATAGGAGAACTAATTTATGCATGGAAGGGAACCTATAAAGGACTTTTAAACCACAGACATGTCTTCAGAGGACCACAACATCAACATTTATGGCAACTGCACTGCCTAAAATTGAGACAGCAGTTGAAGCAGCAAAATCTTTGATAGACTCAGTATTTTACAAGCTTATATTCATAGGAAAGACTGATTTCACACACCAGCAGAAAAAGCATCACTTTGAAACACATCTCAGTTTTTGATACAGGCAGGCATACAGCTGAACAAACACTTAAAAATTGGGAATAACTGAGAAACTAATTTGGTCTCAAATAACTACTGTTATGCATTTTTACTGAATACTGTTGTTACACTTAAAGGCAAATTTTTAAGGTCATAAAGCCTACATGCTACTGCAATAGCTGGTATTTTGAAGCTTTAGTGCAAAATTCAAGCATAAAAACTTAAATTCTAAGAGTGGACTGAAATAATAAATAAAAACTATGTAATACACAGTGATGCACAACCCTAAAAATATGACTGCTTCTTGTTTTCTCTTTAAATCAGTTCTACAGATCTAAAACACCTCAGTGCTGAGACTCTAATGGTTTAAATCTGCAGGGCTCAGGGATGAGGGAAGAGTGAACAAAGTTTACCCGTGTCAAAGAAGCTGGTGAGCTCAGAAGGAGCTACCCTGCCATATAAACAATCTGACTGACATGCATTCAGCTGCTGAGTACCCAAGTATTCAAACACAGTTTGTTCCTTTGCCACGACACAGATTTGTAGAGAACAGTTATCCTGTGGCACACTGCCTGAACACCAGTATTAGCCACAGTTCCCATATCCAGCCCTGAGGAGGAAGCACAGCTCAGCTCTGTGGTAAGGAAACACCTGAGAGTGCCACACAAGAAACCTGAATAAGCCCCATTAACATGTAAGATCTTTTAGAGCATGAGGGGTTGAACATTAGCAATCCAGGGATATTGCCCCCTTCTCCTCACGGTTACTGGGTCTGTGCAGGTCAGTAGATAAATCCCTTATGTGTATTGTATCTATATCACAGACAAAGACCACTTACCAAAAAAATCAACAAAAAGTAAATACTAACTCAGATGGTATCAGGCATATTTGAATGCAGCAAGCCAACAAACCATAACCTGTTTAATCCTGGAAAGACAAATCTAGTTGGTCGTTGCTGAACTTACCTCAAAAAGGTGTTGCAAAGGACTAGATTTTAGTTTTTCTTTGTTGCCAAAGGATTGGAAACCAACACCCAATAAGCCTTGAATAACAATTACATATAGAGTTAGACAACAGACCAGAGTATATTGACAGGTTATTTTTGTAAGTCTAGTCTTAACACTGTAACATTTTAAAAGAATATAATGGTGTATGCTACAAAAAGAAAATCAAAAGCATAACCTATTATTCCACTGCATAAACATCACCCAACCACCAGAAATATAATAGCTAGAAAATAGTAAGAAATACTATGTTGATTTCTCAATTCCTCATGAAAGGAATTTGTGTTTCTAGACTTGCATAGAAAATTATCTTTTACACAGCAACAAGATGTAAATGAGAAGCCACACAGTGGAAGCTGTCCAGCAATAGAACATGCTCAAAAGTCCTTGTTTTGCTTCCTCCCTTATTAGTATTATCATTTTAAGGACAGTAAGAACTAGGATACAACATAGAATTCCTCATACCACTCATGCAATGTTTTCAAGGGAAATTTTTCCTGCCTGCTTAGAATATGCAGCTTTTTTGAGCATCCAATTTGTCTTCAGGACTTTCCAAAAGCCATCTCAAAGGGAAAGAAATCCAAATCCCAATCTTTTCGTCTAAATGAAAAGACCCCATCCACTCCTTCAGTAATGCAGCAATATTGACCCATCAGCCTCCTAGATTATCTGAGACTGACTTTAAGGCCATCTTATTCCTCTGAGCTGACCAGGACTGATGTAAGAATAGGTATGCAGGTATCCCTTTGGAAAACTCTCCACAACTAAACAAACAGCACTGTCTCAATAACTTCCCTCTTAGAAACACTGAGTACAGAAGTATAGAATAAGTAAGAAGGCATGGCAGACTTAAAGAAGAACAGGTCAGGTTTTAGGAAATAAAATTAGTATTGTATTAGTAATCCTACTGAAAGGAAGTTTAGTTAAGAACAGCTTATTCTATGAGCAATCAGAGGTGGGTTTCCTAATGATCTCTTACATATTAGTGTACCTAAACATTCCACTATTCAATGCTGACTTCATGCTCCAGTCTTCAGCACAACTCTCAGTCTTTATTCAACCCAAACACATCCTTCCACACATTTTCTGTCTTTCCCATATTATCCCCAGACCTTGTTACACTCACCAGTTAATGGCAAGATGCAACCCATGTTGGAACTGATTCTGACTTAGAGGTGCTTACTGGTTAGCCAGCAGGTTAAACACAGAAGTTAACTTTCTCTCCTAGAGGTCAACACATTGTATTTCCACCCTTACTTGGCTGCCAACTGTCATAACGCTGAAAGAAATTCATTCTCATGGAAATATTTTTCTTTGTCAGATCTGGCTAAAGTTGCCCAATGGGTTCAAATTTATTAGGAGCAGAGTGACAGGAAGACAGATGGACAGATAGTGTGACTGCATACGCTTTGTCACCCTAAGAAACCTGCCCCAAAACTGCCTAAAGGCTGAGGGCCTCTTTGCTATGTTTCAGGAAAATATGTTTTCAATTCTTACATTTTAAAGCCTTTGACGATAGCAGCTGTAAAACCAGCTGACAGATCATTAATTACAGCACTGCTTCTGAGAATGGACCATTACAGTAATATTGCTATGCTATAATTCTGTGAAGCATGACCATTATTTGTTATAATACTGCCATATATTTGAGCTGAGCCAGTCCAAATAAAGAGGGGAGTACCTACTTTGAAAAAAATAGTTGGAACTACTAGGTCAAAAGCATGATTCTAGGAGTTGTGTGCTGCACAAATGGCACAGGTGTAAATAACAGGTATGTGATGGTTATACCTTCAGGAACCTTTATATTTAAATACATAAAATTCTTGATATCCAGACTTCAGAGTGCTACTTAGTATCTTCAAAGACAGACTGAATGAGGTCAGGTGAGAAGCCTTTTATCCACACAGCATTTCACTGCTTCACTGCCATTGCCACGTTCATTAGACAATAGTGTAATGATAAAATTATGTCTTAAGTGGCAAACACAAAAGAAATATGCAAGCATGAAATTTACTCAATTTTTGGTGAACTCATTCTGTATTCAGTTCTTATGAAACAAATCATAAGTGAAACAAATCTCTGTTATAAGCTACAGCTTCATGCTATAAGCTACAGAAACATGATCAGGAAAGACAAGCTGCAGGGGATAGAACTTAATAAAGGAAAGAATGTTTTATTACCGCTCTCACAGTCCTGAGAATGTTATACTGCACTGTCTAAAATCCAGGAACTTAGTCTACAAGGACAACAGGTAGAACTGAATGTATTTTAGTTATCTACACTTACAAATCTGAATATAAAAATGGAGTGAAAGTAGGGTATTGACTTTAAATTTATAACCCAGTTCTGTTCATATAATTGATTTCTCGATGTGCCCAAAACCAGCAGTACCATTGAAACTGAAGGGGGCAGAAAAAGGGCTGGAATAAGCAAAAGTGACCACTTGAAAGACATTGCACTTTGTGTTTGCCATTTAAACATAAATAAATGGACAGTTTCCAGAGCCTACTGCAAAAGAAGTGGGGATTTTTATAGTTTTCAGAGGTATACCAGCTTTCAAGAATGAGGAAGTAGGCATGATTGCCTTTTTTTAAAATGCCTGAAAAGATTGTAAAACCAGCTTTTTGGGGGAAATTAGAAAAGGAGAAGAGAATATAGATAATTTTAAAATGTAAGATTAACAACAGAAGTCAACAAAGTTGTCAATCCTATGGATGGGTCAGTTGCCATAAGAGAGGGATAGCTATAGATCCAGCAATGGGACATAAATGATCTGTGGTGTAGCAATAAATATCAGTCCATGCATCCTCAGGCTGCACTTGAGAGGACTTTTCAGTCCCCACTGATCTGATGATTTCAGAAGAGATGGGGGTGCCTACGTGTGTGCATACAGGACTGATAGTCTTACAGTCCCTATTCACTTGCACATTCTCCATCTACACACCTCTCTTCTGCTACACTTTAAGGGGAAACCGAACATTTTGGGGAAAATGTAGGGATATCTCTAAAGATACCTCTCTGGGCCCCAATGTGCCAAAATGAGGTTGTTGTGGAAATTAATTACGCTCTATGAATAATGAGAAAAGGAACAACAACAATTAAAAAATAAAAGAACCCCAAAATCAAGCAACCAAAAAAACAAAATCCAAACCCAAACTAAAACATATAAACCCCAAACTACACATTTAGTCAGAGAGGAGCTACTGAGGGACAGTTGGATAAAAATGGTCCTTTTCAGCATCAGTACAGGACATACTGCTGATGGATCAGTCTGGATTGTTTGTTCAGATTTTTTAAGGAAATGAACTATATATTACCCCCATGGAAATAAGGTATCATTCCTTATGAGTACAGAGTGAACCCAATGGGCCTACAAAAACTGACACTGGAAACCCAGACCATACTATACAATAGAAAAGGGCACAGCATAAAAGAAATATTGAAACATACCAAACTGCATGCCCCAGTCACCAAGGTAATTTATCCTTACTACTTCATGTCCCAGTGCAACTTTGAGATTTGCTATAAAATTCCCTGGTAATGAAACAAAAATGATATTATTATTCAGTTGTAGGTAGTCTCTCATCCCTATGGAACAGATTTCTGGTTTTGTATCACCTGTATTCAAAATGAAGAGGAAAAGCAATCAGATGGAATACTTCACAGGATTTGCTAAAACCTGGCAACTGAAAGGAGCAGTAATAGTAAAAAGCAAGTTCCTTTCTGAGCAGGAAAAGAAAAGCTGTGCATCTCAGCAGTGCCACAAAGTGTCTCACAACAGGGACAGAAACATACAGAGGTGGATGTACATGCACATATTGCCAAGTATGAGACCACAAAAACCCTTTTAGAGTAATCTTGTATTCTCACAAGTAAGTGGCATTATACATAACTCTATCACAGTCAGGCACCTTCATACCAGGTTAGGCAAGCACTCAAAATTCACAAACTGCTGTTGTGATGCTAAAAAGAGAACATCAAGTCCTGAATCTCTGTAGACTGTTGGAGCAGTTCTGAGCTCTGCACTTAACAGACTATGCTCCAAATTTGTCAAATCATGTAAGGACATATAAATAAGTTCCAGATGCTCTTACAACACAAACCCTTCATCTCTCCCCTGAGCTTAGTTATAACCTTAGAATTACAAAGAAGAAATATCCACATCCCTTCCTCTATTTTCCTGTGCTTCAAGGGTAGCTTTTAATTACAGTACTGTTGTAAAGGATGCAGAAAGGTCTCTCTTCTTGTATTGTTATAACACTACATTATAGCTTGCAATTACTTCCAGTTCCATTCTCTGTAGTTAATTAATTGTCTTACTGTGGGACAAACATTGCTCTACAGAACTACTTCTGAAAGTAGGTTTTTTTTTTTTATGTTTCAAAGAATCCAGAAATTGAACATTAAAAAGCCCAAAATACATAATTTCACTCAACTATCTGTCATGGAAGAAGCAATTACTTTACATAATTAATAACTATACATGATGAATTAAGTATCATTAAAGCCTGATACATTATTAGATACACATATTTTGTAGGATCTTCTGCTACAACCTACTAGTTTTTATTGTGATACTAGGAAATGAGGGACAAATACAATTTTCCAAGTACCATTAGAGCACTGCAGAAGTAATTTATTAATTATTCTATTAGATATTAGAGCAACTGTCTCAGTAATACTGGCATAAAGTGATTAGCATATAAAAGCAAGCTTTTTGCAGGACAGCCACGAAGATATAACTATCTGAACTGCTCTGCAGTCCAGTACAAATTGAGAATTTGAAATTGAAAGGACTCTTATAACACCTCAATGAAAACTGCCTTGGGTGTCTTTAAAGACCAATTTTAAGCTACTTCATTTAATATCCACAGTTGTAAAACTCTATTATGTGTGACTTAATAAATCTGCCAGCAACACACCACGTTCTTTTCTTCCCTGCATAATTTTTTATGGTTTTAATTAGCAAGTGAAGCCTGACACGGCCACTCACACCCGAGGAGGGAGATGTCAGCAGTGCTCCCCTGTCAAGTGAGGCAGGCAGACAAAGCAGCCCTCCCAGGAGGCAGTGAAATGCACACTCACCTACTATGGTGGAACGCAGATGTCCTATGTGAAACTTTTTGGCAATATTAGGGGAGCTGTAACAGATTTTAACAAATAACGTTTGTTCAGTGGACAAAACTGCCAGATCAGCAAGTTAAAAGAATCCAACTCGTGCATCGAGAAGAGCTGAAATAAATGCCCTGTTTTTAATTTTCCCATAAGATTCCCCGATTAGCTTCTGTCCTAAACAGCAAAACAGGTTTTGCTATCCAACCAGCTTTCCCTCCAGTATCAGTTAACAGGCAGTGTTGTGGTCAAACCACCCCACAAACCAATCCAACAACAACAACAAAATCTAACCAAAGCCCACTTGTACTGGTGACAAAGAACCAAAAATACCTTCTCACTTTTTACAAGTTTTAGACATATGGATCATTCTCCTCACGTCTTTTTCAGAGATAAACCAGGATGAGAGATCTTGTGCACAAGGATCAGTAACCAAAATGCCATCTTGCCAGCAAGGCCCACCCCCACAAAGAAAAACAACTCTTTACATAATTGTTTGCTTTGATAACAAAAAAGAAAGTTCAGCTATGAAAATTCAACCTTCAAATTAAAGCCAAGTTCTTACTTTCCGTGACTGTAGAAGCCTGCAGAGGGAATATTACTCAACAAAAAAATTTATACATAAAAAAAATCTGAGTCAGCCAATTTTCATTCCATGAGTAGGCAACAATCAACAGAATTGCACTGGACAAAAATTTTGGGGGCAGCAATTAAGAAGATTTAGCCAGCCAAATGCCTGCCTGCTTTAACAAGTCAGGGAAGAAGATATTAATGTGCAAAAAGAAATCTATTCGTGCCTGGAAATTCAGATTTTGTTTCTTCATAACAAAATAAAAAGAAGCTGTCTTAAAAACTGAATGCTATTATGCATTAAATGAGAATATTCTTAATGGAGGGCTGTGTAAAGCATGAACTCCTTAAATACCAAAAACATGCTCTGGGAAAAAGCCTCAAATCCCTGAACATAATTTATATTCTACTTGGTGAATATATCAGAGTATCAAATACAGCTAAATATGATACTGGTTAATATGGTTTAACATCACAGGCATCATGCTTTACAGCAATGAATATCAACAGAAAGTATCAATCAGCAGACAAGGCACTTGTCTCACAGGACCCCTCAGATGTGCTTACCTGAACTCAATCACTGCCTTTTGTCTGGGAACTGTAGAGAAAAGTTCACTTTTTACTCCATACTCTGAGCCATCTTTCCACACCTGCTGCAGCACAGTCTAAAGTAAAATAAAAAAGAAAAAAAAAAGAACAACCAAAAGAAAACAAAAATTCACACAAAAGAGTTCCATCAACAGAAAGCATCGCCAGGAAAACTGTTCACCACCCACACCCTGTATTCACATTAGTAATTAGATGGCTGGTTTGCCAAACAAACAGAGTCTCATACACAGATAAAAATGCCACTAACATTAGAAAGCTGTATCTGATCAAATAAAAAATTTAAGAGAAATTGTAGGCAAAGTTTTGGTGAAAATTAAGACTGACTTTTGTGAAAACCTTCTACACTTTTAGTGCCAAAGAAAGGCAGCTCTTCCATCCTAATGTGCCCAAACAACTCTTCTTTCTCTCTCCCACCTGCAAGTCTGTAAGGCCAGTATGAATGATCTGTACTAAAATATGTCTGCTTTGAAAGTCTGGAGACTGTGCAAAATACCTTAAAATATTCCTCAAGACCATTTGTGTGAGTTTTGTCAGTAATGTGCTCATAGCATCAAGTCATCCCTACATAAACTGAAATGTGTAAGGTCACACAGGCCAATGCACTACAGACCTAATCTGTGAAGCTTCGGGACAAGCTTCCCGAAGACAACAGAAACCTTTAACAATGTGAAATAAGGTGGAAATCACACTTCATTCAGTGGAAATTTTTCTCATTTTTCTCACTCAAAAAATCACTTTAAAGTTTTTCTGCAACAGCTATTTTTTTAAAGAAACAGCATCTGAAAAAAGCCTTTAATTCTGTTCTTATTATGACACCTAAGAAGGCAAGCTAAACACAGACACAAAATTGACTTATAGACCTATTCTCTAATAGACATTGGCTTGGTTACAAGGTATATGTATACTTCAGTCAGGATATTGAGGAATACATCGTTCCTTTGGGATTTTTTTCCCCCTAGATTCTTTTTTTTTTAGCAAAGTATATAATGAAAGATCTATCAAATATTTCTATGTCAGGTAAAACCAAGAGTAGCTACAAGAACAAAACTTTTGACTTGTACACTGTAAAAACTCAAAGTAGATGTAAATAAGCCTGCATTTTAAAGCACAGAGAGAGGAAAAAGAAGAGTTATTAGTGAAGAAGATTATTAGTGAATGCAGTAGATGCATTGTTTCCTCACAAGAGGAAACTTTCTTGAGTGTTGTTTCAAATTCTAAGCCTACATAACAAATTAGCAACAGGGACCCTCAGGAAAAGCTTGTGAAAGACAATTTTACATAGAAAATACCTTCCTAAGACAATAGTAGGTATTCTATAGTTTTATACTGAGAACAAGTATTTTCACCTTAAAGCACTTGAAAGACACTACTCACCTTTGCTAATAATTCCCTGTTTATTGTAAAATTCACTGTTCCTGGACCAGCGCTGATTGCACTCACTACTGAATCACATTTTAGCTAAGAGAATAAAACAAAACATACTTTAAATGAAAACAGGTGAACTGGAAAACTGTCATTCAATCCACTGTTAATATTAATTTAATCCATTGTAAACATTATGATTGCTTCAAACAAATAAACAACATTTAAAGGGATCATTTCATCAATGCTCTTGGAAAAGGGACAATTTTATTATTTCCCATTCATGCTTAATAAGCTCTGAATACAACTCAGCTTGAAATGCCACACATATGTTCCACTTCAGACCCTGCCTGTTCACAAGCTGTGTTTTCTTTTGATTGGGAACAGTGGTTGAACTCCTTGCACAGACAAAAGCTGAAATAAATGTGACAACTTACACAATAGCTGCCAGCACTTAACAAAAAAAAAAAAAAATCAGTGACAACATTGTGGTACCCTGTGTCACAAAATAAAGATATTAAAGGTCAATTTATTAAAAATTTCATTTACAATTTCCATAAGGCACAGGTCTTGAAAATTCTGAACCCATAAGGCATATTTGGTGAACCAACACCTAATGTCAACAGAAATTTGGGTCTTCACAGGCCAAGAGCTTTGGATCTCAACCTGTCAGGCTTGAAAGTTTCTTATTAAACTAGCTGTCTTTCACAGTCAAGAAGTTGTCTAAAAAAAGGAAGAAGAGGGATGGAAACCATATGAAAATATGACACAATCACCTTCTCACTCAGTCAGCATCTATGAGAGAAGCAAGTTACACTCCTACTGAAGCTCATCACTGTTGGGATCTGTGATATTTAAATGCTCCTGAGATTGTAGAAAGTCTCTGTCTTTCAGCCCCGCTGCCAAAGAAGGAGTCGTAATCTGTGCTGGTTTTCAAGGTTGTTTATTTCTTATCTAAAATATTTTCTCTCTGACCTGCAGCAGGTCTGTCTCACAGAACAGTGTGCAGGGCTCTGCCCCTCAGTGGGATGTTACAAACATTCTATACTAGAAACTACGTGTGCTGTATTTACAATAACGTGCCAATATCCATCACACATGTTGAACAGTGTGGCCCCAGCCCAAACCAATAGAAAAATGCCAACAGCACAGTGAGACATGGAGGGCAAGAAGAAGAAAAAGGACAAGGCATGCCCAATTTCCCTCCATCTTGCCCCCTTTGAACCCCTCATCTAGAATCCTAAAATTCTACTTTTGCACCCGTGCCACACTAATTACCACTTATATCAAACACTCAGAGCCTGTAATTCATCCTGTAAGATTGAAAACTCTTTTCCTTGGATAGAGATCAGAGACAGTGTCTCTCGGGGCTCTGTACAGGGGGGTTCCTGACCCCCTGCCAGGGTCCCAGACCTTCCAGAGCAGCCAGAGAGGGATGACCTGGATTCCCACAATCACCATGAAGAGGAAATTGAACCCCCATGCTGGGTCTCCAGCTTAGACAGTGACCTACCCAGGAGAAATTGTAGCTAGCTTTGAAATTCTTTTATTTTCACAAGCTCTGCTAACAACAAATTCCAATGCTATCTCCCAAGCTATGTGAAAAAAACATTTACTGTGTTGACACTGAATTTTCCACCTTACTGTTTTACAAATGGGTCTTTCTACTTATGGAGCAGAGAGAAAACAGAAATACCCACTGGACTTTCTCCACAACATTTGTTCTAATAAATGTTTTCTACATAATTTGTCATTTGTTACATCAGTAGTTTTTAATAAGAGTGCTCATTTGTCCTCTCCAGGGCTTTAACCACCTCTTCTCCAAGTGTCCTGTGGTCCTTTAGTAACCAGATGTCCCTGTGCCCAAGGCTTGGACTAGGATGCCACTGTGCAGTACAGAAGCACTAAAAAACCCAACACAATGCCCCCTGCACAAAGAGGTAACAGTACAAAAATGAAACAGGAATCAGCCAGCCAAATGAAATCAAAATCCCAGGGAAACAAGACCCTTCTGACTTTCTAAAAGACAATTTTCAGTACTTCAGAGCACATTGCTTCATCTACTTATTGTCTCATAGCCCTACTATTTAGGCTATTTTAGTCAAGTGGAAAAACTTCCATCTCTTTTTGCCTAACCTAAATACCTGTATTTCAAATATTGTGGCCCATTTCCTCAGAAGTGACTAAGAGCATTCTGTTGAACCTTGAGGCACTGCATCAACTGTTTATCATGACAAAATCCAGTAACTGCCTGCATTTTTCTCTCTCTGCTAGTTTCTGATACATGGTTATATTTTGCTAGTTTATACACTGCTTACCTTCTTTGGAGATGACATGACCAGTCTAAACAAGTTAAACTAAATGCATCTCATTTATTCACCACCCAACAAAAAACTCCTTAGAGATGATGGATTTTTATTTTCCTTTGTCTAGCTGGCATAGTCTATTTAGTTTGGGAGCTTATATTGATGGTCTGTTCTTCTTTACTGTTAAAATTTCTACTCCACTTCTTTAGCTGTAGGGCTAAATGTTTCAGGATTATTTAATTATTTACTGAGTCACAAACAATAAAGAAGGGAGGAAACCTGCAGCTTCCTAAACCCTGGGAATAGCAGCTGTTTTTAAAATGACACACAAGAAAAAAAAAAAACAAACAACTTGTTACTGTGATGATACAGTCATTGAAACAAATTGAGAAGGAGGCTGTCAAATCCTTGGAGGCTTTTAACACCTCACTGGACTTCAAAAGTCCTCAGCAACTTCATCCAAAATACCTGCCCTGGGGAGGATATGGGAACTGATAACTTCCTGAGGTCCTTTCCAACCTGAATTATTTCATGTTTCTAGATCATTCAGTTGTTTCAGAATTTTTTGGCCGTATATCTGTGCATCATCACTTCTTCCACCTGAGCCATATTTATCTTGCCAGAACAGGTCCAAGACAAGGATAACTTCAACATCTCAACACCTCAGCAGTGAAGAATTGCACGAGAAATAGTTTAGCTCCTCACTATATCACAACTGGTTTTATTTGTCCTTTTTTCAGTATTAACAGCCCAGCTACTGCCATTTCCCGAACTAGCACACCTGAAAAAACTGCTCTTCCAAGAAATCTCAATTTCAAGCAGATAATGATTTGAAAGTTAGGCCTGTTTATCCCACAGGCCAACTTTATCCATTGGCTTTCCAGAGCTGGGTTTTGCAGTCTTTGGCTTTCCAAGCTACCACACTTTCAATTTCTTCCTCAAGTGCTGGGCAGCAGCACAGACCATGGCACACCCCTTAGGTACCCACCTAACTTCACCAGCACTGTTTACTTCAGACTGTTTGAGAACAATAATTTCATGAGAACCTTAAGCAAAGCTGCTTCTCCAATCTCTGTGTACAATTACAGTAAGTACAGCCATCAAACTGAAAGAATACTTTTTTATCTTATTATGCCCCTTACATCTCTAGTCTGGAAGTTCATTATTACGTACACATGTGATTAATTCATTAGCATACCCTTTCAGCAAGCTGCTGAGCTTGAAGATGCAGGTCTTGTGCTAAGCAATCACTAGAACTGTTTTCTTTTACAGAAGCAAGGGAGAGCTGGAAATCAGCAACATTCCTGGGGAAAAAAAAAACAAAAAAGAAACAACCAACATATGAAAATCAGGAAAAAAAAAAAAACCTGCTGAAATGCTGGGGAAATTTGGCAGATTCAAGCTGACTCTGCATATGACAAGTGTAATTGCCAAGCATAACCCAGCCACAAATATCTGAAGATTCACTGTATTTAGAAAGCTGGACTAGAAGCCCAAATATCACTTTTACTCTAATACAATCAGAAAGTAGATATGGTGAGAACACCATCTCAGACTACACAAAAACCATGCTCATGAATAAGTAAAATTTACTTGCTAACATTACTGCAACTCTTGAGCAGGACACTGAAAAAAACCCCATGTAACTTCAAATTGGTTCTATGCAGTTTCACATTCAGATCACCAGTGTTGAAGATTTGCCATTCATCCACTGCCAGTAATTTGTACAGGCTTGTAAGCAATTATATTTACTTTGAGCTTTCTTGAAAAAATACAAGCATTTAATTCGATTGAATGATCTAATAATTACATTGGCATAAAGAGTTTGGGGGTTTTGTCTGTATTTTTTCCCCTAAAGTCTTGTTAAGCTTTTGCAATAATAGGCATGACATAAAATAACAAAACATGACCAATATTGTAAGGCAAAACGTAAACAACTACCGTTTTTTGGAGACAGGAACTGCAGATATGGACTTTATTAAATTCTCTGGTGGCAGATCCAAAACTTTTGAAAGCTAAGTTGAAAATAAAGAAAAAAGTGACTTAAGCAAAACGACAACGATCCAAGGAAAAATATTACTCCCTGTTTAAATAGCCACGGGGATGCACCTTTTATATCTGAAATCTAATTTCAGCCCAAGTGGAAAAAAAAAAAAAAAAAAGCAAAGACTTCTTAATTATTATGACCACTACAATAAAATACAAACCTAAGAGATGCTAAATGAGTCTTAGAAAAAAGGCAAGGCAAAACACCACAGAAAGTTGATTTTTTTTTTTTTTTCTCACGAAGAATCCCATCGAAGCCTTTATGGACTGAAGTAGTCACGGAATGACAGAATGGTTTGGATTAGGAGGGACCTTAAAGATCATCTCGTTCCAACCTCTGCCATGTGTAGGGACACCTTCCACAGCAGGCCAGGCTGCTCAGGGGCATCCACTGTGGCCCACAACACCTCCAGGGACGGTCGCGATCCCTTCCCTCACTCCCTCCCTCACAATCCCCGCGGGAACCCCAAAGCGCGCCACGGGCGGGGCGGGGCGCGCCCACAGCGAGCCGCCCGGGCAGGGGGGACCCGCGGTGAGGGCACGGAGGGGACACCTGGCTCAGGGGGCACTCCCGCTCCGCGCCAGCGTGGGAAGGAGCGGTGCGCACCTGGGAAGCAATGCTCCTCCGGAAGGAACCTGCTGCCATGGCCACGCCGCCCGGCGGAAGCTCCACGGCCGACCCTTATCTCCCCCTCCCCGCCCCGCTCCCTTCCGCCCGCCCAGGGGCGGGCTGGGCCGTACCATTCTCAGGCTACAGAGTGGGCCGTACCACTGCTCAGGGAAAAGGCGGGGGGGGGCAGTGGCGCGGGGACGCGCAGAGAGGTGGGTGGTGCGTCGGGAGCGCGCGTGCGCGGGAACTCCTCCTCCTCCTCCTCCTCCTCCTCCTCCTCCTCCTCCTCCTCCTCCTCCTCCTCCGGCTCTCCGGCACCGGCGGGCGAGGGGCGACATGAGCACGTGCTCCGTATCCAAGGTGAGGAGCGGGAGAGAGCGGGGGGGGGCTCCCCAGGGAGCAGCGCGGCCTGTGCGGGAGCTGGACTCGCGGCGTCGGCCGCCGCGCCCTGCGCCTGCTCCTCTTCCCGCCTCCTCCAGCCGCTGCCCTTCCCGCCTCCCCGGTGCCCAGGCTCCCGGTTGCGCTGTTCCGCTGCCCGCCCATTCCCAAAGCCTTAGTGGCTCTTCATCCGTGCCCGGCCTCGCTTTGCCCAAGGCGCTGTTTGTCTTCTCCGCAGTCCCTCAGAATCCCGGAGTATCCTGGGTTGGAAGGGGCCCACAAGGACCACCGAGTCCAGCCCTTATCCCTGCAGTCCTATAGTCACACCGTGTGTGGTGAGTGAGCCCGCAGTGCCACCTGCCCGCTGCCTTCCTGGCACAACGAAGCCCATTCCTACTTGGAGTAAATCTCACCCAGAACGGAGCCTGGGGTGTTGTGGCTCTAGGTTTTGTCACTTCCAGGTAAAGTCTGGTGGCATTGCTTGCTGCCAACACTCATTGCTTCACCCACCGACCCTCCCCCCCACCAAAACTAATTCAACCAAGAAATAGAACTAAAAGTGCATTCCCCACCACATAAATATCTGTTATTGCCTTGATCTTTCTGAACTGGAAGTTTTTATGTGGGGTGTGTTCAGAGCGGGCAGTAGGGATAGTGATTTCATCAGAGCATCAGTGAATAGCGAGACTTGAAATGTTGGATTGAAACACTTCACTTCTTTCATCTCTTGCTTGATCATGCAGTGAACAACAGCCGTGGTTCACAGCGTGTGTTTTATCAGCACAGGAAAACTCCTGCTTCTCACTGTTTTTCACTGAGCTGTGATACGCAGCTGCATCCTTTGGTGAGGAAGGCACTGTGCAGGTGATTACTTCCAGAAGTGAAGTGCTTCCAGACAAACTTAAGAGTTGATCTGAAACAGCTGGATTTCATTTTTGACAGTGGCTGTTGCCTGATAGTTTGGCAGTGAATCATGTCCCTTCACCTTGCCTCCCACATCTTATGTGTAATACTTCTTTGCAGTTTTATATTCTAGTTTTATTCCCTTTTATTCTTAGCCATATTTAGTGGTGTGGAAAAGCCAATGCTTGCAAAGCATTCAGCAGTATTTGTGTTTGGTTTGATTAAGCATCCATTCTTCTTTTGTGTATAGGATTTATACTTCCTGTGGCCAATTCCATTTGTGCATGTAGCAGCACAAATAAATCTGTAGGACACCTTTTTGCAGTGAAATTGTTCCAGAGTGTTTAGCACTTGTTGAACAACCGCTACTTTTGGCCAGCTGTTTTTAAATGGTCCTTAATATAGGTGGTAAAATGGAATGTGTCTGAAGGCATCTCCAGTTCGTGAGGCTGTTTTTTCAGAGAGGGTCAATAAAAATGTTGGTGTTTTACTGCAATTTCTTATTTGTGTAAGAAAGGAAATAACATGTCTGAAGTCACTCAACAGACACGTGATGAAAATTGAACATACATACCTCTTGTGTTTGATTTTCTCTACGTCATTCTTACTCTAGTGGCTGAACTATCCTAGGTTGAGTTGAGCAATCCTTGTGTAAGCATCTCCATTGAGAAATAGGGGATTGAATCAGTCTGTTTATTTCCAGGACTTAGGTGTTTCCTTCCCCCTTGCTGCAGCACAAGAACTTCACATGAGAGTTGAGCAGTGCAATAACTCTTCAAATGAGATGAGCTTCTGTAGAGAGGATGGGGGAAGAAATTTCAGATTTTCTAGAAGAAAATGAAAAAAATCTTCAAGAGCTCAAAGCTTAATACTTGTGTGATGAAATAGGTCTAACTGGGTGATGGCTGGTCTCTACAGGAATTCCTTGGAACAGAGGGTTTTATTTGAACCTTTTCCCAACCATTTGTCATTCTGCTTCTAACCACCTACTTTTTTTGAGTTGGGATGCAGTTCACTGTGGCTTGGGCATGTCATTTCCTTTATAAGTGACTTAATAATGCTCATTGCATTATTCTGGATTGTGTTTTCCATTCATCTCAGCCTCTTGCCTTTTGTTTTGTATTTAACTGAAACTGTACTGAGAAAACCATACTCATGTGTCCCCAGGGAATAATTTCCTTTTAATTCTAAACCTGTTGGAGGTTTTGAGACATTTAAAGAATCTACTGCTGGCCCAGTTGGTGGTTGAATTGCAAAACACAGTGGAAAGATGAAAAAGTCTGTAACAAGTGTGCTGGGTTACTGCTTCCACTAGTGTTCCAGCTTGAAACACAAATACAAAGGGGCAATATGTAACTTGATATTCTTAAGAGGCTGGCAATTCAGTGCAAATTATTGGTTTAATGGAGCACTGAAATAAAAGAACAATAAAGTGGCCTCTGGAGCCAGTCAGATTGATGCTTGTATTGAAGTCTGTTTGGGGTTTTTTTGCTGTTCTCTAGGGCTGCTTTGTTTTTAAACCAAGTACCAAGAAGAGAAGATTCTCTGATAAACCAGGTTAGTACGTTTTCATTTATGCTTCTGTTTTTGAGAAGGGTTAATCCTGAAAGGTTCATCATATCTGATTGGGTTCATATCATGAGTTCTGTCATAGCTGTGTGAGGTTTTTTCTTACTGCTTGATTGCTGAAAACTCATTTCTTCGGAGCAATGCAAGCAAATTATTGGCTAGAGTAAATGCTGGGTTTTTTTCATCTCCAGCAATCAAGATTGTATAGCCATCTTTGTCTTTGCACTTTTTTTTTACAAGAGAACTCCTCACCATGCTACCGTAAGTTTTTGCTAACAGACAAACAACTCACCTGAAGGTCTAAATGAGGCATTTTTAAGCTGTGGGAGTCAGAAATTATATCCCATCCATAAATCTCACATTCTGGGTATTTTGCCTGAGTTTCTTCTGGAAAAGAAGGAAGAAAAGCCATTTGTGACTTCTGTCCACTAGTACTTGCTGTGGACAGCAAATACTTGCTATACGTTTTCTCTAGATGTGTATGCACAGCTGTTTTCATTTGAGGACTGACTCTTCTTGGAACCAGAAATAATGTATCTTAAATAATTGCTATTTGAGACTCAGTTGGGAAATGTACTGTTTTTATTCCCAGGTTAAACTGCTTTTATCATCAGAGCTGTCAAAAGGTTTGATAATTTATAGAAAAAGATGGAGAGGAACATAACGAGGCCAGATTTTTGTCATTGCAACAACCAAGGCCTGTGCACTAATGCCACACTGAAATTTTACCCCTTACTGGATATTATATTTTTGCAAGATTAATTGTTCTAGTTAGCAAATGCTTTGAGGCAGAAAAATAAATTTGACTAGACTAGCCCTAAAAGAGAGAAGCAGAGGTGAGCTGGTTTGGCTTTTCACAGCAGTTGGTTAGAGTGGTGCTCTAAAACATGTACTTGGATGTGCATCTGTCCAGTCTGGAAGCCCAGTCCTGTTCCATTTAGTTGTGGAACTCCTCTGCATAAATAGTTGATAATACTGTTGCACTCCACAAAAGGCCTTTAGGGGACATTTGCACCTATAGTTTGAGTTTTGGTAGTGAGAAAAGGATATTTTGCCTTGGTATGTTACCAGATAATGTGGTGGCTGGATTTTCTTCAACTAAAAGTCTAAGATCTGTGTAATCAGAGTTGGTTATGTATTCTAAGTGATTTTTCTTAGGGATACACATGAGGTGATAGGGAGACAATGAAAATGGAGGTGGAGGGATGTCTCTCACTTGTCATTTACAGAACTGTTTTGCGTGGGTTTAGTGCTTTAGGAGAGATTATGCTCATCAATTGGCTCTTTTCTAGAGATCAAGCCACTGCTGGTGCCCCATTGAATGGCAGCCAAGTGGACCCACAAAGCTTTCTGAAACAAGAGCAAGATGATGATGATGTTTGTTCAATAATAAAGGCTGTTTATTTAGTCTTTAGCTTATCTAAGACTTGAGATAGAAGCCTCTTCTTTACGTTTTGCCCACATACTTGGGTAATAGGTTCTGCTTGTTCCCTTGCTTAATCTACCAAATACCAGCAATTAATGAATTGCTTAAGAGAAAAGTCATCTCCCTGAAATATATATGTACAGTTGGGTCATTTTTTATTCTCAGGAAAAAAAGGTTTTATTTTCATGAGCTTATTTATGCTTTCCTTTGCTTTCTGTGTTTCCAGCTCATGATTTCAGATGCACAAGCAATGATACAGAGGATACTGAGCTACGATTTATCACCTGTCAGTCTTTATGGAACCAGATCAAATCTGAAACAGAGGTGAGTCTTGTGCTTCACACTAAAGTGGTGTTTTGCATTTGTAACAATGCTGCTTGCTTTTTTGTTTCTGGGGGTCTTTTTGACATACTTAAGAGTGTATGGCAGTTAGTTAAAGCAATGGGAGGGCCAGAAATATTGACTGTCTAAAATATAAAGTAGTAATAATAAATGCATCAAGTACACATTACTTGTAACCACAGAACTGTACACTTTTTGCTGCTTCAAGCTGCTGCTTCTAAGCTTCTCTTCCTACTAATTGTCTTTTTTATTAACTCCTGGCATACTGCTGTTTTAGTTCAGTTAATGCTTGCCAGCCCTCTGAGGATTTTAGACTGGTCTTGACCTCAGTGTTCCAGAATTCATACACAGCAGCCCAGGATTCACAATGGATTTATGTGAACATAACTGCATGGATGTCAAATATGGAATGACACCACTGCAAATAGGGCCTATTGAATTAGTATGGATGGTGTGAATGGGCTCAGAGTTAATTTCATACTGAGCTGTGGCCTCCTGACAACAGCATGCTATGTTGTGTGTTACATGGTATGCTGTTGTTGTGTCCCTATAGCCAGCTGGCTTGCAGTATAGTATGAATAATTGTGGCATCAGCTCTCTGGCCACAGAGCAGCACACAAGTTTCCCAGCATTGTCCTGGGGAAGGCTGTAAGAAGATCGGAGAAAAGAATGATAAACAATTCTTATCTCCATTTGCTGCACCTGTTGTTGTGAACATGTGGAATGTGTTATGGAGATTTGTTTACCAAAGGATGGTTTCTTAATTGGCCAGTGGTGATGGTGTTTGGATTTAAGGACCAATTGGGTCCACTTGTTCGTGACTGTCCATAAAGGCGATGGGTTTCTTAATAAGTGCAGAATAATAAAGTGATTGATCAGCCTTCTGAGAATCATGGAGTCAATGCTGATTATTACCCAGCTGGGGATGCCATGTTACAACAAATAATTGCTTCCATACAGCAGAGATTTCCTCCCCTCCTCTATTCAGTGTCACAGATTCTGGGCAAGTGTTCCATATTCCTCTGCTTGCTCTTGGGCTCTACAGACATCAGGAGAATTTTTTTTCCCAAAGTTTGTTTTGTGATGTGCAGTAGAAGCCAGATAGATGTAGCTTAAAATCTGGACCCTTGGTCTAAGCTCATGAATTCCTCTAATTTCATTCCTACCCTTGTTTTCTTTGAGGCTATTAGGAGTTTTCCAGATAATTTCTTCTGGTCTTACTCTTCCTGATGGAAGACAATTCCTTCTATACTGACATATTGATATGAGCATTTTTTTTAGTGTTTGAATTGCCCATGGGCAGATTATCTGCAGTTATTTCTGTTGCTACACAGAGAATTTTCTTCATACTTCTTCTAGTGTATCTGTGATATCTTTCCTACTGAGTTTTGAATCATCATCCTTTTATTTCACTGTTGACAAACATGGAGCTGATGGTTGTTCTTACATGTAAATCAGTGTGACAGTTTAGGTTGGAAGGGGCCTTAAAAAATCTCTAGTCTGAGCTCCTCTAAGTAGTATCATCTGTGAGGTCAGACTCGATAGGTGAGGGCTTTAGCTAGTCAGGATTTCATTTCTTAGGTGTTTTCAAACCCTACTGTAGCAAACCTGATCCATGGCAGAGTATGTGGGAAGCCTGTGGCTTGCTGGTTTGGGCTTTTATTCTAGGGATTCTGGTAGTGTGCTAAGGAAGCCTAGCAGGACATTCTCCAAAGGCTTTGCCAGGGCACTGCTGCCTGGTGACTTGTTAGCAGGCCTTGTGCTTGCACTGGTGTTTTCCTGGTTCTCTGCCTGAGGTGTTCAGAACAGGATTTACCCTCCAAGGCACTTTGTTGTAGAGCACTCTTGGCCTTTGTATGTCCATCATAAACTGTGCTGTGGTTGTGGCAGCACCATCTGTCATCTGGTTATGATGTCCTTTCATACTTCCCACAACTGAAAAGCTGACCAGAAGTGTGGCAGGGACTGCTCTTTGTTTTTGGAAGGTGAATTTTGGACTTTTTTTTTTTTGCTTCAGTATTGCAGTTTTGACCCGTACTGTCAGAAGTGGCCTTGCAGATGTTGTTATGATAAATCTTATCAAGGGCTTACAGAAACATTCTTCTGCTATGAGGCAAGAATTTGTTCAACTAGGATCTGGGCTAGCAACAAAAAAGCAAAGTGCAGGGCTAAAATACAGTAATTTTTGCTCTAATATGAAGATAGTGGTTTTCAGACCACATAACAAATAGTCATGACAAAACCTGGTGTCATGGCAGTAACTGAACTTGCAGTTCTCATGACTTTTCTGGAGTGAGAATACCATGTAGGTGACTTGGTCACTTGAAATGCAGAGCAGCCTGGTGAACTTTCTGGAACATTATTAAAACAATGCCAGTAACAAAGTTGTTTTGACAAGAAAAGACTGATGTATTTTAAGAAAGGTAGGTAAATGTGTAATGCTATGGCAGAATGAATTCCATTGTCACAAGTGCACAGTGGAAGAAATAAAATGTACTGTAATCATGCAGAGTAAGAATTCAGGTTCTTGTTAGGTCAACTTAGCAAAAACAGTAGTGATCACAGGAAGTTTAGGGTTTGATGGAATCTGAAACAGAAGCTCAGATTGTTAAAGGATCTGTGGAAATACAGAAGTTGTTACAATTGTGTTATAATGCTCATGGTGTAAATTCTTTCAAAAAATGTCATGTTACAATTTGTTCTGAGTTGCTTAGGATTTATCAGGTGGGAGTTCAGAGCTGCACAATCAACAGCAGAAGGGGCAGAAGAATATTCCTCAATAAGTGGAGGATGAAAAGACTACAATTATTTTGTGTACAGTTTTATCAGTTGTTTAGGAGACCAACAGAAGCTCTTCTGTATTATGGAAATGGAGTTCAGGCTATTGAGCAGGCATCCGGGAGATGTGACTGTCACTCTTTGATAGTGGCCTCTTCAGTGCTGCTAGAGACACTTTGCTCAAAATCAAGTTCACAGCTGTGTGTGTCACTTTTTTGTTGCTAATAAATCTTGATGATGATTTCATTTGGAACAAGAGTTCAGTCTTGTTTCTAACGTGTGGTCTAGAGTATATATTGATATCCTGAACTTCATAGTACAGGAGGGTTTTTTGTCTGCTCTAGCATAAGGCATATCTTGGTTTAGGGACAGATTTTCAAAGGTACATACATAAAAAAAAAAAAACCACAAAATGCTACTGACATATATTTGCCTTTAAAAGTTTTATCTCCCCCCATTTTCTCTTACCTTTTTGTATGTTCCTGTTTATACAGAAAGTAATCCTGAAATGTCACAAGACAGTGTAGCAAACATAGGAATCACATGGTTTAGTATTTTTTCCTATAAAACATATTTAATGATTTCCTTTAATACTGTTTTTACTTCTTTCATCCCGAATTAGATTCAGAGGAGTGGAATATTTGCTCTCATTTAGATCTCTCAGGAAAATGTTTGCAGGTGTTTTGTAAGGTGAAAAGGAAGAATAGGAATTTCCATTAACATTGTTCCAGCAACTAATTCTATTGTTTTTTTCTGCCTATGTCATTAAGGCTTTGTCAGTATGTTGTTTTTTCCTCCTATCTTTAAAGCCTGTGGTGTGAAAACACAGTTAAGCTCACTTACTTTTCAAATTATTCTTGAGGCACTTGACCAGAGGTTCTAAGATGGGAAATGTCTGTTTGCCACATAGTTAATAAATTAGTGTGGTTTATAGATCACAGGAAAATTTAAAACCCTGGGGTTTAAGGGTTAAAGATTATGCAGGAAAGGAGTAGAAAAAGGAAGATGTAGTGGTGTTTTCACATTTTATAGATGAATTCTCTCTGTGTATGTTTGCAGCAAATACAGGAAGACTTGAGTAAGCAGTTACTTGATAATTTGGTGAGTTTTTTGAGCCGGTCTCATTCTGACTTTCAAGAGAAGACAACAGAATGGACTTGCAGGATGAAGTTCAGAGAAATCCCTACTGCAGCTCTTGTCTTAGGTAATTTTTTTAAGATATTTTTTTGTAATGTACATCTGATTAAAACTCAGACACATGAAAGAAACTTACTGAGTCCCAACAATTACCATGAGCAATATGAGCTTCAAACATGTCAACAGAAGAGATTGGGCAGGAAGAAGGAAGTCAGATAAAACCTCCTTCCCCTTTTGTTTATGTTGCTTAATAGTCCAGAAAGTCAACAACTCCCCTACAGGTGTCTCTTAAGCAGCTGGTAGTGATTTGAGGCTTTTTTGTTTGAGGCACTGGAGATAACTTTGATTATGTCCCTGTTTTTGCCACCAGCATGCTTGGTGGTTTCTACAACTTAACCATGGAAATTATATAGCTTCTGTATTTCTGATATGTGTTCTTGCCATGCATCTTTGCATGTAGGAAAGCAGTGTCTTTATCTTGGGAAAAGAGCACAGAGGGGAAAAAATAGCTGGAAATGAAGTTAGTGAAGTTCTGAAGTACTTTTTTTCTTCCTTTCTCATTTCATTCAGAGGTTTGTACCTATAAATCCTAAACCTGATTCAAGGCAAGTTGATTACATTTTCAGTGGATTATTTTAGTGAAATTAAAATCAGGCTTGTGCTTCAAACTTACCATGTAGGCACTAACAAAGAGTGAACAGTACTCTACTTTTATAGATAATAGAAAATTAAAAACTATTGCTTCAAATATTTCTGTGGATAAAGTTCTGAATTGCCTCCTGGAGGAGTTTGTTCTATTTTTTCCTGTTGATTAAGGATATTAACAAAGGCAGTAAATACTAAGTAGTTCATAGTGAATTCAGACTAAGTTTCACAGTAATTTACAATAATTTTCCTCTTTACGTGAGCCAGGAGAGGATCCAGGTATGGATGCAGTATTCTTCTAGAGAAGGTGAATTTAACTTCTTGTCTGCAGGCCTTACATGGCTGTGGATGGCTTCTGAGGGATGTTAAAAAAACAGTCCTGCTTCTTGCAGGTTTGCACCCTTGGAAAACTTTCTTTAAAAAACCCCACCAAGCTATATGAGGACATGTATTCACAGTGACTCCCTGTTTCTCTTAATCAGGGACTGTCAACATCTTGCGCTTGTTTTTCATCTTTCCTCACAGCTGATGTGATACTTTTCATTCTTTCCTTAAATATTTGAGGTATCTTCTGGTTTTTGTCTATTGTTCAATTTATTGTCCAATCACTGTGCTCATGAATCATGGGAAAAATGCCCTTAAAATTTTGTCCTTATTTTTTTTTCTAGGTGTAAATGTTACAGATCATGACTTGACTTTCAGAGGTCTCTCAGATGTCCTTCAGGATAACATTACTCCTTATGTAGCCTTGCTGGAAGCCAAAGATTGCCCAGGTAAATACTGCAATAGTATAGCTGCTTCTTTTGAATAAGGTAGCAATCAACTAGGAATTCTGGCTTTTGTCCCTAAATGCAAGAGTAATGGGGAGGGATCTTGAAGACTTTCCAAAGATTTGCTCAAACCTGCAGAGTAGTAATGCCTACTGTATTTTTAGAGGTATCCAATTCCATTTAAAACACTGAAGATCGAAATGCTTCTTAGCTGTAGCATAACAGTTAAGAACATGCTGCTTGACGTATTGCACGTTGATGTTGCAGATTGGTTTTCTTCTTGTTTAATTAGACAGTTGATGTCTGCATTCCACTTTATAAATGCATACAATCACATTATTTAGTGAGAGAATGGGCAGAATAAAATTGTCCCTTGTTCCTTTTTTATTTTTTAAATAAAAAGATTAAAATCACATGTGGCAGCATCCTCAGTTCTGTGGAGTGGCTACCTTACTTACTTCTAGGTCACTCTTAAAAGCATATGGCTGGAGCTCAGGTAAAGATGGAAGACCAACATCTTAACCTCAGTTGTTGCATGAACAGCATGCATATCATCAGTGCTTTCAGGTGCATTCTGGAGAGAGAAGGAGAATAATTAGAAATGTGGAAAATAATGAGTAATAACTTTGAGTAGTTTTTTATAGTATGAGATGGAGAAGTGTTGCCAGATAATCAAATGTCTTTACCATGTTTCTAAAAACGTTTTGTGAAGGCATAAAAAATCTGATGCAGAAGCTGATGGGGCAGCTGATGAACTGTGATATAGAAGTGGACTCACTGGAAGATGAGGACTGTGTGCAGGCTTCACAGAATAGAATACGTTGTTCAATGCCTTCTCTTATCAGCTGGTATGGCAGTGTAACAAAGGTATGTTGTTGGCACATTTTATCACCAGTTTATCAAAATGTCTGACCTTTAAAACAGAAATTCAATAACTCAGCTTTGTGTTTAAAACAGAAATTTAATAACTCAGCTTTCTGTGAGAAAATGCCAAATGTTAATTAAAAAAAATACACATGATATTGAGATTATTTGAATATAATATGTGACACACAGAACAAATGTGGAGGTTGTTACTGATGATGTATGAATGTCAGAATTCTGAAACACAAGCAAGAAGCACTATTTTATCATATCTTTAATTGGGAACTGGAAGCTTAAAATGCAGTATCAGCTTCATGCCAGATGCTTTTCTTCCTGGAGTGCTGAGATTTTTTGTTTATTAAAACAAAATTTTACAGAAGTACAGCCATCCAGGGCAAAGGTACTGTATTAGTGCTAATGGGCCATGATGTCATCTGCAGCCCACACTACATTGGCAAGCAGTAAGGAAATAACTTTCAAAATGTTTTTGTATCTTTGTATTTGCTAAAGCTATTGAAGTTTTAAGTTTTGTTTCTGTCATGAATACAAGTTACAGCTGATTTTCTCATTACTTCATCAGAGCAGTGTGATAAACTAAAGTGTACTGAGTGCATGCTCTTTTTATTACTGGGTAAAGATATAGAAAATAAGCAATGTCTGTGTACACAATTCAAATTTCCCTCCTTCCCAACAGAACTCCACCAGTTCTGTCTCTCAGAGCTATTCTTGTCATTGTTGGACTGTGTGTTTAAAATCTCTTTATTCTTTGTACTTCATGCTGTGCCAAACAGAAGGAAGAAAAGTGGCAGTTGTAGGTGCAAATAATAAATACAGCTCACAAAAAGTCAGTCATGTCAATTTGGAGTATTGTGATATAGATATGATTCAGTCTTTTTTTATTTTGCTGGCTTCTGTGTATTAATGTTTAATTAACGGCTTTAAAGAAAACTGATTCTGAAACTCCAAGCAAAAAAAGAAATTCCTCCTCTAGACACTGGCAGTCTCCTCCAGTTGTAGTCATATTCAAAGACATGGAAAGTTTCACCACAAAAGTTCTTCAAGACTTCATAGTCATCAGCAGGTAATGTGACTTGAACTTTAGTTCTTCTACTCCTTTACCCATTTTCTATTTGTAGCTGTTTTGAAATTTAACACTGAGGCCAGTGAAGCATTGGAATCAAATATTGATGCTGCTTCTTTGCAGCAGTGATTGAGCAAAAAACTACTTGCTAGATTTTAGAGGTAAATTATCCTAAAGCTAAACTTGAGACTGTGAATCAGAGTGTCTTAAGGGCCAGGTTGAGATAAGGAGGGGCTAGTTTAATTCTTCACATAGTAGGGTTTACTGGTACTAGTTGTTACAGAATTTCTGAATGTGAAACTAAATTTTTAAGATGTTTAGATCTTTTACAATTGTTTGTAGAGTGTATTTTTGTGTGACTGCTGAGGTAATGCTGCTGCTTAAAGGTCACTAGCTTACTAATAAGGGTGTATATAAAACTTCCCCAGCTGGCCAGGATCTGTAATCAGCAGCTGACTACTTCAGGTGCTCCTGTACTTCTGTTCTTTTTAATGTAATCAGTCTTCCTTAATGTAATCTCAGGCATGCTAATCAAAACCTCATGCTGCTCTCCAAAAACAGCATCATGCACTTAAGTCCCCCAGTTGGAGCTGTTAGAATTGAGGCTGCAATTCCTCAGCAATTCACTTGCTGTGCCAGCAGCAAGAAATTGTATAGCTTGTGTTATTATCTTCATCTCAGTCTTAAACATGTTCAGTAATAAAGGTGAAGTGGATAAATGTGAGAGATTCCTCTGATTTGTTAATCACAAGTTCTGATTCCATTTTAAGATTCTCTAAGGTTATCAACAGTGGACAGTAATATATGAAGTTTATTGTTTTTATGTTTGTCTACAGCAATTTCTTTTGAGGAGTTAGAGAAACGAAGTAATTGTGGGATAACAATTAAAATCCAAAGTCAAAAAGTTGCTGTGGCAAAAAAAAAGGAAAGGAATAAATCCACAATTTTAACTTAGAAGATATTTAAGATAGCATATTTTGTACCTCCTTGAAACTATTAAAAATGGCAAATAATGATGACACGATACTGAAAACACTGTATTTTGTATAAATTGTATGCTGTCCTCAAGGAATACACATTCAGCCCTGATTTTCAGTTCTAAAGCAAATACTAAAAGATTATTTGAAGAGGAAGATTAAACTGGAGAAGTTGGGTTTTTTTTAAAGTGTAATTGGAACACAGACATTGGAGATGTTTTATATTTATTTTGAATTTGTTAAATTGTGTCAATCTTGTAAATTTTCGTGGCTAATACCTATTTAATGTATCTTCTTACTTTTTCTTTGCATCTTTGAAAAAGGCCTATTATAAGACTCAGTTCCCTGAATATAACTTTTTGGGAAGGTAGGATCAGCACAAAACTAACTGAAATGATGCTTTTTGTGCCACTTTCTGAAATTTGAATCTGAAAATGGAATTTCATTTTCTTATCTACTTTAGGGCTTTAAATAGCATCCTTGCTTTTTTAATTTTATTCCACACCAAATCCTCTTTTGGTTTACTGGCAGCAAATCTTTTAATTTACCCCTTTCTGCATTTAAACTCAGTGCTGTAGTAGGAATATAATGCATTTGTTACACAAGCTTCTATATAAACTATTTCTTTTTTTTTTCCCTTCCCCCATTATCCAGTCAACATATCCATGAATTACCTCTAGTGCTGGTTTTTGGAATTGCTACATCACCAATGATTATCCACAGACTACTTCCTCACTCAGTTTCATCTCTGCTGTGCATAGAGCTTTTCCAGTCCCTTTCCTGTAAGGAGCACCTGTCTACTATAATTGACAAGGTAATTCCCTTTCTAAATAGAAATGAGGAATATATGTGTGTTGAAGCACAGTTTACATGTGTGGCCTTTAAATGCAGGTTTGTCTGAAGGTTTTAGAAAGGACTCTGTTCCTGAGAGCTGTGGATTTCAGATATTTCTACTTGCAACTGCAGAGTAGTGCAATACTGAAAGCTCCCTTCTCATACTGAGACACACATACACACACCTGCTTTCATCTTTCATTTGCATTGCCTTGTGCAATTACACTTTGACATTCACACTTCTTCACTGGAGATGAGCTGTGATTTCAGTTTTACTTTGTTCCAGAAAAAGATAGCTTTGAAACTTAGCTAAAATTCTGAAAGATAAAGTTTAGCCTGAGCTTTGCCACCTGTCAGACATTAGCTCAGTTATCCATATGTTCAAGCCATATATAAATGTTGTGCCTGTGGATTCTTGGTAGACCACAAGATTTCCAAAATCTCTGTTGCACGTGCTGAAAATAGTGGTATCATTGTTTATTACAGCAGTCTCTGTTCTATTTGTAATTTTACAAAAATAGCATTAAGCAAAATTAACTTAAAATGTTGTATTAGTGGAAGATACTTACAAAAATGTGGTAAAATAATAAACTGAAAATCAATCTTTGCATGGATATTTTAGTAGAAATAAATGTTTTTAGAAGCTGCAGTGTATTTAGTATCTCATTTAGTTGAATGTTAACACACACTAAGAGTTGTATCAAGTTGTATATGTAAGTTTTACTGATTTGAATTCAGGAGAGAATTTCTGCTATGGCTACTTTTAATTTTTGTCTCCCTTCTAGTTGCTTCTGACATCTCGGTTTCCCTTTAAACTGGGAGAAAAAGTTCTGCAGGTTCTCATCAACATATTCCTGTACCATGATTTTTCTGTCCAGAATTTTATCAAAGGATTTCAGGTAGGCAGTGGTAACAAGAATTCAAATAATGATTGTGAAAACAAAGGGTAATTACTAGGCACTGAAAGATTTCTTAGGTCCTAGTACTGCTGAATTGCATGAAAAAATATCCTTTGGAAACAGCTTGGATCTGTGAACAGATGGGTATTTTAAAATCTTTACTGATAAGGATTTAAGGGCAGACTTGTAGGGACCTGTATGAAGAAGCAAATAAAAGCTTACTCTGCCACAAAACCCACAATATTTTAAGGTTACGTTTAAAAGGGTGACCTGGCTTAGTGGGCAGAAAGAGCTGTATTTTGCTATAGATTAATTTGTAGCTTTCTAGCACTGCTGGCTGAACACCCCAGTTGTGGTCATCTGTACCAGCTCCTCGGTCTCTGGTTTGTCTTGGTGTGAGTAGGCTACAGCAGTATTTCTTCCCCACTTGAACTCCTCTGGCACAATTTGTGGATGCACATTTCCTGCCTTTTCAGGGAAATAGGAGCTGCAGAGTCATTTACTTGGTGCCTCAGGAAGGTAATACTTGTGCTCCAAGCAGTTGTGTAGCAATGTGGCAGTTATATTTACCCTCTCTCAGGAGACAAAGTGGAAGAGCTCAGGGGGTTTCCAAAAAGAGTCTCTACAGAGCATGATATTTAAGTTTTTATTGTCTTGCATAGTTCTTCATATCTAGATGTATTTCTGTGTCTAGGTCTCCTTGTAGCTTTTGTGAATTGCAGACAAGAGTTCTCTGAAGAATTTGTAGGTGCTGTAACATGTTTTAATGCAGGATTGTGAAATGGTTTTTCTTCCTTACCTAGTTCCATGTGTCAGCCTGCTAGTAAAATATGTCCTTTTCAATGTCATACACATTTAGAACTTCTCTGATTTTCTGATATATAAGATTCAATGTGGCCAGGAGAAATATCCTGGCCATAGTACCTCTTCCTGAAGACAGACTTTTGTGGGCTTTCATAGGTTTCAGTTCCTCTTATTTGAAAGAGTCAAAGTTGAGTACTTCTCCATTGGCCTGACATGCAAATACAAGTTTTAGACCTAACACTGTATGGCTGTGTCCATGTCTGTTAAAAGAATTCAAGGATGAAGCAATTTCAGGTCAGATTTTCAAAGGGATAAAAAGAAGAGATCAGCATCATGTCATTACATCTAGGTGTGATGTGACATAAGAGGGGGAAAAGGCTGAGGTACTGAAAATGAATAGTACATATAGCAAAGAAGGTAATTATGTGACTGTATGCAACTGTATAATCAATGGAATATTTATGAATTGTAATTAATTTTTTTAAAGGTGTACCATTACTCCATTGTAGTATATGCAATGTAGTAGTAAGAAAGTATTAAAAGGTAGATATAGCAGGGAGATTTAATTGTTTTAGCATCCCTAGTTCTTGGTTTGTTTTTCAGCTCTGTATTGTGGAGCACTTCTATTCCCAGCCTCTCAGTGTACTGTGTTGCCACCTGGTAGACATTAAGAAGAGAGTTTATTCTTTATCACATGATCAGTGTGAAAACATTCGGAGACTGCCCTCTTTTAGAAGGTAAGGGTGGAAATACATTTCTTGGGCAATCATGTATTGATTTGCTTTAAAAAATGTTAAAAGAATCTGTAAATGTGGTTCTGTGAATACTGTAGCTCATTTGTGCACATTTCTATAGCAAAGGTAAATTGATCAAACAGAAGACATTTCTAAATAATTTCAGGAAACCTTAATGTTCTAGTGTAGAACAGCTTCTGTGATAATCACTTGAATTTACTTTTTTCTTCTTCTCGTTCTATACACAGAAACAAGTTATTCTGACACATAACCATAAATCACTTTTGAACTTGTTAAGCTGATTTGCAGCATCATCTCTAGGGTTTTGGAGTGGCCTTTCAACTTGTTGGATTTTACTGTCCTTTTTGAATCTTTCCAAAGAAAGATACGTATTTCTTAAAGCAGCATAAGCATTTTAAATGTTTTTAATCCTGGGATCTTCCTTTACATTATAATTTTATGTTGATTTTTATTTTTTTTCCTGCCGTAAGGTATGTGGAAAAACAAGAGTCAGGAAAACAGATTGAACTGCTGACAAATGACAGCTTCTTAAAGGTAAAATTTTAAGAATGTCTTTGGAGAACAGAAATAGCTAGCCCAATGTATCACTTTGTAGAGCATAATAAAATACAAGACCAAGATGTATAGTTCTGTGTAATATCTTTCATACAGAACATACTGTGCTTTGTGACCAGTAGTGAGGAATTAGGATTGGCAGGTCAAAATTCCAGATCTCTAGGGTTGCCAGGTCAGCCTTTATATGAAGCTGCACAACTTTCTTACATCAACCTTTAGCTATGTCTAGAAATAAAACTGATAAAAAGAAGGATACAAGGTTTATTTATGGCCAGGTCTTCTCATGCTTGCCCAGACTGACTTTCTTGGAAGGTCAGTTAAGTGTTTGAAGAATGTGTAACTTATCTTGGAGGTTATTTCATAAGCTTTTAATCCTTCATAGCCTCTACATAGTTGCTGATTGAACTCAGTAGGGCAGAGTGTGTGTCCCAAGGCACACATTCACCCTACACCTCATTCAGGATTAAAACTAATTTGTTACATGTTTATCTGAAGCTTTGCCAACTGGTTGAAGTCAGACTACTACTATTGTGAGCTGTTTAGGAATTCACCAACAAAAATCTGTTGGTTATTTTCACCATCTGAGCCACTCCCAGTAGCAGCATTGCTGAAGGTCAAGGGTTTCTCCTGACTCTTCATTTCAAGTATTTGTAACCTGTCAGGCAAATGGTACTTCCCTGGTGTGTAAGGCCTTTTCAAGTGTGAAGAACAATGGTAATGGCTGGAGGGGAGGTTAGGAGCAAGCAATATGGCAAGTACAGTTACAGTATTCAAGATGAGATATGATTTTACATCATTTTATGATCCATTATCTTCATTGGCAAAAATAACTTAAGCTACAACTGTTCCCTTGCCCTTCATTCACACCTGCTTTGAAAGCTGAATAATCATCAGCTTAAAAATTATATGTTTTCAACCTTACATGTTTAATAATACACCCCTTATTTCACAAGCCTCAACTTTTAACTTTGGGAAGGAAGCTGGAATTCTCCTACTTAGGTGCATATGATGCTTCTCACAGATTTTAATTGAAGACATTTGTTCTAATCTCCTCAATAGAGGTGGGACCATTACTGCCTTGCCAAGCTGGCAGAATATTCTGCCTGCTGCATTAATGAGGTGCTGTTTATTCTGATGTCATACTAATCTGGTGTCATGGCCAGCTTTGGAAACACTTTCAAAGTCACTTTAGTAATCTTTCACATGAACTTGATGTTTCAGCACCAGGTCACTTTAGTCTTCCAGCTTAGCCCCTACACCTGCAATACACTTTATCAGCCTCATTTATATTCCATGTTGTTACCACTTTTTAAATAAGTATGGGAAGAATTTCACCTATTTAAAATTATCAGTTTTAAAAGCAATTTTACATCGTAATTATTAACAAATCTGTCTGAAATGTTCCATGGCAAATTTAATTTGAAAATATGTAAATGTGGCAGTCTGTCTTTTATCTCTGTTCTGGAAATAATAGTTCATAGTCTTCTAATGACATTTTCAAACTCTTCTAAAATGGATAATGCCTTCTAACTTCACTTTTTGGCAAAATACATTGCTATTTATTTACATTAACTATGTATGTCTTGAGCTAGGACCAAGATGAGGGAAATACAGATGTGTTAATGTTTGGGGAAATAAGGTTGGTGAAGCAGCATTAGAGAGAACTTGTTTTCTGTTCTTAGCTTATTTTGTGGTGGGAATAATTTTTTTCTTAATGATTCTACTTAAAATTATAATACAGACTTGTGAATGTCTACCTTAAGATTTTAGAGGTTGCCTTAACAGTTGTTATATCAGTGACTCTTAAATTTCCATATATAAAAAGTCTATGGGGAGAAAGATTGTTAATGTTTTTAATAATTTAAAACTCTTTTTAACATTATAAAGCTCTCTGTAGCACTGTCTTTGTTACTTTCAGTCTTTGCAATATGATACCTTTTCTTTCCATACATTTGTACTTCCTTATATTGCCTGTATACAAGGTTTTTACTTTTCATTTATCTTTAATACCCTTTGTTTCACTTTCACTCTGTAAAATTTCAGTAGCTTATTTTGTTTTTCTCTTTCCATTTGGAATAGTTTGCTCAGAGTTAGGCAGAAGGGCAGTTAAATATGTAGAGGATTCTGTGGTTTTTCCTCTTTATTTTTGACTGAAGACAGAGGAAAGAAGATCTTTTTATTCACAGACTTAAATGTAATGACCACAAAGACTAAATTACTTCAGTACAGTTACCAGAATTTTTGAGTGTGGCTTTCCAGAAGCAATATATTCTTCCATGGCAGGCCAGTGATAATGTGGTGCCATCCAGAAAATTCAGTAGCAGTAGTCAATTTCTATTTCTTAAATGTGATTTTTTATTTCTGTGGTTCTCAACACATGAATAAGCAAAAGTCAAATTAAAAACACATAGGAAAATCAACTGAATATTTCTTTGTTTTCTGTGAACTGGTCTTTTTATGTATATGTAACTAATAAAAAACAATAGCCACCCACAATATAAGAAATACGTTTTAAATGCATTTGTAGTATAAAAATGCAAGTTTTCGAGTAAAAGTAGCTATGTAACTTCTCATTGCCTACTAAAGGAGTAGTGTATACTCTCATTGTTGTGAGATGGCATATAAGTCTAAAGGCCTAAATATAGTTGAAAATGGTAGAATAATAATGCTAATGAACTGATATACAGCTCATTTGCTTAGTGGTCTTAATTAAAAATTGGTGATTTAAATCATAGCACACTACAATATCAAAACTTCAGAGTAATTTGAAGTGCTTTATGGGAATTTTGAATGGATGTTGGAATTACTTTTAAAGCTATTCTATCGCTGTAGGAAGAAACAGAGAAGTTGCTGGAGGACTTACATGTTTACCATGAAAATTATGTTTCAATTCTGAGATGTCTTCATGTTTTCACATCTTCTCTTCCAAAGTATCCTTTGGGCAAGCAGGTGATGTACTGTTATATGTGGGTCTTGTTGGGTTGTTGTTATTGTGGTTTTGGTTTGGGGTTGTTTGGTTTTTTTTTGCCTCAAAGTATGACATCTAAATAAATATTTACTCTTTATTTATTAATGTGCTGTTTTGCCCCCTGCTTCTTAAAATGGAGAGAGATGCTTTCTTGCTATGGGTGGAGGATGAGAGTATGTGGTTTCTTTACTGACATGGATGATACCTTGTCAGTCAACAGGAAGGAGTTTCCAGGAGGAGGCAGTTGCACAGATCAGCAAAAAGATCCTCACATTGACTTTCTCACATCTGAGATTACCTGTATGCATTGCAGACAGTGCACACTCTTCTACTACCTATTAGATCACTAGTCTAATTCGGATGAAGAGACTGAGTTTTTAGCAACCTTCTTTACAGAAAAAAGCAACTGTAGGAGGAACAGTGATAATTGCTCTGTTAATAGTCCTATTGCTTTGATGTTATTTAATCCACCTTCTCATGCTAAGCAATTTCTTCCACTAGAAGAGCAATTATATATTCTGTGCATGTGCACTTGTCTCTCAGTTCTCAATGTTTTCCATACTGTTACTAGAATCTGTCACTGACTAAAAAAGCAGTGTGAACTGTGCCACTGTTTGAGAATAAAAGGATGTTTTAGCTGGGGCATTTGATTGGAGTTCCTTTCTGTTCACTGCAGCTGTCTTCACCTGAATGTTAGTTGTTTGGAACCTGGTGCAGAGCAACAGTCTCCAGCAGAAGCTTAGTTCTGGAAGATATTAAGAGCTCTCATTCCTTTTGCAATCAGTCTGCATCTTTGGAAAACAGGCTCTAAAGGAATTGCATATTGCTTGAACAGCTTGTTGTAAGATTCCCATAATACTTTGTAAAACACTTTATCCTTTCTTCACCTTCTGCATAACAGATCAGGGAGTTGCACTGTGCTTGTTTGGAAAACCGAGTGTGGGAGACAGAGGAGTATGAGTCATCTCTTCAACTAGCAAGGTGATTTTTTTCCCCATTTTGTGTTAATACCACTGTACACATGGAAAGTATCAGTCATCAGTTATTCTGGCACTTAAAGCTGAGGATATTACCTGTTCACAGCTAGTTTTAGGGTTGTTTGCAAGTGTAATTGGCTGCTGTTTTCAGTTTGGTTTTCTACTGATTTCTGTGAAATTCAGCCAGGTTCTAATATCTCATATGCCCTGAGAAATTTTGCTGAAACCACTGCAATTACTTTGTGTGAATGAGTTGGGCTTTGTCTTTTAAAGTATAATTGTGGTAGATATTATCAATCGAATATTAGTCTTAAATTTTAATCTGTTGTGAAAATTAGAATATCTTCCAAATGAATAGTAGCTAAGGCCTTTCTTTTTTATTTTACTGTTTTCCTTCTCTTCCTAATTTGCCTTAACAGTTTTTACAGGGACTGAGTTAATTTTTTCTGATACTGTGAGCATAGGACTTTAGGAGAGGCTGTACTTGTGTTGTCTGTCAGTGTTTAAAATGCCAAAGTCGTCAAAGCCAGTTTTCTTGATAGAAAACCTTTCAATTGCAGTGTTGTAGCTAAAGACTTCTAAATGTGCTTTCAACAGACATGTGGCAGTGTCTGTCTCATGATAGCTGCACTCATTCAAACGATCCCTTGGCTTTGTCACACAATCCCATAACTGTAACTGCCTCTCCCAGACCCCCTGAGCTGCTCGGGTTTGATGTGTCTGGCAGTAAAACTGCACAGAAAAACCATATCAGTGATGGATGGAAGGTAGCTTTCTGGGCTGATACACAAACACGAGGAAACACACTCTTCAAACTGTACCTTTGCCATACTGAGTGGTTCTTGCACATAGCCACTTTTGTGTGTTCTTTACCCTCATCCCTTTGAAAGGATGACATGCTTGAGTTGTCATTTCTGCAGTCTTTCCTTTGTGTTTTTCTCTGATTCTCCTGAATCTTGACAGCACTCAGTCACCCCTCAGCTCTTGCCCACAAATGTGTCATTCTGCTCTCTCTACTGTCTGTAATCTCTTAATAACTCTTGGCTTTTTTTCCCCTCTTTCTTCTCCTTTGTTTAATTTGCTTTCATCCTCTCTGAATTCATCTGTCTCTTCTCCTAACTCAAAGTTGATGCTGCCATCAGATTCTGGCTTGCTCCCCTTTTATTCTTATCTGTTCATCTCCCTCCTGTTGTTCTTCTGGTCCTGGCTCCCTCTGTGGGAGCCTCTGATAGAAATACAGTGATCATGGTCTCTGCTTTCATGCATGGCAATTCTATGATTTTTTTCTTTTAATTCAGAAATTCTGTCATTTTCCTAGCAAAACCTGTCCAACACAACTTCTTCAAATACTTGGAATTCTAGCTGTTACAATTTTTCAGCTTTTAACTTCTGTTTGCCTTTTTACAAATAATTCCTCTTGTCTCTGCTTTTTCTATATAGAATCTTGCTGTTATCTTTTAGAAGAAAATGATAAATTGTGGTCTTTCCCCTTCTACTCAAAATCTTTTTTTCCCCTTTTGCTCAGATTTAAAAGTTATTCTCTGTTCCTTAATATCTCTGCCTTCCTGGGAGTCACATCATCTGTTGATATCCTTATGTTCACCCTTCCCCATCCCTTACTCTTTTTCAGTGTTTTGCTGGAATCCATCTTTTTTTTCCCTTGCATTTAGAAAGTAAAAAATATAGAAGCTTTAGATCAGCTTATTTCTCATTTTCTAACAAAGTACCTCTTTTGCCTTTCATGAATTATGCTTGAATGTAAGGTTTTAAGTTTCTGAATTGAGTTTCTTTTGTGATTGGCTTCTCTACTTCAGCCTTTCCCTGGACAGGCTTTCATGCGTTCTGCTAGAAGTGATCTTCTCAAAGATGGTGTTTCAGGTAATCTAATTTGAGCAATCTAGACTGTAGTTACTCTACCTAAGTTTTCCAGAGTCTAAAAGATGCCATGGGGCGACAGAGAATGTGTGAGCTTCAGTTCATTTTGCATTAATTCCATCAGAAGAGAGAGATCAAGAAGATTGGAGAGCCTCTCACTCGATTGGTTATGTGGAGCTAACTGGCTGGGACATCTCGTCAACCTTTTGGGTTGCAAAACTTCAAGGACTGTCTGCGCTATTGTCTTCTGTTTAGATATTGTACTCTGGTTTTTGTTTGCTAATTATGGATGGCTTTTCACATCATCACATGCTAATTATCACAGTCCTGCCCTTCTGTGACCGGTGCTGACCAACATGGTGTCGCTTCTTCAGGTGATTTCCCTCTTCAGCATTCAGAAGAAGTTTCTGTGGACTTCATTGTAGCTTCCTTTCTTCTCTTGTATTACTTGTATTACTAATCAGAGTTAGATTTATTTACTGCCGTTTGGTAATCTGAGATCTTCCTTCCTGCTTTAAGCCTGACTCCTCACCAAATTAAAATCTTAACCCCATTGATACCTGGCATATCTTGCAGTAATCTCAAACCTAAACAGTTGCAAAGGATCCTTTACTGTTTTCTCATATGTGATAACTGTCTTCTTGCCTTTTCTTTGGGCCCTGTAATCCCATTGTTGTTGTAAATATTTTTTTCTAGAACTTGCAGTTTCCTTTTGAATAATACTATGAAAATAAATTTGTTCTTTCCCATTCGCAGATCTCCAGATCTGCTTATCTTCTCTCCATATTGGTTAACTGCAGTGTTTTGTCTGGCCTGGAACAAGGCTATCTTGTTTACCATTATAATACAAGACAGTTTCAAAATGTTTTGTATGGTCAGGGTCACCCTTTCTGTTAACTCCTTATGCTTTTCTGTACAAAACAAGTACATCTGAAGGCAATACCTGACCTGAAAAATCTGTAACCCTGAAGCAGATAAACTGAAGTTTTAAATTGTAACCTTTATAAGCATTTAGTATCCATTGCCAGTTAGGAACTAGAACTCAAATTGCAATTGTCCCTCTAGATGTCCACAGAGCTTCCCCAGCCTCTTCTGAATTCTTCCTTAAATTTCTTAGACACTTTTTAGGTAGCTGATATGGAAACCCACTGCTTGAGACACAGATTGCCATCATTGCTTTAATATATTTTAAATTAAGATTTTGAGACTGGGGACTGCTTAGTGACATTTGGGAGAGGCCCTAAGAGCTAAATAGTAAGTAAATGCAGAGCTGGACATTGGCTAGGTCTCAAGAGATCCCTTCCAACTTGAATGGTTCTGAGATTCTAGTGATGGTTAGATTTACAGAGTTAAATACAGAAAAAAGCATACAGATTTTGTTTGCGAGTCATTTTGAGTCACAGAGATTCATTTTGTGGATGTGTTTACATAGTGATTTTTTTTTTTACCGTTTCATGTGCTGTTTTTGGGAATGAGTTCTGAACCCTACCATGATTGGGTTTTGAGTGTTGGGTTTTTTTTAATTTTGTTTTGATGTCTGACTCACAGTTTCAAAAATTGCAACTCCTGTGTCCAGCAGGTGTCTTTAGATAATGAGAAAAACTACTGTTCTTCAGGAAAATGTGAAGGACATTGTCACCAAAACTAATTGGTTTGTTTCTTTCTATTAATGAGAGCAGGAAAAAAAATTGACTTTGTTGCAAGACTGAATGCTTGCAATCCTGGAGATTTTTTCTTTTAAAAGGAGTTTTTCAGTTTTTCAATTTGTGTTTTTTTTTTTTTTTTTTAACTTTTTTCAGCTAAGAACATTGAAAACTGTTTCATCATTCTGCATTTCTACTTCAGCCAACAAATTGTGTCTTTTAGGATGCTGAATAAGACTGATTTGGTAACCATGCTCCAACAATGTGTGGAAATTTTGCTATCATCTTCTGGAAAGGAGTTTGATAGGGCAGTAGAAAAGTTGAAGAAGTTCTTGACTCAGTTTCAGAATCTAGAAGGTGGGTGCATGCCATCATGTATTCTATCAGAGATTATATAAAAGCTATTTTGTAATCTGACCAATGAGTAATCAGACCATTTTCCCTGAGATTGTCTGTCATCATATTAAACCATCATATTTGCAGGATTTTTTTTTTTTAATACATGCACAAATATAGGAAATGTTTATATTCTCTACTGGTATGTGGTTTGTGTTTTTTATAATATCAAGAGTGATATAAGATAAGAAATTGGACAGATCAGCAAACATTACCCCCTAAATCTCTCATACATGTGTTTTGAGCATTTTAGCAGATGTTGCAGTTGCTAAAAACAAACTGTTTTTAAAGATAAATAGCAGCAGACTTCCTTATGACATGGTATTTAACCCAAATGTATGTAAGGTTCCTTCCTCTGCACATTCAGAGCTAGGACCCCAAGTGCCAGTTGTCAGCTCTGCTGACAGGCTGTGGCTTGTCAAGCCCCCAGATTTGATTGTTCATGGTACAGGACATATTTCAAAGTTTAGCAAGGCAAATGGGTAGAAGCATTGTCTTTCTGAGGCAGGTTAACTGAACCTGCTGCATTTTTTTCTGAAGCACGAGTATGATGTATTCCAGCTTTCTTCTGGAATAGGAATGTTGTTGCTTTCCCTGGATTATGGAGAAGCACTCCACAAAGGCTGGCTTTTGAAGATTAATTGGTTATCATCTGGTCTGTTTTATGCATATTAATTAAGCTCATTATCAGCGTGGTTGCTGTACAGCATTTGGACAAGTAGGCAACAATCCCCAAATGCAGTCAATATTAATTAAAGTAGTCACATTACCCTGTAGGGTTAACTGGGGTTGTCCAAAAGAATCAGCTCTTGTCTATACCATGTATTTTTTAATAGTTGCAGTAAAAGCAGAGCTGTGGTAGAGAAAATAGGTCATCACTTTGAAAAAGCTGTGTATGTCACTGCTGGTACCAGCACTGAGGAATCTGAACTATGATGAAAAACCAAAGGTTTTCTAGTTTGGAAAAAAAGAATTAAAGCAAAATGCTTTTAAGTAGTTGGGTTCTTACCTTGAGAAAATAAAGAACAACAACTCTGGGGATTCAGAACTTGCAGAACTATAAAGCAAAAAAACAGTATTTATTTTTACTTAGGATTTGAAGATGGGTTTAAAATAGAGAACATCTACTGAATCCATAAATGATCTTAGTTTGTTTTCAAAGTGGATTTAATTTAGGCTCTAAAGGAAAAGTGAGAAGGGGAAGTTAAGATATACTGTACATGAATAGATTGCTGATTACTTTATGTGATGGTGTTGATCTTTAGTGAGGGTTCTCAGATGTCTGTTTTGCTTCTTTGTTTTTACCTAAAAATTACTAATAATTGGTGCAATTGATCACTGAACTACATGTCCATGAAGATGAAATTTTCTTATAAATTAAGGTGAGAACAAAATTGGGCAGTGAAGTACCTTAGCATGCTTCTGTTTGCTGCTCTGGTTGCAGTTTCTGCATTTGGTAGGGAGAACTCATTTCTTACTCATTATTTTTCTGCACATGAGAAGGGAAAAAAATGCAGCATATGGCTTTTGGAATATTCCAAAAGCATCAATAGTACCTAGTCCTAAACTGTCAAATTAACAAGTGTTGAGAGTATGACCTAGGATGACCTAAACAGAATTAAAGTGATGTGCAAGGCTTGTGCTGGGCCTTTGCTCAGGGCTGAACTGTTACTTAATCACTGTTGGCTAAGCTATACTGCAGACTTTATAACACTCTTCTACAAGGTGCAAGACCCAAAAGCTGCCTGTGGTTGAGTCTATGTGAACAAGGAACTACTGAGTACTTTGGAGATTGCTTGAGTTAGGAGGTTTATGTAGGAAAAGTCTACCCCATATATCAAACATTAGTTTTGTTCTAGTAGCAGAAGCTTCCCAAGAACGAGATGTGTCCGTATCGCCACAAAAGGAGCTCCAGAAGAAGACAGACCTTTATCACCTTCAGAAGGTTAGCCCTGCCTAAGCTTTACTGACTGATTCCTTAAATTAATGTTTTAAAATGTTCATGGTTAGTTCTTCCCAGCTTGCTGGAGCTCTGAGTAAAGGGCTGTGTGTGAGTCTCATCTTAAAAATGAATGAATAAGTACCAACTATGTATTTCAGGCCTTCCTGACACATAGAAAATTATAGAAAATAATCTATCATAAACCAGGATTTTAAAATGCAAATTAGATGTTTCCTTTTTATTTAACTTGTAATTTAGACATTCTGTCTAACATATTTCTTTGAATTTCTCAGACTCCTATGTGTTTGAGAACTGAATACATTGACCTAAATAAAAATAACTGCATGATTACTTTTCAGACATTATCAGTGAGAACATGCCAGCAAAAATTAATTATACATGTTAAACACATAGATTGTGTTCTCCAGGGAATAACTGCCTCCCATGTAGTCTTATGCACCACTTTGTTTTAAAGACTTTGCTGGAGTTGAAGGAATCAAGGAGGTGTAAGAAACTGACAAAGTTTGAAATGCTTCGTTTTGAAGTTGTTGACTATATAGACAGTCTTGTAAGGTGAGCCTTCCTGTTTTATATTCCTGCATTAGTTTGCACCATAAGTTGCAAATGAAATTTTACTAACATGTTAATCTTGTCAAAATTGTGTCTCGGTCCCTGTGGCACACTTTTTTTCCCTTCCTATTCTTTCTTTGAGGGCTCTAAAAATAATAATTAAAAAAACCAAAATCAAACAAACCCCACCTCTTTTCCAATAGATCAGTTGAAATAATTAGAATACAAATGGACCAACCTACTTTGGCTACCGAGACAGTGTTGAGGGAGGAGTGGGTATAAGTGGCAAAATAAAGTCAAGAGTCTTTACCCTAATCTTTGCTGATCTGTTCTACTTATGAAACTGTACAGATGTCAAGTGTGATATCCTGTCCATTTTGGGAGCTGTTTTGGTGAGCAAGCCATAGCAGATGCAGTTTTGGAGGCAGCTCTGCAGTGGAAAATGTGAAAGGCTTGTGGTGGGGGAAGAGATGAAGGCATTTGTTAATTATAGAGGATGGGGGGGGAGGCAGAGAAGCTAACAAAAGTATCACTGCCAAGCAAAAAGCGTCAGCCAGGGAGGCCAAGATGAGCAGAGACTCTTGGTGAGACCTTGAGATGAATAAGTAAGATCTGTGGAGTACTTGATTGGGTTAGCACTGCCCTTATTTTTGAATTTGTCAGTGTCTCAGCTAGAGTTCTGTGCTAAACCCATTAGATATAGAGTTGATAATAACAGACTTCTCTGCTTTAAAGTTTATTTCAGTGCTGTTCATCTTGTTTTTCAGAGATTTTTCAGTACTGGATGGGAAACATGCATTTTTATAGTCTGACAGCAGTAGACTTGTGTTGTTTCCCTTCAGCTGAAGCTTGTGTCTCCCCCACACCCCCCATACCTCATGCTTTTCCAGAAGATACCTTGTACCTGCAGACAACAGGACCCTGCATGAGATTGTGTATTTCAACGCAGCCGCTGTTCTCCGAGGGCACTTGAATGCTGCCCCCAGGACTGCACTGCACACAGCTTTAAACAAACCCCACTGGTACCTGAAGGTGAGAAGCAAGGGGGCTCTTGGGGTGCTGGGGTAGTTCTGGAAGGCTGTGTGAGCATGGTGTACAAGGCTGAGTTTTGCTGTTTCATGAAGCTTGGCACATATTCAGCTGTTTTGCAGAGAACTAGCAAGCGCTGATAAGCAACTGGGAACTTTGTTCAAGGAGCTGGGGAATCTGTCTGGCAAATGTAATTCTGGAAAGAGTTCTGTAGGAGGAATCCATTTTTCAGAGCGTGTTCTAGCCATGATATCTGTAGATGTAGCAGAAAACTAATTTTGTCCTCCACTACAATGAGGATGACTATCCACAGGGAAAAATAAAGTGTCTGTTACTCTTTCCAGAGACTTTCTTAATAGGGCTGGTGCTCAGTCCTCACTATGTAGATTAGCTGTAAGGTAAAGGCTGTTCAGGTGGAGTCATAACATTAAATTAGCATAAATACAGTGCATTTAACCAAGTCCTTTGTTTTCCTCTGTAATTTTATTTTAATGCTTGTTGTGCATTGATAACCTGTGTTTTCTGAGTCCAAGAAAAGGATCAGCCTAATCCTGCCCTTTTCTAGAAAAGCAGACTATTCTCTACTTCTTTCAAACTGAAAGGATAACCAAAAGAAAGAAATAGACTAGGATTTGGAAAAGCAGTGAACATGCATTTCTTTTTATTTGATTATAGAAGGTACTTGAAGTTGTTCTTATTACCTAACATTTTTCTTAAAAAACTGATTGTAATTTTGAAGAAAGTGTTGGTTGTAGCTGTATCTGAGTAATGCACTACTTGAATCAAAGGTAACACTTATCAGGAACTGTAAAGGCTGATAAAGATCAGCCTTTGAAATCTACAGCCTGATTTGTATTGGGTTTGTTGGCACTGTCCTCGATTTGAATGGGGGTTATCAGTTTTGCTGTGTGCAGGAGTTATTACTAAAACCATTTACAGAGCTTATTTGTGAGAACAGTAGTTAGCAAGTTACCATTAAAGAGACCTAATATGAACCTCAGTAATTGATATTTTTAGCAAACCTGTAAATATACAGGCTAGGACAGCCAAGAAAATCTTAACTACTGATGTCTTTAATAAGTATTCTATTCTCTTTGATGAGTTGACAAGATTTTAAGCCCTCTGTCATTCTGTACTTTGTACTTGGACTTGCTTTAACATATTTCCAATGTTTTCTGGGAAGATTGTGATGTTTTGGCATAGCTTCTAACAGTAGCAGTATTGGCTGAGTACCTTGCTTAGCATTTTAATTCATGTGAGTCAAATATTTTCTGTCTTTGACTTTTGCATGGTTTGTGTTTTTCTGCACCATGACCAGAGCAAAGTTCTCCAGAACTGTTCCTTCCAGAAGGCCAGGACAGAAAAGTGCTTCAGTAGAGTACCAGTGAATGATTAATATGGGATGCACTGCTTACAGGAGTCCAGCTAGTTATTTAGCAAAGCGTGAACCAAGGGTCATATTTATCAGGTGAGGGGGAGAAGAGAACCCCAAAACAACTGCACCAAACCCAGTATAATTCTGGTTTCACTGATCCCTTGATAATTTAACAAACTGAAACTTGAGATACCAGCTTCCATATCAGGGAAAAGAGGATTTGGTCCTTGAGATACCAGCATTGATTCCAGAGCAAGGTATGCTGTGTCCTCTGTGTAGCCTTGGGGCAGGGTCAGGCAAGAGCAATTCCTCATCAGCTTTGTTCTGGATTGCTCCCACTCCTGTTCTCTTCTTTTGGGAACAGCAGCTCTGTGCTGTACAGATGGATTGACAACTGGCTGCTCATTGTAGGGCAGCTTCCTGCTTGTCAGCCTGGTTATTTCCTCTCAGAACCACACGTGTGCTGCAGCCTCAGAGCCGAGGTTTCCCCGCTGGCAGCTGCAGCTCCCTCCGGCTGCACTGCAGAGGCTTGGCCCAGTTACCACAAGGGAGGCTGGGATCAATCTGTGCTGCTACAGGTGAGCCTGTTCCAGGAGTGTGCAGTTGCTCTGGAAGTTGCATCCTCTCTTGGTTGTGGTAACTGTCCTGACATTAAAATTAGAAAAGCAATGCAAAGGGTTCAGCACAATCCAGGTTGGCACATGGATGAATAGTAGAAAACCGCAGAGCTGGGTGCTGTAGGAGAGGGGAAAAGACAAGGGTTTAGTGTTGTCCTTTTGGGCAGTGGTGAGTCACTAGATCTAGATCAGCCAGAAATGGAAGCTCATGTGTGCCAGGTACTAACACAGGAGTATTGGAAACTATTGTGGTACACTCCTGAGTTATGGAAGTGTACCATAATACTCCTGAGTTCCTGATAAACTAATGTCAGCATTGTAGCACTGTGAGGGGTTAGCCATATTTCTCTGAATTTTTCTGAAACTGTCTTGTAATGAACTGACAGATACTAACCTAAAGTCTATAGCTTTTATGTTCCTTGAAGAGGAGATTAAATAAACTTGAAAATTGCTACGTGTTCTGGAAATTGTGAAATGTCTCATAAGTGACTCCAAACTGGAGCTGAGTCTCAAAAATTGCAGGAATTGAGATCTATGGGTAAACGACAGATTCTTGAGCAAAGTTATATTTTTGGCTTAGCCTTCTTTCCTGTCTTGAGAAGTATTTTTCTTTGAAGGTATCTGTCATTGCTACAGCTTTATAACTTCCCTAAAGTTGCTTGTATATTTTACTAGCATATGAAAGTGTTTTAAAACAAACTTCTATGACCTGAAAGGAATGATAAGTGGTTATTTTCATGTTAAGACAGCTGACTTCTTAGAGTGCATGAAACTGAAATGAAATGCTGTAAATTTCTGCAGCTGTACAGAGACTTTTGCCTCTGGCTTGAGTGGCTTTTCAGCTTCGCAAAGAAATGGTTCAGTGCTGATGACCTTGAATCCAAGAGGCTGGGAAGCTGCCCAGCAGAAATGGGCCTGGGAGTGCTGGTTGACAATGGCTGAACATGAGCCAGTTGTGCCCAGGTGGCCAAGCAGGCCAGTGGCATTGGCCTGGATCAGCAATGTGGCCAGCAGGAGCAGGGCAGTGATTGTGCCCCTGTACTCAGCACTTGTTAGGCTGCATCTTGAGTTTGTGTCCAGTCCTGGGCCCCTCACTTTAAAAAGGACTTTGAGGTGCTGGAGTGAGTCCAGAGAAGGACAACAAAGCTGGTGAAGGGTCCTATGAGGAGCAGCTGAGAGAGCTGGGGTGAAAAGGAGGCTCAGGAGGGACCTTCTCGCTCTCTACAACTGTCTGAAAGAAAGTTGTAGCTAGGTGGAGGTCAGCCTCTTCTCCCAGGGAATTTGCAACAGGACAAGAGAAAATGGCCTCAAGTTGCACCAAAGGAGGTTTAGGTTGGATATTTGGAAAAATTTCTTCCTGGAAAGAAGCAGCATTGGAACAGGTCGCCCAGAGGAGTTGTGGGCTCACCATCCCTGGAGAGATTTAAAAGACATGTAGATGTGGCAGTAAAGAACACAGTTTAATGGTGACCTTGGCAGTGCTGGTTAATCATTGGACTCACATGATCTTTAAGGGCTTTTCCAACCTTAATGATTCTATGAATTTCCTGCAACATAGTGTACTTTGTTAGAAATTAGACTTTTGCTTTACAGATGCTGAGTTTCAAGCCAGAAATAAATTTCAAACATAAAACTCTGAGATGAGAGAAGCAATTATTTTTAGTACATATGAAAGATCTACAGTAAATCTTCCTCTTCGTTTCAAGAGGGCTGGGGGAAAAATTATGCTTTCCTATTTTCTACATGGCAAATCATCACTAGTTTCTTCTCCTGACCTCCATAAAACAGAGTATTTCTCTCTCATATGTAAATAGAACTAGCAAAAAAATTGCATAAAAAGATAATCAGATAATCACTCATTGCAGTAGATACTGCTTAAGTGTTACACAAGGAACACCAGGATTGAAGTAGCTGGGGGGGAGGGTTTGTTGGTTTTTTAAAATAGTATGCTTCTTATTTTCCTACTTTTTTTTTTGTATTTTTTCTTTGTACCATCAACTTACTATTAAACTCACAAACAGCAAACATTTGCTTAAAATACCTACTGTCTGAATTACCTGAAATAATGTTTTATCTAGCCCTCGGAATTGCTCAAGATTAGACACTGATCAAAGTTACTGCCTTCAATTTTTTTTCATCAGAATCAAGCTTTGAAATGTGATGGAGGAGGCATTTCTAATAAAGCCCCTGACATATGCATAGTGTATAAGCTTCATTTGGAATGCGGCAGATTGATTAATCTCGTTGATTGGTTAGAGGTATGTGATGATGCAAACAGTACCTTCACCTGCTTTCAGCATTCTGATTTATCTTCTTGCTGCATGTCTGCTTTTCTTTAGTGCCCCTTTTGACAGTTTAAATCATTGCATACCTTGGTCCACAAGACCACAAGAACCCACAGTAACTCCAATAAGTCTTTCTTTATTTATTTCCAGCCCTGTTAGTCTGTGATGAAACTGTTTTGCTTCTGCTTCTATTTCGTGCTTGGCATAGATCAGATTTTGTGCTTAACAAAATTGCCTTTCTTTTTTTATCTTTAAGTATTCTGTGACACTTTTATGGAAACAGGCAGGTGGGACTCTGGAGAGAATGCTTGTGCCAGGGAAAAGCCTGGGTCCTTCTAGCTTGATAACCTGTCTCACACTGTAGCCAAAAGCAGGGAGCATATAGCAAGAGAACATACATTAATATGATAAAGTCTCCCTGGCTAACAATCACATTTTAGTTCTAAGGTTTCCTAAACTTGAGTGCTTCCTCTGTATTTCATAAACCTACCTGGATGTCATTACCAGTATATTTTAGTAACCCCAGCATCCTCTGCAAGAAACTGTAGCTTAACCACCTGCAGTTTAGAGGATACTCCTTTTACTTCTTCCAAGTGTGTTTTGTTTGCTGCTGCTGTGGTTGTGTATTGTATATTCCTACCCAGACTCTTGCTGTCCCTCAATTTTATAGATTTATTCACAGCCAACTTATCTCTATCACTTCCCCTGAATATTTAAGCAGTCTCACTTCGAGAATATTTTTTCAGTTCTGTAGTTTCTCTGAGAATGGGTCAGGACCCAGAACCATTTGAGATTTAAAATGCAGGCACACAAGTTCAGAGAGTGATGTCTTGCTTTCTGTATTCCTGCATGGTAATATGTAACCTTGCTTGCTCTTTGATTCCTGCTGAACTGACACACTCTTAAGAGTTCTCCTTCCAAGATCTTATTCCACCTGAGTGATAGCCTTCAGCTCAGGGGTCACTATTTTATATGCAGATCTGTCTGTCCATGAGCTAGAATAAATCTGTGCTGCTTTTCCCTTTCTAGGCTTTCTCAACTGTGGTGATGGCAGCTGAGCAACCAAATGCAGATGCAGCTTCCTCAGACCAGGTGGATGATGTTATCCAGTATCCTTTCTCATTTTTCTCAAGCTTGACATGGAAAAGCTTACAGGATTTATGAACCATGGGTTTTAAAATACAGTTTCATGTACACTGATTCACTAATTTCAGAAAAATTACTTTAAACAGCCTTAATATATTGAAAATGTCTATGAAGTAGATCTGTTGAAATAGTTGGGCTGGGAATGGTGAGGTAAGAGAGCAGCTTTTGTCTACAGGAGGCATTTGGGTCTGAAACAGAACCAAAAGTCCATAAAACAAGTTGAAACTGTTTGGGTATATAATCAAAGAGCTGGTATAGCTGCTGGATAGGGGTAGAGCATTACTGGGGAACAGATGGGAGGAGGGCTGTGACCTAGAGAGCACATGGAAAAATAGAAGCAGTAGTTCATTATGTTCCAGTACCTTGGAGTTGAGAACTTTGCACAGGACACCCATTCTGCTTCTTTCTTTGTCCTGATCCTGAACTGAGGTCTAAAAAATATTTAGTAGATGAGCATTAGAACCAAAATTCATGGCTACAGCAGTAGTGCTGCCACAGAGAAGAAATAATAGTTGTACAAAAATAGGCTTAACTAAAGGAAGGATAATTATATGCTCTAATACTATACCTGGCTTTCCTGGCCCTTCATTTTTTTACAAGCTCCACTGTTAATTGTCACTCACAATAAATTTAATTCTCTAACTTGGGAATATAAACCTGTATGTCAGGGAGGCAGCAACAAAGGCAGAGTGAATGAGAAGGTGGTGCCATGAAACCTCAGAAAAAATCTCTATAATTATGTATACATTATTTTGTCAAGGGACATAGAAGTATAAATTCTTCTGAGACACTACAAAATTGGTATGTTTGTAGGCTTTAAGCTTGTCTTAGCATTGGGAAAAGGAACTCTTCCTTTGCTGTCACGTCATATGCACGTGGCAGAACTACTGATCAGTTTGAAGATTTGTGTTTCTGTAGGCAGCTTGTGCTTTACCCTTATTTCCAACAGTTTTATTGTGCAACACATTGTGTAATCTGTGCTTATCCTGACTTAGAAATCTTGCCCTCCTAGAAGAGAACAGTGTGTCTGTCACTGTGTCGTCAAAAGTGTACTTAGTTTCTTTCCTTCACTGACATGTCCAGCGCTCGCTTTATTCGAGCTGTTTCTGAACTGGAGCTCCTGGGCTTCATAAAGCCCAGCAAGCAGAAAACTGACCACGTGGCAAGGCTGACATGGGGAGGCTGTTAATGTGCCACCAAGGTGCTAATAAACCTTCCCAGCAGAGCAAGGGCTGTGTTCCACCACACTACTCGCTAACTTTGCACACTGAGTCAAAGTCAGCAGTGCCTGAATGTTGTGAGATACGTTTTGAGTGCCTGGGCAAGCTTGAATAGAGTTGTTTTTTAATGCTCATCTTCCCTGTGTAATGTACTGCTGTATTAATGCTCATGTTCCAAATACTTTATTGTTGTGCCAGTTCCAGTCTTCTTTGATGTGTGATACTTAAACAGTCCACTGATACAACTCAGGCTAGCAAGTCAAAAGGACAGCACACAGCCACAAAAGTGATGAAGCAGTATTATTATCATCCTTATAAGCTGATAGGATTTGAGTCATTATTATAAAATGCCTCCTAGATCCTTGAACTAGATTTAAAAATAAATAAAACAAATATGCTAAAGAAGACAATGAACTTCCTTGTTCAGCCTCTGCTGTGTGTTCTTCCAAACTGGTCCTAACTACCTCAAAACTCCTCGAGGAAGAGAAGGGGAGACAATAATTGTGAAGATGCCAAGCTTTGCCCTTTGGCAAGAGCAAAAGTGAACTGTTTGAATTCCTTTTTCTAGTTGAAGTTGATGGGTACTAGCTGACTTCTGTTAGGAAAACTTGTGTGTGAGCAGACTGCGAACATGGCAGTTGTACACTCAGGTGGAAGGTAGGAAAATCCCCACCTAAAGCAAATGCTGTAACCTCCCTCTTTGCCAATGAAAGCAGGCAAAGGAACCAGCTGTGTGAAAAGGAATGTAGGCTGAGTGTGTACCAGCACTGCTCATCTGATGATCTTCAAAAAGCCTTCTCAGACCAACCTTTTCCCTTGACTCTGTGTAAGGAGCAAATGGGTTTATACTGGTGTCTGTGCCCTGTTCATCAACCATGGGAAAAGCCTTAGGGGAACCAAAGGGAAAAGGTTGCATTGCCCTGCAGAGCAGTGCTTTGATAAACCCTCCATAATCACTTCCATAAACCAGATCCGTACTGGGGAGGGGAAGTCCTGTTACAAGAACCAGTAACTTAGCCAGCTGTTTCCCCAGGAATGTATATGAGATGTCAGGCTTGTTTTAAATACACAACTCCTACCCTGAGTGTATTTTCCAGCTGCAGGAATTGCAGAGTCACAACACATCCTGCTGTGTCTAAGTGGTTCTAAATGCTGCCAGCCAGTTCAGAAGCAGGAGGAGGAGGAGCTTATCAGACTCTACTGGCAGAACATACAACTTGGGAAACAATGACAAAATCCTCAAGAGCATGAATTTTTAGGATTGCAGTGGAGCACTTGCCAGTTTCAAGACACAGGTAAAAAAATCCCTGTTCTTCCCTGGTGAGCAGGCTCAGGGACATGTTCAGTAGCACATACAGACAGCTGTCCAGCAGTTGAGAGGGAAGGCTGAACACCCCTATCCTGAACCTCACCCCATTTATCTCACAAATACACTTGACAAATGAAAGGGAGCAGCACCAAATGTCTCCATGATGTGCGAGAGGACAGGAAGCCAAGTGCTTTGCTGTGTAGCTGTCTCCTGCCACCCCCCTCCACTAACCTCACCCCAGGTAACTTTCATACCCCCAGAAGGTAAAACATTCAGAAATAAAGAGAAACCAGCCTCAACAGTGTGTGGCCTTTAATCCCCAAATGTGCAGGCAACATGACATTAAAACAGTAAAATTAATAGTTAATGGCTGTTTCTTCCCTTTAACTAATAACAAATTCGTATGGTTAAAGTCACATTTGCTGTGCTACATACGGTTTCTCAGATCAAATCTTTAATTCTGTACTTGGTGCTTCATTTTCTTCAGCAAGGAGGGTAAGAAGGTTGAACAGTTAAAAACACAAACTAAACTGGTCGTAGATTTAATTTAGTTCACCTTTCTTCAGAAGCTGGACTTTGCAATCAGTCCTACTTTCCTGGAAAGAGCTTAACATCACTGAATCTGGAACCAGTATCAGTAACAGCTGAGACCCCCCTCACATACCTTAGCTGAAACAGAGATTTCAACTAGAAATTTGAAAATTAGTTTCTAAAAGTATCTACATAGTAATACCATATTTTGCAGGTATTCCAGTAAATCTTCACTGCTGCAATGGTCACTTAAAGAAAACAGGACAAAAAAACCCAAATTACTAATGCCTGTAGTAGTTCTGAAATTCTAGTGTAAAGCCTCACCTCTGAACTAACTGTATCATATTGTTAGGTAGCCACTTCTTTCAGCAGAACTACTGCTACGAATCAGATCCTCAATGCAAGTTAACACTCATTAAAATACTTTTCCAACCCTTTTTCTCTACTGTTACAGATGCTGTTCTTTGACACCTCTTTCCACTACTGCACTACTGCTTTCAAACACAAACTTTGTAATTTTTTTTGTCTTGAACCCTACAACAGCAATAAACTATAAGAACAGCCCAGGTGCCTGTAAAAGCCATTTCATCACTGAGAATGACTTCAAATACAAAAGTCACAAGCACTGGTTAACAAGAGCATAAACTTTTAATACTTTACCGGCCTTCTTTTTTTTTTATCCCCACTGTGGAGTCAGAAAGCTTAAATCCTTCCCAGTTCCTAAAGCTTTCACAAAACAGAGTTTTTTAAGCAGAATCTGTGACTGCTCATGCTGTTCCAAGAGTACACAGGCAAATCTCAAACATCAGCACACAAGATTGCTTGAATCTCCTGCCTTTGCAAACTTGAAAATTTCTGAATCATCTTATGGTTATATGCTCTCACATCTAGGCAGCAAAATCAACACACAGGATGTACATGCTGCTTTTCAAGTACACAGGAACTGAGATCTGCTTGGAAAGAAAGAAGTACATAACTACCTTAAAAACAGGTTAACCAAGATCTTTGGTTTCACTCTGTTAAGTTCCAATTAAATGTTCTCAGCTTGCTTGGCTTTTGGGCAAGACTGCAGTTACATACAAATGGCAAAAATATTCTACACGTGGCCACCACAAAGTGTAGTGCCAAGAGCTGCGTAGTTACTGAACTGTACCCATTTCTCCTTGACTCAAAAGCCTTTGAAAAGGTTCTGCAAAGCAGGTTGGTTTTCAAGCACCAGCCAGCTCCTCATAGTACCCCAATTTCCCTAGTTTTTTCAACAGCCATCAAGCTGCCAGTCATTTTCCTACTGAAGAGTATCTCTTGTTAGAACAAGTTTTCATGTGTGATTCATCACACTAGATACTGGCACTAAGATTAGGAAAAGGAGTCAGTTTGAAGTCCAAGACAGAACAAGCAGCAGGTTAAAAAATTAAAAATTTCAAAGAATGCAACCTCATTTCCAAAACAGGCACAAATTAAGCATACCACAGCTGTGAGACATCAGCACCCACAGTGCCATGCTTTTCATCTGCTACAAGACTGCTTATTATGCATCAATTTGGAGCAGTACAGGAGTGGCTGGGTGCTAGCATGACATCACTTCTTATTTATAAATCTTAATAGTCCAAAAGAAAAGATAAGAACGCAGGAAGTACACGAGATGTATGAGGATGCCAGAATTTGCATGGTGGTCCACCTAGAAGCAGTGATTTTCCTAGCTTGGGCAACTTAATAAAAGGAGGTCAAAAAATGAGGAGCAGGAAGGAGAGGGACTGAGGACTTCAAGGCAGGCAACAGGCCCTTGATAGATTTATCTTCACTGACAGAAGGGCAGGGGTGTCTAGCAGAGATTTCTAATTTCTGGGATTCTGAAAATAGAGTAGAAATAATCCAAATACTTAGGCAAGATAGATTTCAGGGAAGTGAGCAGAAAATACTCAATTCTGTGGCAATGTGTCCAATTCTAAACCTTCAATCTTAGTCCTAAGTGAAAGAGTTCACCAAGCAGCAGAACTCATGACAAAGCTTCTCTGATACCATAAGCAAGCATGAACCAATTACCAAGTTCATCTACCAGCTTCAACTCAAACTCCTCTGTTAATCTGAGATGGGACATAGATCTATCACAGAGCAGACTTCCATTTAACCAGAAGCTGACAGTAAGTTAGAGAAGAGAGCAGTTTATCATTAAATGATTATTTTGAAACTGCTTTCTTGTCCCCAGAGCAGGTAACTGAAGGCCTTTGGTAGCAGTACTTCCACCCCACAACACACAGATCTAGACTTGCCATGTAGGAAATTTGCAGTGATTCAGAGACCCAGTACTGCCCAGACAGCAGCAGCCAGCACCAACACAGTAGTCTGTCAACAGCTGAATGCATCCAACAAGGCTCTCAACCCTTAACAGGCATTACACACCTTCAGCTCTTGCAATAGCTACACTGTTCCAGCTTGCAGTACATGCACCTGCTCTATCTCATGAACAGATTTCCTTTAATATGTCACTGAAATCTGAAGGAAGGCAAGTGCAGCTGCTGTTTTGAGTCAGCTGCAGCAAGTTACATCACCAGTTTTGTGTCCATTCTGTACCAAATATGCTTCCTCAACACGAAACAATACAGCCGATCTAAGGAAGATTTCTCTGCCTTGGAAGAATTACCTGAGATTTTAATCCACCTCCTTCTCCTGATCTAGAACTGACCCACCCACTATTGCTAGTAAATAAAGTTTTCATTTAAACACTCAGATTAAAGTTTATTCATACACAGCAAAAGTTCCACCTGCATATTAAAAACGAACAGATTAGAAGTAAATGTTTTATTCTTCCAACTAAATTCCAGTACTACAAGGGCAGTAAAACAATGATACACTGAAAAATTGCAGCAATAAACATTTGTTAAAGACTGATAGAATAAATAAAAACTACAAAAATGAGAAATCATATAAACCCATTCTTAACCCCCAAAAAAGTCATGGAATACAGAAATGCCCTCCTTCACTATTTCACAGGCAGTACTGTGGGCTATTTGCTTAAAATTGTCCTGGGATTACATTCTAACTTAACTGTGATTACAGCTCTGTTGTAGTGCACAGTTATGAAAACCACACTAACTTCAGTCAGAAGTGTCATTCTACATTTTTATTTACACAACCAGTGAAGGGCAACTTCTAGAACACCAGCTTTAATCCTTTACTTTTTCAAACTTATTAACATAAGAAGCCAAATCGTAATGATACAGCAAATGAGGCCACTGGTATTATTACAGGTAGCAAAGGTCCACATCCAGGTGGTACTGACATCAGGGAGCACTCCAAAACCAGTTGCTGCATAAGAGTGGTTGCCACTGACAAAAGCTTGAAATAACCTGTGTTCACAGGGGGGAAAAATATGGCATTGCTGCAAGTCTTTACTGGGATAGCTTGCAACAATAATAAAACAGGGTGTATAGGGCAGCCCACATATGCAGAAAGTGTGATTCATGAAACATCTGGAAAGAGAAGAAAAAAGAAAAGTTAATGACAGCAGTGAGACGTATTAGCTCTGTGCAAACCGTCTATGGTATTATCAAAACTGGTTTCAAAACTAAAACCCCAGCATGCTATGGGAAACCAGTTCTAGATGTTTTAAACACAAGCTGCATTTTCTCTCACACCTCCTTTTCAACCTCAATATTCCATATTCTCAATTTCGGGTATTTTACCTTGGGGCCTAGCAGCTTAACAGCAAACAACGGCCATTTAAATTATTGAACACTTGGCAATTCAATGCTGCTAGAGGGACCAGAAGAAAGAGATACTCACAACTGGCAGGCTGTTCTCCATACCGTCGCATGATCTGATCATGCGTGAACTTCACAAATGCGTCATATTGTTCTGCAAGGAGGAAACGTTACAAGTATCAGTATTAAGTTTAAATCTAGCAGAAGAATACTCAGGGCTCATTTTTATACACAGAATCCATACAAGTTAAACACAGCCCAAACTAGCAGCAGTTTTAAATAACTTAATACAGTTCATAGCTGCCATTTCTTTTTTATCCTCCAGAACAATTCAGCCAATGTCCCCTTAATTAAAAGGCTCTCCCCTACAAACTTCTGTAAATGAGAAAGATGGCAGTAAACTCAAAGACAATTATGCTGCACATAACAAAGACCTCAATATACCTCACACCTGCTAAGTATTACACATAGTATTTTGAAGAAATGAAGTGTGCCCATTTTACAGATCCATAATGGGGGCAGAGCAGTTAAGGGAAAACATGACATAAAGGTCAGTGCTAGGGTTGGAAACATAATTTTTCTGCTCCTACCACTACCAGATATAAGAAAATTAATTTAATGAAATGGAAACACAAAAGTACAGTAAAGGGATTTGCTACAGAGTTAGAAATTCTATTTGCTGACTGCCAGAAAATCAAAAGCAAACAAGAAACTAAAAGGATGAAATGCTAAGTGACTAACTTTTGAGTAATTCTAATCACAAAAGTAGCTACTATGGGAGACACATAGTTGACTGCAGACTGCATGAAAATGGTTACTGTGTCATCTGAAATGCAATTTTGATATGAAACATACTTGGCTTTGAACTAAGCACTGTTATTTCCCAGAAAAGTTATTCCTTCTATACACATACATACATACAAATACATTCACAATGTTTTATTCAGTTTTAATACTGCACTCATCAGCAGGATATCACCTTTCAGAATTAGGAAATTGAACAAGGAGAGTAATATCTACCAGATGCCGCTCCTCTCCATTCCCCTTCCTCCCTTGTGGAAAAATACATGTGCAGCAATGTGGGGTGTTCTGAGAAAAGGGCAAGGTCAAAGAAGGCAATCTTCAACCAAAAATGCAGTTAGATTTGTAGTGGTTCCTAGTCCCACAGGTTTGCCCCAATAAAGTCCCCATCCTCTTGCAGGGATGAGCTTCACCTTTGAAGTAAACAGGGTATCAGTAATCAGCAAGCAGTGCAGCAGCAGCCCAAAGTACGGAGCGGACCCAAAGATCTGAGGACATTCATCCCTGACCAAGGGGGCCTGTGGTCACAGTGGCCAGCTCCCCTCTGCCCACAAGCAGGACCCGTTTCACTGCAGTTCTCACCAGCGGCTTTTCAGCAGCCATGCGAGGACTTCAGCCAAACAACAAAATAACACAAAGAGCAGACTGAAGGATCTAGTGCACTGAAACCATTTCAAAAAGTAACACCAACTAGAACTTTTCCTAAAAGCATGCATTAAAGGCCAGAATCGATCTTGCAAATGTTCTTCTATAAAGATGGAAGTCAGCATACACAGCTGCTTTGTAACATCATCTTAGTTAGAACTATGGCTTTGCAAATTTTTTAAAAATCCAGTTACTAAAAAGCCCCATTCTTGTGACATTCAGATTCAGAAGTTAAGCAATCGAAAGGTAGGAGCAGCCTACAGTTAACTACTTGAGAATTTAACTGAACACTGCACAAATACTTACATCACTGTATCATATACATCCTAACTATTTTAAGTCAGGTGGCTAGATGACATGACCACAAATACAATTACAATACTATAAAAAGCTGGTTTTCAGAGATTCTTTAAAACTTTTCAAGGTAGTGTTTTGTTAAGGCTCTTGCAAAACCAAGTTTGCGCTAACACAGCGGTTTCAGGTAACAGAGGCAGGAAGAGAAATGAGGGCATTACAATGGTCTGAGTTTTCCATTTACCAAACATTTATTCTGCATGAAAAGCAACTCTGCTTGCAAAGAACATGGAAGAAGGAAAGAATAGGCAGTATCTGGCTAACCACCTACATGACAACTCTGATTCAGACAATACCCAAGATACAAACATTCAGTTAAGTCACTTGAAAGAAGCTATTCAACTGAGATTTATTATGGAATTTCCAGTTACCTTTCCTTTGACTTCACTTTTGTAACAAGGAGTATCACCTTACTGCACAAAGTTTAGAAAAGGATAAAACCATTCTGTCAGCAGACAACCGTAACTGGCCTTCCATGTAGGGAATTTCTAAATTCTTTTGTCAGTCTTTAAATTCCCGGGTAAGGTTGAAAATGTATTACCGGCTTAATATATGTGATGCAGTAACATGATGTTCCTAATTGCTCTTTTGGTGAGCACTATGGTAAGAACAAATAAACCTAAATCATCTCACTAAACCACAACTCCCAGATAGAATTCAATCCCCCTCCCTTTCCCAAAAACAAACCAAACAATGCTCCCTTTGGGACTGAGAGAGCACATGTAAGGAACCTGACAGAGGGGCTTCCTGTTTGTAAAGAACTACAAGCTTGTACTCCAAAAGTGTCTGAACAAAAGGAAATCTATCTGGTCTTCAAATAGTTAGGAACCCTGCTAAATGAAATGCATTTCAGAAAATACAAGAAATGATCCAATTCCTAACACACATTAATGAGAAAAGGTTCTACAGAGTCCTAATTCATCAGGCTGAAGCAGGTTAAAAAGAACAACCCTGAAATGGAACACCAGGCTCAAAGCAGCAGAAGTATTCAGCATGTTAGTTACAGTTTTAAACAGATGTGGATTTAAGAGGGACATGGAACTATAGCAATTTCTTAAACAAAAGTGGCAGATCAGCAAGTGCAGAACATCAACAGAATCTCGGGTGCAGAGACAATAAATACTATCACAAGCAACCCACAAGCCTGGTGACTTTCTGCAGGTGCATGCCTGTAAAAGGTTTTATTCCCACCTGAAGAGACCTGCCAACTTTAATTCTGATGTGTTTTCAGGTGGGAAGCAGAACAGCTGTAGGTATTCAAAAATATGTCTGCAGAACAGTGTGCTCAGATTTTCATTATCATCACACTAAATATTAAATTAGACTCCAAATCATACTGTGAAAGCACCTACCTCTGAATACACAAGAATTTTAAGTGCTCAAATGCTAGCAAGAGGCTTAGAAGACCTCAAAAACTGAAGAAAGGTCCTATTTACAATGCTATTAGCACGATCTTTATGGAAAGATAAGCTGGTATCAGGTGCCAAGAATTTCAGCTGAATTGTAAAATACAGTAATTCAACATGGACCATCAGAAAAACAGCTGAACAGACTCTCAAGCAGATACCAAACACTACTGGGCAGCAGTGTAATGGTAAGTACTGGGAAGAGAAAGGGAAATCTTAGGTACTGTCATCTTGCCAAATTCCAGAAAAAGGAAGTCAGTTCCCAAGCAGGAAAAAAAAATGAAACAAAAAAACAGTCCTTCAAAAACAGCTCTAAAGGCAGTCTTTCTGAAGAAGAAGGGAAAAAAAAAAAAAAAAAAAAAAGGGAAACTGTAAATTCAGACACAATAGCAAGAGAAAGTTCTAACTGAAATAAAACCACTGTCTGCACTGAGTAGTAATAACTAAGAGTCATACTTTGTATCCAAAGCAGCACAGAAGGAAAAAACCTATCAAAGGGAGTAAACATATTTTTTTGTCATGTATGCAACCCCATTCCTTCATCAGATTAGGTCAGAAAAAAACATACACCGTAACAAAAATAAGAGAAGTTTTAAGCTTTCAAACTCACTCTGACATGTATTATTCTGAACTGTAAGATACCTGCAAGTTTTGTGGTCAAAATTTCTTCATACTCTTCACGGATTTTCTCTTCACGTTCTTTCAGCAAACGTTCACAGATCATTCCAACTTGTCTGAGAGTAAACAGGGGCTGTTCTTTTTTCAATGGTGATGATGCTGCAGATGAAGTACCTAAGAGTAAATATTTGGGCACACCAATTTACAATTACAAGTAGATGAGAACCAATTTTTTATTATCAGGTTTCTTCACACTTTTTTCATTAAAGGAACTTTACAAAACATTTGAAGATGATTTTCTCTGCTATTTGATCCTACTAATTATTACTGAAGCAGAACTGGATGCTCAAAAAGGAAGACATCTGCAATGGACAATGCACACTATCATCAAAACCCCCAGAATGTTACACAAACACTGTGAACAACATTTACACGGCAGTCACCACATACAAATTTAAGCTTCTATTTTATATAAAAATTATAGTACAGTATATTGGTGCCTATACAGCTGCTCTGCAAAAGCCTATTACAGTATCAATGACAGAGCAGGCAGGATGGTCTCCTGAAAACAGTGCCAGGGTTTTGTCCGACCAATTTTTAAAATGAAACGCTACTATCTTCCAAACCAACCCCATTATTGACAAAAAGCCAGCAGTAACTAGTGGGAATGTGTCATAACACAACAGGCAACAGGGAGAACTATTTACTCAAATGGAATCTGATAGAACAACAGAATATAGCAGAATTACAAACAATTTATGGCCAAAAAACAACAGTAACTGGTGAGAAGGTGCCATAAACCACCAAGTAACTAGAAAAAGTTGTTTACACAAGTAGAGTCTAAGAAAACATAGGAAAATTACACAGAATTATCTGAGTACCTGGCAAAGCTGGTCCAGTGAGGAGAAATGCATGTGGCTGTGCATCAGTAGAACAACAAGGATCTGTCTGCTGGAAGCTATTTTCTAAATGTCTTCTCTTCTGCATGCGTTTGTACTCCTGTTTTATGTTGTACAGAATTTGTTCTAAAAAGAGGAAAAAAAACCAACAAAACCAAAAAACCCTAAAATAATTATCTTTGCATTTCACCATTTCACTTCATTTCCACTCAAATGTCAAATGCTGTAGATAAATAGCAGATGATAAAGGATAGACACTCTTAAAATGTGACCTGCAAAACCAATGTCTTACCTAAGACATAAAACCATTAAACTAATTAAAAGAAAGGTAACCCAGGCTGTTTTCACCAGGAAAACACTAGCAAAAATGTTCTTATTTAAGGTCAAATATTGGCACCAGAGTACTGCTAACAAAAAAAAAACCACAGCATCCTAAAATTTAGGAATGATACAATGTGCATGGATAAAAATTTGGCTATAAAACTTACACTGGTATTGATTATCCTTGCTTCATATATTTAATCTTTAATTTAATCTTTCATTCCCACACAGCATTTATCATTCAAAGAGTTAAGAGTAACAAGACACTCAAGAATAAAACATCCACATGAACTGCCATTCCTCTCTGTGGGCTGAATGTCCTACAGGCAGCACAGTGAAGAGGAAAACACTATTTAGACAACATGCATTAAGCACCTACTGCTTAAAATATCAAAGAGTTGGAAACTGCCAGGAAAAATACAAAAGCCTTCCACAACATTTTTGACAGTCTCAAATTTATCCAAACAAAATACAGTAGATGGATCAACAGTCTCTTTTAAAGGAGTATGGCAATATGTAGCACAGCTTTTGACTGCAATGAATAAAGTACAGTAAATTATTTTAATAATCTCATCTCCACTGTAGAATCATAAGGGAAAACCTAATCCTTGCAACAGGAACTACCAATCCTGTGTGCCTTCTCTCTGAAATTCCACATACCAAATGGCTCTCAGGTGCATCAATGGCCTAACTGCATATCCCCTGGTAATGTAAAATATTAAAGAAAAAAAGCAATTTTCTATTTTTTATATTCTTCCCATAAGAAATTTGCAAAGATTCTCATCCTTTATGAGAACTCTTACTTTTAAATGCTCAAATGCTTTAAGAAAAAATTACCTGCACAACTGGCTTCCAATGACACTTCTAGCCTTTTTAGCAAGGACAACTTTCCAAAACTCAGGTACATATAAATTCACATGATCATGTCAGAGTTACAAAGGACTCCACTCAGACCCTTCCTATTTCTGTCTCATTTTGTCAATACAATACCATGAAAACTTAAACCAAATTTCACGTTTGTAATCCATATGCTACTGAGGTTCCATTTCATTTCATTTAATGAGGTTCCAACATTTCTAATAAGGAACCATGTGATGCAGGAAACTTCAGCTACCACCTTCTTCAGTCAGTGGCTGAAGCCTCTGCTAGACCAAGTGGAAGCAAACACTTAACAATTCTCAGTTCAGATGTTTAAATACTGACATGGTTCAATTCCATGAGTCAGTCTAGAGATTTCCAATTTATAAAAAGAGACAAAACTGTTTTGAGTCAACAGAAGTGTCAGCAAAGGAGCTTCTTGGATTTTGTCCATTGATTAAGGACTTCATACCTTTTCAGTCCCAAGCCTGCAGCTGTAAAATTTTCAACTCTCTAACAGAAAGTCAGTAATATGGTTCAAAGAAGCAGCAAATACAGAAGACAGTAATAAAACTATTTACCTGCTGTGCTTTTTTATTACTAAGAGAAGAAACCACAAGAAAGTGGTGTGGGGGGATGGAGGATTCATACTTTCTGTAGGACAAGATACAAACACTCCTGTACAGTACCAAAGTACATAAATCATGTTAAACCAAGATGCAGTCAGGCTTCCAAAATTAAACAGAATCCCATGCAGAGCTGATCATGTACATACACACATCACTCAGAGAGTGGCCTAACCATATTTATACTCAGTGGCATTATGGTGGCAGAACAATACTTCTCCTCAAAATCAGTTGCTGCTCTGGCTCCAGTGATACTGTGTAATTCTGAAAGGGAAGCAAATTAGCTCATGTGATCATCTGTCCTAAAGCATGTTTACACTATGAGAAACATGACTGCACATATTCACACTGCATTTGTATTAACTGAAGAACATAATAGACCATGACCATCCTTCACTATGACTACTTTGTCCTGGCCATACTTTCTGAACTCCATGTGAACTGCAAAAAAAACCCCAGCCAAATTTCAGGTGTAACAACTTGAATAAAAATCTTTTCTACAGTTCTCCTTTCTTTTTGCAGAAACATTCTCAAACCACATTAACCACCAAAATCATTATGCCATGTCTCCTTCAGTCCTAACAAAACCTAGAAATTAAACAAGGAATTAAACAAAGAATAATTTAGAGAAAATGTTAAAATACCAGGCAGGATAGAAGGAACAAAAGCAAGGAGGGATGTGTGGGGGAAACAGGGAGAGAAATCAGGCGTGGACTTTGGGAAAACAGCAACAACTAGGATAGAAAATCAGGATTTGCGCACCAAAGATACATGATTCTAAATTATACTGAATTGTGGACAAGAAGTCTCAATTATATTACACCAATTGCATCTACTTCTAATTTGGCAACATTTTTTAAATTGCCACCTTCAAATCTTGCTGTGAAAATCAAAGATCTCAAGAAACACTACTGACAGATCTGGGATCTGATAAAATCACTTTAACAGTTAGCATTACTATGACTTCAGCTGAAGGTATAGAACCAAGCAAAGTTTAAGAGAAAGGACAATTTAAACATGACACTGACTCCACTGCAAACTGCAGTGAGAAGAAAAAAAGCCTGAAATGTTAAGCACTGACTGAACACTTGCTAAGCATGCCCATAACCTGGTTTGGTAAATGGTATTCCTCCATTCAGACTAACTTAGAAAGATTTAAGTCACAAATGCTCAGCACAGAGAACTGGACTGCAAGGCATACTCGGTACCTTGCTGATAGCAGGCAAGGAGACTGACTCATCTCATACTTCCCTATTTCCAGCACTAATAAAATGGAGATTAACAGTCAAGAAATGTAAGTTTAACATAGCACCAGACTTTCACTGACATTTCACATGAACAATGAGACCAGGAATGTTTCAAATAAAGCAAGTACATTTTTATATCAGCAAAGGCTAAGTAGACATTCTTATTAACCTACAGTAGCATAACATCTTAAAACTACTTCACTGTGAAGTGAAATGTAAACCTGCAAATATTTATGACTCATTTTAAATGAAAATCTGAAGGCCAAATTAAAATAATCTAATACAGAAAGAAAAATTGCTTAAATGCACCAAGTTACTTCTCTCATTTACTGTTCTGTTTTGTAATTCCACACAAATATATTAACAATATTTTATTCCACACAAATACATTAACATATTTTTATAGTATCTCAGCACTTGCAGGAAGCCATGAAATATTAAGGTAGTGCAAACCAGACAACTTCTGAACACCACCTATACAGCAGACATCTAACTGTGAAGACTTTTAAAACTTTGACCCAGTTAAACAAAGCTTAGAATCAGTAGATCCAACCTACTTTTGCTTCCAGAAAACCTTCCTGCTTTTACAAGTTCAGTTTTTAACTTCTCTGGCTTCCAATTAGTTCTGACTGTTCTCTCTGCAGTGTACAACTGACTTAAAATGTGCACTGAAGTGGTGTCAAACACAGCACAGTTTTTTTTATGTGCCTCAGTGTGGAGGCCCAAACTGTCCTTTAAAACAATGACATGCATTTTAATTATTTTATATATAAAAACTTAGAATATGAAAGTACACTCATTAAAGAAAATCTACTGTCACCTTCTCCAAGACTATAAAATTTAAGTGAGAACCTGTATCACGTATATCACAACTTATTCGATATTTTAAATAAAAGCTTTTATCCACCTTGAACATACACTGAAGTTCAAATCAGATACTGTACATCAGACAATCATATGATCTGAGATTACAAAAGGAATATATTTAATATGATGAAACACACATCACTGTGGTCTATCCTCAGTTTCTTTGAAATTTCAGTCTACCCCCTGTGCTCAGTGTTTCTTACTGGTTAGAGATGCCTCTGAAGGCGCAGAGCTATTTAACAGGAAACACCAGGCAAAGGTGCTGAAAGTGAAAATCAGACTTGCGAATTTGGTGTAGCAGCAAGAAAAAGCCACACCAAAATGATTTAGTACTTCATAAATAGCATTTCAAATTCAACATGACTATGAATCTCTGTCAATGACACAATAATCTGTTTTATGCCCCTCTTCTCCTTTAGGTTCAAGGCTAAGATCAAGAATGACAAATAAAAACTGCTACTGTCTCACCAGAACCACCAAAGGCATCAGGGATTCAAATATATCCAAATGTAATGGAATACATGGATACTCTTTTATTATCCAGAGCTGTGTACTGAGAGCATAAAGTTAAGTACACAGGTTCTTTAAATTCTGCATTAAGATCTTTCAGGACTTGAGATGTCATTTGAAGAATGAAGATTTCTGAATGAAGAGAGGATGAAATATGAACAGGACAAATTAGACTTCAAGTTTGACATCTGAAATATGATTGTCACACTAATGAATTACAAAGACAAATATTCATTTCCAAGGAGTGATGCAGTCTTCCTACTTTCTTTAATTCATGATAGGAAGTTAATATTTTTCAAAATTCTGCCATCTAATTACTTCACCCTGACCTCAAATTACTGAGAAATTATGTACAAAGGAAACAGCAGTTCAACTTAAAGAGTTAAAAAGGCAAACAATTATTTTCTCCATTTAAATAACTGCTTATCAACTATGAAGGTGCTGATTGTTTCACCTGAAGGACTTTCTTCTTTGGGCTTGATTTTTAAACTATCAATCTCTCATCACAGTTCCTGACTTCCCTCATTTAGCTAAAGGAAAATTCAGCAAAACACACAGGAAGGTGACTCAATGCGCTGAAATCAGAGCAGCAGTCTTCCAGGCCTGAAATGGAACCTTTAGCTCAGGTTTCAGTTGGCAATGTCACCATTCAATGTATGCATTCAAACTTGAACCATGCCTGAGATTTCTTCTAAGTAATCAATCAAATGCTATCCTGATGTCAGTGGCATACATCTTTAGGGATTTCAGCTTCTGTTAAAGCAGAACTGCTGCACTGTCCTAGTTCAAATTAACACATTTCCATCAGGCCTTCAACCTTATTCAACACCTAGTTGATGTTACCACATTCCTACTTTTGGTCTCCCCACCAACTACTAATATGCACTGTTAATTTTAAGATGCCAGTTTCCCATAAAGGCAGCACTGCAGCAAAGTAATGGATAAAGATATTCCTCAGGGTTTTTTCCTACTTAACCAGGGAACTTGGCAGAGACAGAAATTAAAACAACCCAAATATTCCTCTTACTCTCTTGCTTTGGTCTCAGACGTCAACCACTCCACTTATGCTTCTCAATTAGGCATGTGAAGAGGTCAGTAACAGAATGTATACTTTTGGAAACCATGCTCTGAGCCAGAGAGAAAACACTGATAACAGGTACATGCTGACACCTCATAGCCACTGGCTATAGCTACAGAATGAACAGAAGCATCTTGCCACAGACTGGGGCACACAGCAGGCCACCTCAGGAGATCAAGTTACTCCAGGTTTCAGGCTGACAAAAGTTCTGATTCGCCCACAAGCTGGATGTTCACATATGCATTAGCTCATTCTGCAAATGTATTATTTCAGGAAGTCCCAGTTCTCCTGATCAAGGGATTGAGGAATGAAAAATAAATCAAGCAATGCAAAATGTATTAGACACAGCAATTAGATCTTTCCCTTCACACAAAAAATTGTCATACTGCATTTATCAGACTTGCCATTGAAACAAAAAAAAAAAAAAAAAGCTTCAGCATTTTATGACATCTACAACCAAGGGTATTTAACATTTATAGTCACCACAGGCATCTATACAGAAATTTCTCATATAAATTAAATTATGAAGTCCAGATGCAGCCATTACGTGCCTTGTTTTAAGGGATGGGAATGTTTTGGTTTCTAAAATCCTAATGATTTCTGCAATACTGGAGCGCAATGAGAAACTTGGCATTTCACCGAGACAATTTAGCAATAAATACACATGCGGATAAGTTAACAAAACAGAAATTAAGCACAAAGAGATGCAGAACTACTAATATGTCACATTCCAAAGCCACTGGATCTGTTCATTTAAAAGCCAAACCTAGGCTTGGCCATTGCCTGACCAAGTTTCAGACAGAAGTAGTTCAGTTTGCTCAAGAGGGCAACTCAAAGGTCATCGGAGGACAGCCCACAGGGAAGACTAACAGCTCTTCCTATTCAAAAAGGTCAAAGACATTTTCTAGCATTAACTTTGAAAAACTGTGTCAACTACATCAATCTCTTTCCAGACTTTTCTGTGAAAGAAAAAGGACATACTAAAGGCAAATTTATCTACCTTCTGTTTGTGGAGTCCCCCATGAGAGGCCTGTTCTCAACAGCTCTGCCCACTCCGGTTTTTAGTTTGCAACATTAGTTAGTTGCTGGGGAAGTGTTGAAGCAGATGAATGTTTCAGATGGAGGAAGAACTGCACGTGCTAAAGTCGGTGGAATTTTAAATTACTTCATCCTTTTTGACTGCATAGAGGTCTTTCAAGTTAACCTCTGGTTTTGGATGAAGTGTGGAAAAAAAGCTTGTGATCTCAATCTGTCTTCAGTGTTTCTATGTACCAGGAATTACGAGATTTAAATCCCGAAGATCAACATTATTTCTCCCTTCTGTTACCCCAATTTCTTTCAAATGTATTTCCCACTGTAGCTTCTATCTCAGAAATGTCCAGACATGCAGGCTTTCAACAAGTAACCTGCCTCTGAATTTAAAAAAGTTTAAGTGTAGTTTTTTTCTTTCTTTCTCCCCACTCCCAAACAATCTTTCATCTGGGTAAAACTGCAACCAATGGTTCCAAAACATCCAACAGTGAACAGAGAAATAATACTGCCAATGTTTTCTCCTTTCACCCTCGAATTCTTTTAACAGCTTTGAAACTGAAAAACACCCTCTGGACTTCAGAGGAAACCCAACAAGTGAATGCATAACACACAGGCAGCATCCAGACCCAGGTGCAGTTAATCTGATTACACAAAACAGTCTCATTTAGAGCTAGAACTCACATGAAACTAAAGCTTATCTGTAGTATTCAAGCAGTAGAAAAATATTTAAGAGGAGCCACTCTTTCAAAACCAAACCAGTTTTACACCAGGCAGGTATGTTCTGCACTGCTTATAGTGAACATAGTTTTAAAAACATCATTCTACATGCAAATAATGCTATTCAAAAATTAGCAAACATACTCATGAGTATGCTCAAGCCAGTAAGCACAATTCCACAAAAAGTACAGACTGTAAAGGCACAATTACAGTTTGGCTGCCAAATTCACCGAGAAACTGGAAGTGACCTAACAGCTGTTCAAATAACCACAAAATATTAAAACACTCTAGTGAGAGATAAATTTCATCTTGGAATAAGCCTATCCTCTCTCAAACAGACATTGGTCATTTGTCTATGACCATTCTATACAGACAACTGTTTTTTCATCTGACTACCACACTGTGTTCTCAGTTCTCCATACACCCCTCAATCGATCTGTAACATTCTACTTCCAGGTAATTCATTTTTGAAATGAGGAACGATGTGGTAAGAAGTCCTGGTGCTGATATGGTCTCCACTGTGTGAAGTTAAACACTACCAGGTCAGAGTATCAGATACAAGAAAAATGTTTAAGCATGAACTTAAAGTCTAAGCATCAGGTCTCCTTTATATCCGGAGCTCTCCTTTCATATGAACGTTCATTTTCATTACACAAAATTCAGACAGATGCTTTTTAAGTGCTGGAAATCTAAGGATTACAGTAACAGGCTGAGAAAAGCCCAAGTCAAGTCAACTGAATTCTGGCTATTGTTAATAAATTTCCCAACACAAAAACTAGCACAAAATGGTGACTTGGTAACACATTTTAAATCGGACTGGAATTCTTTTCATACATACAGCAAGATTTATCTGACTCTAACGCAGACAGCTGCATCAGAAATGGTCATGTGAACTCATTTTAGAGTCAATGGAAAGCAATATATATTTCTGCAGCGCTCTAGACCTCAACCTAAGTCAGAGCTCTAGAATAAACCATCTGATTCTTCCAAGTGGCTACCAGGAAAAATGCAAACTATTAGTTCACAAGTACATTTACAAAATTAGATGAATCACACACAACCTTTCAACAGGCCTCTTTAAAATTATGAACTCTATTTTGCTCAGTGAGAGTTGAAATTAAATATATACAATGTGATAATATCCCCAAATTCAACTGAAATTTAAAGCTAAGCAAGCTGATTAACAGATGCATTTATACCAGCACGGTATAAAGATTTTTTTTTTCTCTAACGGAAACCACAGAGGGAGCTTTTAAGCAAAACCCATGTAAACGTGCACAACTTATAAATGCTTCACGTTTTGCTTAGGAGTATTCAAGCGCTGTACGAGGCATTTTGATTTACTGTCATTCACTCTTCATTATATTAAACACATTTTTTATACATAAAATACGCCCTTGTCTGTACACAAATCCCCTTTTCACATGGATTACCACCTGGACCCCTGATTTTCTCAGGAGATAAAGAGGCCTGTATTTGCTCAATTTCAGTAACATTTCAGTTTTTAAGCCCTTCAGAATGGTTAGAGTAGAAGCCTAGGTATTACCTCAAATACTGCTGTAGGTTGTCTCTTCTGAAAATTTTATTGATTTGCCTCCTTTCAACAATACATATTTACTGGCCAGACAATATTTGTATTAAATATTCATAACATAAGCTCTCCAAACCCCAAAGAAACCAAAAGAAATCACTGCAAAGAATACTTAGCCTCTAAAATAATTAAATTAGGTCTGATTTTAAATATCTATTTCAAAGTACATGCAATGCCTCGCTGTACCAGGGAGTGCCATCCATCACAGCTCTCATCCCAGACCGCTGACTCATTCAAGATCCTTTCCTAGAGGTTCAAAAAGATATCAAGGCACTGATGCCAAGTTTTACTCTGTATGCCTTCTATATTTCCTCCATAGCAATTTTTTATTATTTGATTAAAAGCCCTAAAAAAATGTTTTGTACGGTACCGTTTTCCGAACTAAGAATATTGAAACAAGGCACTGTCCTATGTGTAAATGGCAATTTGAACATTCAAACTTAGTGCTTGGTAACCCGGAGCCAACTTGTGTTATAAAAGGGAATACCAAACACAACAGCGGAAGGAATTCTGCTGCAACAACTGCAGAGGGTTTTTTTTTTTTTCCCTGCACACAAAGGACACGGGTACATCCATACCTCGGCGCTACAGCCGCTCACGGCCGCGAGCTGCACCGTCCCTGAGTGCATTGCTGGAAGCTGCCCACTGGACTAAGCATGGCACGGGCCAACCAATCCTTCGTGCCCAACCAAGATTCGTTCCTTTCTTCTCTCCCTACTCGCTGCTAAAAAGAACTCGGTTGATTTTTAATTGACAACCATTACACAAGCAGACCTCGAGCTTTTAGGGCCGCCGGTTTGCTCATCCCTCGCACCTTAAGAATGTAAAAGGGTTTCGCTCTTGCCCCGCGTCTCCCAAACGAGAGCAGGAGACCGCCCGATTCCATTTTATCTGCCCTAAAGGCAACTCTCACCCTTGCAACAACCGCTTTTAACGCTCGGTTTTCCTACGGAACTTTTAAGGATAGCACAGAATGGGTTACCCGGGACGATAGCCCGCATTAAGGAGCTGGGAAGTGGGATTACCCCTTTGTTTTATTCGCTTTTGCCTTTTCCCACTGGCGTTTTGCGGGTGATGGATGACAGGCCGGCCTCCCCGCCCTGCCCCCCTCGCCCTCCCCCGATGTCTGAGCAGCAACGGGAGGAGGTGCCGCCGCCTCGACCCACCGATAATGGCTGCGAGGAAGGGATCGACTGGGGCCCCGCCGACTCCCGACCCACCTCGGTCACACCCCTGTCCCCTGCCGCCCCCAGCGTTTCCGCAGCTCGACTCGCCCCTGCGGCTCTCCTTGCCACATCTAAGCACCCGTGGTACAAGGAGAAAAAAAAAAAAAAAAAAAAAAGCCGGCCTCCTCCTTTCCTAGGATCGAGCTTCCCCCCAACAGCACCCCCATCCCCCACGCCGCTCGGGTCCCTTTCTCCAGCCTCATCTCACCCCCCCGCCCTCACCGACCCCTTTCCTATGGCCACCCGCCCGCATCGGCTCAAGCCGGCCCCCCTTCTTCCTCCCCGTCCCTCCTCCTCCTCCCCCTCCTCTCCTGCTGCAAACGGCCATTTCTATTGTGTCTCTCGGTGCCAAGCCGAGCAGGGATCGCCCCGGCCGCTGCCAGCCGCACAGCCCGGCAGAAAATGGCTGGAGGGGGACGCCAGACCCACCCAACCCCCCCTCTTCCTCCTCCCCGCTTCCCGGCCGCCTTCCCGGCCCCCTCCCCGCCGAACTGCCCCGGGGAGGGCTGCCGGGCGCAAGGAGTGCCGCGTCCCTCACCTGTGGTGAGCCGGGACGACACCTCTCCGAAGGGCGAGGGCTCCATGCGCAGGTATTTCTGCGGGGAGGAGGCAGCGGCGGCGAAGGAGGAGGAGGCGGCTGAGGCCGGCGCTGACAATGGCGCACATCGCCTTCGCTTCGGGGACGCCGGGCTCAGCAGCGGGTCGAAATCCAGAGTCCTTTTCAAAGTGGCGCCGCAAGCCATGGCGCGGAGCGGCCGAGGGGGCTCGGAGCGAGGGGCAGCGGTGGAGACAGCAGCAGCCGGCCCTGCCCAGAGGCGTCTTCCCCGCTGTCTGGAGTGGGCTGGGGGGGAGGGAAGGGAAAGGAGGGGGCGGCTGCGTCAGGGCCGCCTCCGCCGCCTCCCCGCCGGCCTCTCTCTAGGGAGCGGCCCCGGCAGCGGCAGCAGCAACCCCGGTTCAGTCCGGCTGGATCTCCGCTCTCCTCGCCCGCTCCGCCCTGCCCGGCCGGGACAAATTCCGCCCGCGGCCGGTGGCGGGACACGAGCAGTGCCGAGGGACGCGGTGCCGGTCCCAGGTGCGCGGTGCGGGGCGGCCGATGCGGCGCGATGGCGATGGCAGGGCCCAGGCGGCGGCGATGGCGGCGGCGATGGCGCTCCCGGCCGTAACCCCCGCACCAGCAATATGGCGTCAACAACAACGCCGCCGGTTCAAACGCCAGCCCCCCCCGCCGCAGAGGCTCGCGGGACTCGTGGTTTCCCCGCCCCGGCCCACGCCACTCAAAGATAGGATGGCCCTGGGGAGCTGGGACTACAGCTCCCGGCGTGCACCGCGCCGGCAGGGTAGGCTTCCGGGTTCTGGTTTAAATCCCCCCTGGGAGGGTGCGGGCTGGGCTGTGGGTGGGGGGCGCGGGGGGACCCAGGGGGAGGGACGGTCCCCTTGGAACGCGGGGACACAGAAAAGGGTGATGGGCCTGCCCTGCATCCCGGTAGCGCAGGTGTCGAGCGGGCCGGGCGGCGGATGTACGCCCGCGTGGCGCTTGTCTGGATGTGAAATCGGGGGCAAAGTGCGTTTAGTGGCCTCCATGGCGAGGGCAGAGCAGGGAGCGTGCGGGAGTCCCAGGTGACAGCTAAGGACACGCGTGGAAAGGCCTCACGATGCCGGGATTTGTGTCACGGCGTAACCGAGTGCTTTCCTTGCAGTTGCCTAAAACACATTCTTGCTTAAGGAGGGTTTTGAGGGGACAGGTTCAGAGAACTATAAAGCTGCTGCTGGGAAGAGTACAGCTCTTTCCTGTGCAGCTTCCTGATTGAAACGAACTGTGTTACAGGTCACCGCAGTGGGAAAGCTAACAGAGGTTGATAACCCCCCAAACATATGTAACTTTTAGGTTTTCTAATAATTATCTAATATTGTTAATTTAACCATAAACACAGAGACGCATTGTCTTTGAAAGACAAAATTATGAATATGCTGTCATAAAGTTTTAACACTTTGGTGTTTTTTGATTGTGTTCTGAAGTGTAAGCTAGACTTTTTCTAATAGCACAAAAAGTCCCCACAGACCTTACCATCCTTTGGAAGCAGGATGTGCTGTACATGTTTGGTGTGTGGCATATATTGCTAATTAAGCCATAGTGGCACCCTGATTGTGCTGGCACTGTGGTTGTGCTGCTCTTGGGGTAGCTGAGGTTTCAGGTGGCGGGGTGACCTAGCAGAGCCTTCCTTCTCAACAAATGATTTGTTTTCTGACACAGATAGCTTGTGACAATGTTGGTGCAATTAGGTGGAGTTTACCTTACCTGAGTTTGCCTGGGTTGCCTTGGCCTAAAATTAATGCTGGAAAATTGCAAAATGAATCCTCTGCTGTGAGCTGTTCCTCTGAAGAGGAAGTACTTGGAGTGTTTCCTTCGAAATAAGGATGCTGACAAGCCTTTCTAAAACTGAGACAAGTTCTGCTTCTCTGCAGCAAGAGTCAGGAAATGTACTGATGTTATTACAGTGTTACAATTGTCCTACTATTAGTGTACTGGTATAACTGCTTCTGTGGATACTCTTCTTTGGAATAATGCTGGCTGGTTTTCCATTCATTTAATTCTTCATTTCCATTACATTTCCCTAAGCATATTCCCTGTGTTTGGGCACTGGTGTTAAATATTCTTACCAAGTGCTTAACCAAGGAAGACTAAGGCAAAATTGCTCTTGCAGGCTTTGAATTAAGGGAGCCCCAGGTGTCTCTCAGTGTGTGTGTGATGTACCTGTTTAGTTTGGAGTGCTCTGTGCCTTGCTTCTGCCATCATTTGTATGCTGAGAAGTGCCTGTATTTGGGTGTGGTAGTGGAAAAAAAAAAAAAGTTACGTTTCAAAGTAACCAGTACTTCCCCACTGAAATGATTATTTTAGATATATATTCTGCATTCAGCAGCAGAAACAAAGATTTGGTGACATTAACCATGTGGCACTAGATCCTAAGGACACTCAGGCACAATTTAAGTCAATTAAGACAGTCTGAGGAATCAGGTGAAACTTCATCAAGATAAGGTACTAGAAAGTCAGCTTTTACCAGCACAGGCAGCACTATAATTTTAAGCAATTGATTAGAACAGTGATTGTCCTAATCAACAGAGTTATTTGGCTTTCATCTGACCTTTAATTTGTTGAACTAAACTGAAGCAAGTCTGATTTAGGTCAAAATAAGAATTCACATAGCCCTTTGCAGCAAATTAAACCCAGACAAACCAACATCACTTTGCATGTAGACAAGCCCTTAGGCAGTGAAATGTCCAACAGCAGTGACAAAGTGCTTGATGGTTGTCAGGCAACATGTGTTTTTACTTTCATTGTGGCAGGAAACACCATAGGGTCAAGGCTGCAAACCACTGTTTATATTGTTCTTTCTTCTACTTACTTATTATATAATCAATTTGCAGTGCCCCATTATGTGCTACAGGGGGTGCCTTTAAAATTATATATTATAAGAATCTTTTTAAAATAAATAGTACCCACAAATTTTATTAATACTGGGAGTGGGAGAGCTGATTCATAACTGGTGTTGTGCTGGATTTTATTGAATATGTACTTCGAGCATGACACCTGTTAAAAAGGCAAGTCCTGACTCAGGACAATATTTTGACCTCTGTACAGCCCTGATTGAGGTGGGAAAGTAACCCTTTCAGTGTATTGCTTTGGGATGGTGATGGAAATATCATAGTGGACCAAATATTGGGCTTTGTACATCCTCTTTTCTTCTATTCTTCCCCTTCCATCCATTGCGGCATTTCTCTTTTTTTTTTTTTTTTTTTTTTTTTTTTTGGTGTCTTCCTCTCATTCTCTTTCTATGCCATCTTGACTTTGCTTCCTCTTCCTTTTTCTTGAGACATCCTATTCATTTGATGCAGGATCCACATCACAGGCCCTATCTTTTCTGCTACACCATCTAACCGTATTCTTCTCACTTCACCTGTGGCTCATTGCTCATTAACCAGCCGTGCTTGCCAACACAGGACCAGCAATGGGCTGAACAGTTTCTAGGATTTGTTCATTTCACCACAAGTGAACAAAATTCACTTCAAGTGATGTCATGCTACTTGAATTTGGACATGGATACCAAAGGTTTCTTATGTATTAGGCACATGCTAGATGCTGTGGTTGCAGATTTTGTGGACAAAATGCAGTGGTGGTTATCTGCCATTATGTCAGTGAAGTGTTTTATGGTGCCAAGTGAGAAGGGATTAATTAAGTTGAAAAAAATGGAGGTTAGTACAGGAGTTGTAAGGTGGAAAAAACAGCTGAAAGAAAACCGGAATAAATTTCTCAGTCTGCTTTGCTATATAGGAACATAGACAGTGCTGGCCAAAGGGAAAGGCTACATGGGAACAGGAATGAAAGGCAGAGGTCAGTGAAATTCAGCTCTGCTTCTTTAGATGCTGACTTATGCTGATAAACTGTACCAAAAATTATGACCTGAACCTGTAATATGCACTGACTTCCAATAGGACAAGTCTCTTCCTTAGGCCTGAGCTATTAAGGTATTGCCTACAGAAGTATATTTCCCAGTATAAAAGACATTCAAAACACCTATTTCCTCTAAAATACTGTATATACTTCCACATATTCAGAAAAGATTAATTAAAACCAGAATCTGTATAGGAAAAGATAACTGAGCTGATTAGAATAATATAAAAGGGGAAAATTAGCCCCAGGATATTGGAGTGTTGTTATTTAAATGTTATTATCTGTACTAATTGTTGAACTCTATTCTTTTTCCCTAAAAGCATGAGGAAAAAATAAGTTCAGGAGATCTATTTTAGTGATGAAGACTATGTTGATACAGGAACTGTCAGTTACCTCACCCAAACTGGAAATAAGAGGAAGATTTATTAGTGCCAGAGGAATGGGTTTCCAGAACACTCTTCCAGTAGCACCAGTATGGGTGAAAATAAACCCCAATCTCTAGCTGCTGGTTAGGTGCACTTTAGGTAAGGCGTAGTATTTTTACAAAAAGGGATTCTGTGGTATTGATAAGAATAACCCAGGAAGTTTTGTAATATAGAATGACAACAACAAAGTCAAAGTGGAATTAAACATTTTACAGGTGTGCTGGTTTTGGCTGGGATGGAGTTGATTTTCTTTTCAGTAGCTGATGTGGGATAAGTTTTGGATTTGTGACCAAAACAGTGTTGATAGTACAGGGATATTTTCATTTTTGCTGGGCAGTGCTCACGTAGCATCAAGGTCTTTTCTGCTTCTTATCCCACCAATAAGGAGGCTGGGGGTGCTTAGGGAATTGGGAAAGGACACAGCCAGGACAGCTGACCACAACTGGTGAAAGGGGCATTGCACATCATTGGCATCATGCTCAGTATATAAAGCTGGGGAAGAAGTGAGGGGGCAGAAATTAATAGTTGTGCTATTTGACTTCTCAAGTCACTGTTGGGTGTGATGGGGCCCTGCTTTCCTGGGGATGTCTGAACACCTGCCTGCCCACGGAAAGCAGTGAATGACTTCTTGCTTTGCATTGCTTACGTGCACAGCTTTTGCTTTCCCTATTAAAGTGTCTTTATCTCAGAAAACTCTTTTGAGTTTTCTCACTTTTACCTTTTCAATTCTCTCCCCCGTCCCACCAGGGGAGTGGCTGTGTGGTGCTTAGCTGCTGGCTGGAGTTAAAATGTGACAACTTGAAAGGATATGAAGCAGGAATAACCCATTTGAGTCAGTTCACCTATATTCAGAATAATATACTGAAGCTATAAAAAGAAAATTACTAAACTCACTGGTGTATATGCATGAATTGTGCTAACAGACCTGGATATAGAATAATTAGGAAGCACTGAGTAAAGTCTTGCAGCTCTGACTACTGCAATTACCTCAATGATTTCAGGAAAGCATCAACTAGCAAAGCATGGATCAGTACTCTTTTCTATCTGTTCTTAGTCACAACCTTGTGTAGGATCACCAAAAAAAATCATATTGTATAAGGAGGGCAGTGTCATAAGGTACTGGAAATGCTACTGCAACCTAAAGACAGTTTGCCTTACATCACCGTGTCCTGAATACCCTTACCCCTCAAAGTCAAACATTTTTTTATACACAAACGTTTTACATTGTGCCTATCAGTTTTCTTCCTCCCTTTTACTATTATTAAGAATTGACATTTTTCAAGCTTCACATATAATTTTCCCTGCCTGGATTTTGGACAAACAGTGCACCATGTTAAACTTTGCTTTGCTATTGATCTTAAAAATAAACTGGTACAGTGCTTTAGCAGAAAGGAAAACTGTACTTCTTATGCAAAGGGATTTTTTTTCTAAAATGTTCTCTTACATCTTTGTAAAAGAACTTTTCATAATTGATTCTAAGGGTAAAGGAGCAACATGGTATTGCATATTAATTGGAGAGTAGAATTGAATCAACTAAAAATACAGAGAGCTGGAATGGTGAATAAAATTACAGGCCAAGTACTAACAATGTGAGTAATACTGAACATGTAAATTAAGAGCCACTGAAGTCAAATATGCTGAGCTGTGAACATCTCTCCACTTTTTCAGTGGACTGGAGCCTGGATCCTCTGTGAGCTTACACAGCTGTGTCAGGCTGAGAGATGGCAGAGGTCAGTTTTTCTTCTGTGCCAGTATATTAGTGAGCAAGCCAGCACAGGGCAGAGTGACAACTAAGCTATCTATTAACTATCTCCTATTGACTTCCTCAGAGCTAGGGAGAGGTTTGAGATGCTGTTCATTCTGTTCACTTGCAACACATAAGAAATGGGCAGGGACACTTTCCCCTGTTGCCTCTTTGGAAATTTTGCGTGGAAGCCAGCTGGAAATTTTGCTTTTGTTAAACTCAATTTTCTGCATCAAACAATGAAGAACTGGAGATTTGAGTTAAAACTCCCATTTTTCCAGATAGTTTACTAAGTGTTCAACTCCTCTGTCACTATCTTGCATGTCTTATCCATCCTTTTGTTCTTTTCAGATAGTACCTGGCTACATTTTATTCTCAAAAACTTAGTCTTTCCTGCTGCAGCTGACCTCCTGGATGCTCCTTGGTCTCCCAGGCAAGGTGCTATGTATGTGTGATCTACCATCTATTCACACCTATGGCTTAGCCTCCTTCTCCCCCTCTGATCAATCACCCCTCTGTTCCCCTCTGCCAATCCTGTACAGTACTTCTCATTTAGCATACCTTTTCTATTCATAAAACAAAAGACAGACCCCATCTTCTGCTGGCAAACCCACTCCTTGTCCTTTCTCTACCACCACTGCTAATTCTGTCATCCTTCAAGCTGATCTGCTCCTTTTTCCCTCTCATATAAAAGCTGGTTTTAGGTCATGGTTGCTCTTCTGTGAAATATTTCTAATGACCTCTTTCCCCACCCCAGACCTTGTTTCCAAAATTCTTCCCCAGACTTAGGTCACCTCTAGCCTGAAGATGCTCATAAATTACCAGCTTTCTAGAACTTTCTCCCAGGGAATCTTTAGTTTCTCCTTTCCACCCATGGTTCAGGGTCTCTCTGTTCACCATTTCATGAGACAAAGCTTTCACTGCCCTCCTCACCCTTTTTCCTCACTAACCAGGAGCATCTCATCACCTTTGCACCCCTTCTTGGACATTCCTGGGCTATTCATCACTTCGGTTTCAGGCTTCACCTTTGGGGCCTGGCATTCTTCTGCTGATGCATTAATTTGGGGCTTGTGTCAAACCCACACATTCTGGTCCAGTCCAGCTTTCCTCTAATAATTTCCTTCCCTTCTTCATTCCCTCCTCTGGCTTTCCTCAGAGGACTTTCACTCATGCTGCCCTTCTTTCTTTAAGCCTGGAACAACTGCACCCATCTTGTGAACCAAATCCACACTGCCTTCATTCAAATCTCCCCATAAAATATACTTTTGCCATAACACCTATCCAGCTCAGATTCTTCTCCTGAAATATATCCTGTTCCTCTGTAATAAAAACAAATCCTGTTTCATAACAAAACAAAAAGAAATGAGCAAGAGACTGACTACACAACTAATTTTTGGCAGTTGCTTTCTGCCAAGAGCAACATGCTGCTTCTTATCCCACTCCTTTGGATTGTCCTCCCCATGTGCCTCCTGTTTATCCTTTTGTTTTGTTATGGGCTTTTGATTCCTTCCTGAGGGCTCCTGGCCTGATCCTGTGCTCACACTGGTGTGAAGCGAGGAGTAGCTCTGCTGCAGCAAACAGAGCTTTGCCAAGGCGAAATTTCTGTGGAAGGCGATCAACCCTTTGTTTTAATATTAGCTAATAAAGCCTGTGCACAGCTCCAGCACAGCACTCTGGTTTTAATTAATAAGAATTAGCATATACAGCTACATACACTCTTCCCTTGGCTACTTTGAAGAAAACCTCTTTGTATATCTTCCTGGTTGCTCTGTGCATTGACATTAAAAAAAACCCCAAACGAATAAATCCCCAAAAGCAAAGTAGCATCAAACTCCCACGCAAACAAAAGGCTTCTCTGCTGCCGGTGGCGGGGAGCACTGGGAGCAGCCCCTTCCCGCCCGCCGAGAGGAGCCAGCTCCCAGCCCCTGCTCCCCGCCGCTGGGGAGCCGTCCAATTCCCGGGGAGCCTCTGCGCAGTCCCACTGCAGCGACTTCCCAGTCTTAATTGGAGCCTCTGGGCATTATTGTATTATTATTATTTAATAAACAACCACATAAAACACTGACATTTCAATAAAAGTAAAGAAAGGAAAGCTCTGACTCCTAGTCTGTTTTGTTTTCCTGTTGGCTCGGGTGGAAGCAGGAGCAGGTTTTCTCTACACTACACATGCTTACATTTAATATTATAAGAAAGAGAGCCCACTGTGGATAAGCAGGCCAGACCTACTGCAGCTGTCAATCCCTATTGCAACATAAGGTGTAAATAGAGAGTCCTAAACTGAACATTCTTGAATAAAAGGCACTACTTTTCTTTCCTGAGCTACAATTTGCAAGGGTTCAGCCCCATTTTCTGCGTAGTGACCCCCAGCATGTCCTTTTGAGTGGTTATCTGAAACTCACAGTTATAGGGATGCTATTAAAAATAATAAGTGGAAAAGATAGTTTTATTTTTGCATTTGATTGTTTGAGGCAGTCCAGTGTGAGAGTTATCATGATAAAAAAAAAGTGGTATCCTTGAAGTGAATGCAGAGGAGCACAACTCGTTCAATAAGGTTTTGAAAGAAAAACAAAGAGCTGAAAGCCAGATCTGACTCCTTTAGAAACAAGTCTAAAATGAGACAGGATTCAAAGTGCTTAAAATACTTTGGTGACAAGCAACAAAGAAGCGTCTGTTACTAGAATTGATTGAATTAAGGAAAGGGAGAGAAAATCTTGAGAACTTTTAAAAAGTAGTTTTAATGTGCGCAGAGTATAAGGACAAAAATTCTCCCGGGCCACAGCTAGAGCCCTGAATCAGCATAGCTCCTTTTCTTGAAGAAAGTGAAAACTAGACAAGGGTGAGTAGTACACCCTTATTATCCTTTTTCATTGTGGATCAAAGAGGAGGAATTCAAAGGGCTGCCAGGTCTCTACTTTCCTGCAGTGAGTCTAGAGTGTGGGCTCCGTTTATTTCCCTCACATTAGGCAATGCTTCTCTATTACTCTAAATGAGCCAGTCCTGAAATGGACTTCTTGTGAGATCTGAATTCTATTTACTGGTTTGTGTTTTTAAAGTACTCAGTAGGAATGCAACATTCCAACTGTTTATAAAAATTATGTATATATATGCTTTAATTCTAGGGAGTTCACCCCTCATTCTTCCCACCATTTCATTACACATTTGCTTTCCTGTATTATATATTAAAGGCTTCATGCAGTGGCTAACTTGCATTTACATATATGGACTGTAATAATTCTGTGATGTTGCTTGGAACTTCTGTATGAACATGTTGTATAGAGTCAACGTGGGCATGACAAATGTATTGCAGATTTTTTCTAGATAAACACAGTCAGTGAATGCAAATATGAGTGAATTTGTGTGCAAGTTTTAATATCTAAGCAGAGCTAAAAAGTGCATGACACCTGTAACCACAACTGCCAGTGCAAACAGGGAAACTAGTTTTAAGGCATTTGCACTGTTTTAAAAGTGCTGCACTTTTAAATATTTCAGTTGTAATGGTAGACAAGTGTTGATCCTCCAGCAGGTATTTAAGTATATGGACTCTGTTATTAAGAGTACTGAGTTTATTAGCATCTGATATGCAAAAGTCCTTGTGAAAACAAGTACCAGAATGGTGAGGACTGCCTTATGAAGCAATCTGTGGCTTTTAAAGACATTATGGAAATCTTACTGTGAAATGGATTAAAAAGTGCTGGTTGATGATCTTAGGGAGATGGGTGTTAGGCATGGAGATTTTTTTGGAAAGCAAAATAGGAATTTATTGGAAGGATGCTGTATTTCCATGAGTGGCTGTATAGCCAGTAATAGCTCTGGTCTAGAAGCAAGGAGCTTGCTTAAGAGAGGCACTGCAGGGACGTATAATGTAAGGAGGAAATGTAATGTGTTTGAATATGGGGTATAGTAATTCCCTAGAGGGTGATGGAGTGACTGCTTTTTTTGAGAACACTGAGGCAAAATATATTAAATTGTTACCAAAGTTGTAGAGAAGGATGTTCTGTAAAGCTTTCTAGTACATTTTATCAAAACCATTTTATCAAGGCCAGGTTGGATGGGGTCTAGTGGAGTTGGAACTAGATGATCTTTAAGGTGACTTCTGACCCAAACCATTCTATGGCTCTATGAAAGTGTTCATGTCACAAAAAGGAGATATATGCAAGTCTAAGACTTTAATTGACAAAAAAAAAAAGGGAAAATTATCCTCTTTTAGCTCTTTCTTTATTCATGAATACAAATCTTTGCTTGTTTCTGTATTTGGTGGAGGTAAAGTTGTCCTTAATTGGCCTGCAAGATATTTCCTAGAGATGTAGTTCATGTTTAACATGTGAAGGAAATTGTTTTGAATTCACTGGAAGTCCACCAGCTCTTTCTAAATAAAACCATATTAGTGTAGATGTTGAACTGCTACAACAAAAGTTTTGTTTCTCAGAGAGAGGAAATTAAATTGTCTTTGTATTTGCATTTCTTTAGAGCTCAGTCACAGTGATTTATTGATGGAAAATCAGAAGGAGACAGTCTTCAAAATGGCCAGTCAACTGAAGAAGCCAGACTGGGAACATCTGTATCTTCCTATTTGAAAACCTCACCTGTTGCTTGCTCCTACAGAGTACCTGGAAACACTGGTAAAAAACAAATTACAGTAGTGCCATTGTATTTTAGCAACTCTTTTTTCTGTATAGCATTAGCATGATGTCAGAGGCTGATGACATATTAGGTTGCTCCAGTGAGAACAATTAATTTGGGGGCAAAAACCAGTGAGGACCCTGTCAGACACTGAACAATGTTTTTTGTTTTCATGTACTGATTCATCAGTGTTTATAGGCCTCCAACATGTAAATCACCCTGAGGTAATCTGGAAGGGAAGGATATGAATAAGCCAATTAAACTGGCAAAGAGCCTAAGGAACACCCTGTTTGGGGATAAAATCACGCCTATCCTAGTGCCAGTAGTTTTGGAGAAATAAATAGACTTAAAATCCTTGCAGAGTTAAATTTCTTTGTGCAGAGAACCCATTTAGAAGACTTTGGTCTTCTTTTGTATGTGTGAGCTTGGGTAACTGAGATAAGGTAGTAAGTGATGTGTTTTCTGCAAGTAACTTTAATTTTGATGACACAGAAGGATGTCATCCAGGTTGCAGAGGGTGTAGGAACTAGTTGCCTCATTTATGGTAATTATTTCGTATTCAGTTTTATGATATGAACATTCAAAGGACTGAATTGCCCTTTATCTTTCCAAGTGCCTCCTCTTTTCTTTCTTTTTTTTTTTTTTTTTCCCAAAGGGAGGTACAATTTTCCATCAGGAAGCTTCTTCACCCAACTTAGCAATTACTAGCATACATTAAGGTGCTCTATATCTAAATAATAACAAAAGCAACTACTCTTTTTTTGCCATCTGCCAGGTCTGTGCCTTCAGAGGTGTGATGTAACGGGAAGATGAGGCAGAGGTGAAGAGAAGTTTTCTCTGAAAGTTGTACAGAGGGAAAAGTATTTCCATTTTCAGTTTACTTCCTTACAGTATAAATGGATTCTCTTTGAGTTTTCAAGAGGCTTACTGCTTGCTGGAAGCCTGGCTATGTTTTGCTGTCATTCCACTCAGGACTTTGAACTCACACTCAATTCCAGTAAGGAAAATAGATGTCTCTCTAGAAGAGACATATCATGTGTATGCCTTCACTGGAGGAAAGACCCAGGCAGAGCTCAGATCTGACACAAGACACTTTATGTGGGAGTGGATCATTATGACCTCTCCAAGTGCCAGAGAAGCTGTAATTGGCATTTGTACATTATTAAGCACCAGAGAATTTAACTGTAAACAGGAATCCATAGGAAATTAGGAGTCACCAGTTACATTGCTCACAGAGCTACTCATTTAAGAGCAGCTTTTGGACATTTTTCAGATGCCATTAAGAGTGAAGGACAGGTAGCCTCCCCTTTTTTTCCTCCATCATCTTTGTAATGCTAGAACCATGTTCATGGTTGAAGGGAAGTAACTTCCCGAAAACAAAAACAGCCAGAAAGCAACAGAGACATGAGATCACTGGAGACACCACTATCAGTCCTCTGAATGCCTTGGAATTGACAGCATCAGGAGATCCTAGATATAAATGCCCTGATGGACAAAAGACCCAGATAAACATAGCTGTTAAGATTATTTTAGTGCCTCTCACGTAACCCCAGCCTGATAGCTCAGTATCTAGCTCATACCAGTCTTCACACCCTATGGAGACAAAGAGACTCCTTCCAGGAACAATCTGCACCAGCCCAAAGTAGGAATAAAAGGGATGTGATGAACTCTCTTTGTCTGTCTGTCTCCATTGTGTGCTGAGGAGGGCTAGATGACCATCTGAATTTTTTAGTCAGCAGGTGATCAGTGACATGATTCCCAGTTTTACTGTTCAGCTCTTGCCATATGTTGCTGGCAGCAGATCAAACTCCTGTTACTAGATGAGGACAAGAAATTTTGCACCAGAGGGTTAGTTCAAGGATCCCTTTTGTTTTGAACTGGAATTAGAGATTCACTCATTTTCTTGGAGGTGTCTCTGGCTCTTATGCACTTTCAAGCATTCAAGAATTGCTCAGAGCAGTGGAAAGAAACAGAAATAGCTCTTTTCACTTCTCTTGTTGGTGTATGTGCCCTGAAGAAACAGGAAGCAAAGTAAGGTTAAGCTGGGTTTAAAGGAACAAGATAATGTTTGGTAGAGGAAGGGAAAAATGCATAAGCTGGCCATGTCTCTAACTTCAGTGTACATAAACTGTTGCCATGTCCTCAGGAAAACAAGGGATTAGGGAAATAGTCTAAATCTAGGCTGCATGAAACACAGAGCACATGACACAAGCCTGAGTCCCTTTGTCTCCATAGACAGTGCTCTAGAATTGGTGTGACCTTACTTCTGCCCTTGTTAGTCTGAGATATGTAGCACAGCTGTAGGACGTAGTTCATCATTTATCAAGGGAAAATACAGTTCTGGATGGGAACGTGGAGGTGAAAAGTGTTCTGCACACCACGTTCGCTTTCATGTTGTAACTTGCTGCTTGGGAAAAAACAGAACGCTTTGTCTTCTTGTAACACTGGTGAACAACTCCTTATCATAACCTTGTAAGAGGTTTCAAGTACATTCATGAATAGGAAGATGATTAAGATGACACATCAAGGTTTTCTGAATATTATTTTCTATTCATACACATCCTCATATTTTTCTTAGTTTTCTTTCCAGAACAAGGTGTTTCTAATTTCTGGTATGATTGGTAGATAACATCCACCATCACTCTTGGTGGCCCAGCTTGCTGTGAAACTCAAGCTGAGTGCTAGGAAAGTAAGTTTACATGAGGGGCTGTCAGATCTAAAGGAGCTAATTTAGGTGGAAGGCTCTGCAATGACCTTTGCAAAGGAGGCCACTATTGCTCTGAGCAGTTACTGTGACAAAACCCAAGGATAAAACCCCATTTAGCCTGACTAAAATGTTTAGTGGGAAAGAACTTAAATGGGGGATTTAAAGGATCTAATTTGTAGGGTAGAAAGTGGAAGATATCTATGTAGCTGGGGAACAATTGAAAGTCTTACTCTGAACACATCCATAAATCATCATGCCAGGTAAGGTATTTTCTCTTCCTTCAAGTATTTCCCAGGCTGGGAGTCTGCTTTGGCCACAGCTGCTTCTCTTCAACAGTCCATTAGAGCCCTGAGACTGAGTTTTGAGCCAGATGTATAGGAAGGCTGTAATACTTCTCTCAGTTTGCAGCTGAAGATTTAAGTGTGTAGCCTGATGTGCTTTTTTTTTGAGAAGAGAACTCATATAAATTACCCTACATCTAAGGAAATCTAATTTCAGAGCACAAGGACACAGAGGAAAAAAGGAAGCCTGATTTTTCCAGGGTTCAAATGATCATATTAGTGCAGAGATTTGTGTCACAGGGAGTGCCTCTGGGCCTTCTTGCCACCGGGGTTGTTAACAGAGGGCAGGAAATCAGCTGAGACTAATGACTTCAGTAACAGATGCCAGGGGAGTAGAGATGATATCTTTGGCATTAGGCTGAGGGGGCTGCAATTGATGGTGCAATGGCTGAAAGGTTTATGTTGCTTCTAGGGATGTAAATGAGTGCTGACCATACAGACCAACAGCACAAGTTTCACCATGCTTGCGAAGTTAAAAAACTCTAGTGGTTCCCTCTTCTCTAAAGTGTTTTGCAAAGCCATGTTTGGGGTATGAATGGTATGGATATGTCCAGTTCAGTGAGGTAGAGTTAGTAGAGGGGGTAGGTTGAATGTATATTGAAGTCTTATTTTCTTGATTTGACAGAGCAAAGAGAGAAATCCCAGAAGCCATGTATTTTGAGATTTACTCCAAGTCAGTTACAGAGAGCAAATGAAAAAAGTAGAAGAGCTTTCTGAGATCGCCACTCTGACATCGTACACTCATGATGTATGGCCCCTCCTGTCTACTTTTCCAACTCAGACCCCGTTCCTACCCCTGTAACTCTGTATCCCCAAGGACCCAGTTAAACACCTGCTCCTTGCTGTCTGGTGCCCTCTGGTGCTGCAAATACCTGTCCAGGCTACATCCCGTTGCACCCTTGTGCAGCTGTAGGAGCCAGCCTGGACCCCAAGAGGGACCCGTGCTTTTCCCCACTGCAGTCTGGAACTGGCAAGGGCACTCTATTATGCCTTGGAGCAAGTGGGATAGGCTCGGGCAGTAGGAAAAATCTTCTCTAGCCCTGTGTCTGTCCTGGAAGGAGGAGAGTGGGAAGTGCACAGGATCCCCTGTACACTTGGACTGGTCCCCCTCCAAGCATGTCTCCCTTGCTCTACTCCCTTTCCCTTGCTTTAGCCTCTAACTTCTATCATCCATACTCTTTTATCACTGTTACTTTCACATAGTTGCCTGGTCTCACTGCTGAATCTTCCTCCTCCAAGGTACAGCTTCTCTTCCCTCCTGCTACTCCTACCACACACTGATCCCACTCCAGACACCTCATACTGCAGTGTTCATGGCTCAGCAATGACTGGAGTTTACACATGCTCAGTTTTATTGTTCAGAAAACAGGATTACAGTATCTTTGCTGTCGTTCTTCTTCCCTTTAGTTTATCAATGCTAATTGATTAATTGATTGGTTGATTGATGGTGGTTCTCTGGTCAAATAATCTCCCAAGCCCAAGCAACAGCCACATGCCTATCCTTCCCATATATTTACCTGGAGCATCCATAATGTATTAATCTCCAGAAATTACTTAGGGCCTTTTCTAAATTAGTTTGTACAAATTGGCAGGGCTCATTCTGCCATGCTTACAGAAAACTGATAACAGAAACAGATAGCAACAACAGGCTCACTCACAGGTCATTCTCTTGATTTGGTCCAAGTAGTTTTTAGCTTTTCAGGATGGTAGGTTCTTGCCTGCAAGCCTGCTTCCCCACACCTATTTGTTCCCTATTCAGTTATTTGTGCCCTATTCAGCTTAGTTCTCCCTTCTTGAGATGGTCAGTTGCTGTTCCTGATGATATTGTCAGTGTGACAGTCAGTCAGTAGCTGTATGGAAAGACCAAGCTTCAGGACGTTTGCAATCTGATTAGCTAAAACGTCATTAGCATGGGCTTTCCTGGCAGATTCATGACCTGAGGACCATATGCCTGACAAATTTCAGTTCTCTGCCAAAAGGAGCAATTATAGGAAGAAATCCACAACCTTTTTTTTTTCTGTTGTTTTTGTTTGCTTCTGTCTTTCTTTGTTTTTTTTATTTTTGACAAATATCTGTTGGAAACAGCTAAAGTGATTAAACACAAAATAAGATATCTGCCCCAAAGTCAACCAAACCAAATCATCAAACTCAACTAGCAGACAATGAGCTGTTGGCAGGACTAAGCTTGAAACTTTTGAGCTGGAACTGATAAAGGGTTGGCAGAGATGTAAGGAAACAGAAAATGGGACCTTATAAAGAGAAGTTGGGCAACCTTCAAAAAAGTGGTGCTACCAGTCCTGTCAATGAATACTTAGATATGGCCCTTGCAGATTGCAGGTCTTTGATGCAATGTTCACTGGTGAGTCATTTGGAAGATCACTAATTGAAGGATAGGACCATAATGGCCTGCAGCCATTATGAGCTGTGCATTTTTTAAGAGGTGTTTGTTGCAATACCCTCTATTTTCTGCAAATTGGGTGTGGCTCTGCCATTCCTGGTAAAGTGACTGGTGCAGCTTTTGGTTGGGAAAGTATGGGTGATGTTGCATGACAAGCTGGACTTCCCCTAGGAGGGAAGTCAACTTCTTCCTCTCCAGTACAGCATCTGGGGTGTGACAATTCGTGAACAGCACAGAAACCTAACAGCTTTACCCAGTTTGTAGTTATATGGATCTGCCTCATAAAAACATCTGAATCACATTTTTCACTACCTACCTGCATCAGCACAACCCCATCCTGTTCTTAGGATCTGAGCCTTATATTCTCAGTCTGTGCCTCCGTTTCCTTTTTTCATCAGAGGTCTTGTGACTCTCACTCCTTACATAATTATTTGGGCTTTAGTGAAAACAGCTGTATTTCAGCCTGCAATCAAAAGTGACACTATCACTCTTTGTTCATGTTAAATACAGGCACACAAAGTTTATTTGGCTCTGATGCATTAGAGAACTCATTCTTCATGCAGGATGGGAGGAACACCACACTGAGCCTTGCAGATGACAGAGCATGGATAAACAGCCATCCTGCAGCTGGTTCCATGGTGAATAAGACAACTCCTACACCTCCTTGACTTCTTGTCACATTTCCACCACTCTGCTTTTCCAGACCACTCACTTTGCCAGTTGAAGACTGCCCGGTCAACTCCGCTGGAAGCCTGGGATCATGGAGAAGGAGACAGACTGTAGCACTGTGCTGCAAGTGTGGGAAGCATGGAATTTGTTTTGTGGAGGCTGCAAGGAGGGAGAAGTCTGCTGAGTATTCACAGACACTGCAGCCAGTCTCATAGGGAGAAGCTGAAATGCACTTTCCATGTTTATGGGAACATGGAGTTTGCTGTGCAAGGCCAAGCTGATTAAGTCTGGTATCCTGCTTCAGACAACAATGAACACTGGCTGCCAGAGGAGATGCAAGAAATGCTGTAGTAAAACAAAGATTTCTCCATGCAGCATGGGCATTTCTTGTCATCCTACAATATCTAGGTCACTAGTTAATCATGTCAACAACTAGTCACCAGCATGAGTTGGGAAGGGTGAAGGCTTTACTCTGAACTGTTCCAGTCAATGCCCTACATGATTCCTCTCATTTAGCTGAAACAATAATGAACAAAGAATGATACCCTCCTCATCCTGTTCCTTCTGAAATATATGACAAATCCCATATTATTATCAAAGATGTAGGTTCAAACCTGTCATTATCTCACACAGAGCACAGTAAATATCGTGACTAAGAGTTAACAGTGTGTCAGCAATGACCATGTGTAAGTCTTATTCGCATGTTTGATGTGAACTGAACCAGGTTGCCAGCTGCATTCTTCAATGAGAATGCAGCAACTACTCTGAATAACCATATTCCATCACTGCATACTACAGGTAAAAAATGCAGGTGAACAATATTTTACACACACAGATATGTAACTGATTATATTACAAAGAACTGCAAACAATGTAGTTTGTTTTACACTTTTAGGAATTTGAATGAAGAGATCTCATTACCCAGAATCAGCATGCATCTAGCTTGATGAATACAATAAAAAATGGGTTCTTCAAATCACTAATCCAGAAGCATTTCAGAAAGAGAGAGAGTTCAGCAGCACAAGAAAGATGTCTTATTCCTAGAAATCTCCACACTCAACTGCTGTCCTGTATCTTTCAGTGATTCAGTAGCACAGCAGTTATAATTGAGCACAAACATACCTCTGTTAGTAAACAGGAAGAAGCTGTGCAGCAGCACCAAGATGGCTTTGGGCTCTCTGAGTACCAAGGTGGGTGGTCACACCTGGTCAGGGCTGTGAGACTGCTGATTTGGGTAACGTGGTCAGGGTTGCAGAAGGAAAATCTGAATTACCTGTAACTGTGTTGTGATAAGAAAGGAGGATGCACAAGGGGGATGGTAAGCTTGAAGAATACCTACCAAGGCAAAAAGGAGAGAAAACAATGCTTCATTTCTATATCTTTTACTAGTAATTTCCTTACCTTCTCCTTTAGATTGAGTACTTTGTGTAAGAGAAAGCACTGACTGCAGCATTGAAACAGTGTGTTTACACTACATCAGTGTACTATTACAGACATTGTGTGACATGATTGGAAAGAGGATGGACTATCAACAGGTAGCCAGAAGCCTGGGGGAGTTTGTTAAGATTTGTGTACTCCCATGTTCATCTCCTCAAATCCAACTCAGTCTACTTTGGGGGAAAAAAAAACCTCAAAACAACCGATGGTTTTGCTCCATTTATTAAAAAAAATAGTTAAATCAGGACAAAAATATAAGATCCATGTAGTTCCTGAAGATATGAATTACTCACAGGATGTTGCTAGGGCATGAGATAAAAATTTTATCAAATGTAAAATTTTTATCACAAGTCTGTATTTAGGAACCATTGGAACTGCTTGTATTTTCAAAAGTGTGGAATCAGCTGCTCTCTTCTTTATGCTTTTATTTTGTGAATGGAATAGAGCTCAGTTGTTCAGGGTTTGTGCAAGTTTTACTACTTGCCTGAATTGATAATGATACAATCATAGACTATCCTGAATGGGAAAGGGACTCACAAGGACCATCAAATGGAATATCTTGATTAGGGACAGACCTACAAGGATCATTGAAATCCAGTTCCTGGCACTGCACAGGATCACCCCAAAATCACACCATGTGCCTGAGTGCTGTCAAAATGCTTCTTGAACTCTGTCATACCTGGTGCTGTGATCACTTCCCCAGGGAGCCTGTTCCAGTGCCCAACCACCCTCTGGGTGAAGAACCTTTCCCTAATATGAAACAGGCCATTCCCTCCAGTCCTGTCACTGGTCACCACAGAGAAGAATATCCATAAGAGACCATAAGATGAATCAGCTACTTTTCCTGTCCTTTATTTGAAGTTCTTTAAAATTATCAAATCTCTGCATATGCACAAGGTATCAAAATGTAAATAAATGAAAATGAATATTTTCTGTTAAATACCTTTCCACTCCCACCTCCTGGTTGGAGGTTCCTTCCAATCAGTCAAATTCCTGCACCAATCAGTGTGTGGACACATAGTTCCTGCCTCCTAATGGCTCCTTGGGGAGAGAAAAATATGTCCAAATAATCCTAAACAGAGATTATGTCTTCACTGATTAAACTTCTTGAGGTAGTGATGTGTCCAACTGGGCTTATGACTGCTAATGATTAGTTTCAAGCACAGTCCCAAGGGCAAAGTAGGCTTCACCTGCTGAATTTGGTTAGTTTTCCCAGCTGAAATGTTTGTTGATGACTTGAATGTGTGAATAGGTCTTGTTGATGAGCTATCTCCTCAAACATCTCAGTTATATTTTTTTTTATTGCCAACTTCTGTTGACAGGCTTTTGGAGGGAGGAGAGGACGTCATGAATGCAGAAGAGCATCTCCATTAGTTATGTAATTTTCTTTTTCCCAGTACATGGACCTAAAATGGCCCTGCTGCCTCATTGCTGTTGCTTGATTGCATGGATCAGAATTTAGTTAGCATTGATTTTCTGGCCCTAAATATTTGAAGTCTAGAGCTGTTCCGGAGAATAATTCTATTTCATAACAGCCTTGCTGTCATGAATGTGTCTTGATCATCTCTATTTCAGCCAGAGATCCATGCCTGAGCTATTCTTGGTAGTAAATGGTTTCTGGCAATTGGTGCATGGAGATTTTTGAAATAAGATCTTTTGTGGCAGAGAAACATTAGGAAAGTTGTGAGCCCATCAGGGACCTGACAGCAAGACAGTATTGTCCTGATTCTTCCATTTTGTAATGTGGGGAGATCCAGTTGTTTGACAGCCCCAAGTCGCAGTGAAGCCTTGGGCAATATAACTGATTTCCCAGTGTGCTCGTGGTGATCAGTGCTCTGGACCAGACAGCCCAGGATGTGGCATTTCTCCCTGTCTGTGCTTTGTAGGGGTGTGGGCTTCAGAGAGCTTCTTCCCTGCTGCTGGAAGAATCAACTTTATGTTCACTAAGTTCAAAAGAGGACCTTGGCCTTTAGACAGATGTTCTGATATGTGAGGGATGTCTGGGTGTATGTGGTATGACAACTGAGCAGAGGCTGTCACTTATGGGCCTGTGTTTGGAAAAGACTCATAGGAGTGCTACCAACAAGCAGCTCTTGGGGCCAGCCATGTCTGTGTGGTGCTCTGTGGTGTACATCCACTCTCTCTTGAGCAACTGAATGCCCAGAAAGTCAGCTGGATGCTGTGCCCCACACATCACTTCCTAAACATTGTCCAGTCTCTAATCCACAGCTGCTGTGGACTTTCAGCATAATGTCGCTTTGTCTGAATAAGCAGCAACAGCATCTAAAGAAGCAATAGATGTTGAGACAACTGCAGCAATCATTCTTTGATCCCTGGCAAAGCCCAGGGGCTTGATTATTATCCAGTGGAAGGAGCTGAGATAAATGAGTTTTCAGGAGTAGGCAACTCAAAAGAGGTCAGGCTGGAGGAGGGTTAGAGTGAAGGGTGAGAGGGTGCACCCAGCTCCCAGGATAATGAGGTCAGTCATGAGCAAGCCACAGGGTCCTCTCAGAGCCCAGTGCTTTTACAGGGCTCACATGCATTTTCTAGGGACAGGCAGGAATGGTTCTTTCCATAGACCTCTGTCACCTCCTTGGAAGCTGATCAAACGCATTTTAATAAAAACCACCATTTGACTCCTGATGTTTTTATACTGATTAAGAACATTGACTTGGCTGACTGAACAAGGAAACCCATTGTAGCTCATTCATTTCATGTCGGAAAAGCTTTGATCAGACTGAGTGGGAGTTTAAGGTACTCTATAAAATGAATTTTGGTGATAAGCTTTTAAACTGAATTTGAACCTTGCACAGGCTCCAGAGACAAGGAATAAACAGCTCCATTTATATTCTCTAAAGATACACACCAAGATGTCTCTTTAACCTTTAGTTATATTGCATTGGAGGTCAAACTGCTTCTTAAACTATTTGAAATTATTTGTCCAGATTAGCTGTCCATCCTGAAGATGGAGAATTTTGAGGGTGATTCCCAAGAGTCCTGAAACCAACTATAATGAATGAGTTTGGTGCTTTACTTGAAGAAAAAAAAGCTGAATGAGTTATGGAGCTGCTAAATAACCCCAGTTCATTCATACAGAGTTGAGGATGATATGCTTATCTTAACATAGTATTGTTAGAAAAGCTTATTTCAAGGTCATTCCTGTCTGACATCTTCCCTCCCTCATTATTTATCAGCCTCTTTAGTTAGTTTAGTTAGTTTAGTGACCAAACTTGCAGTGGATCAAGTGGAAGCAAGCTCAGGTAGCCATCCTGTGAAATCCTCTGGGGAGGCTGTAAACACACAGGAGACAGTCTGAGGAGTCTGCTAACTGTTCAAGTAATTATTTACCACCAGTGGTGCGTTCAGCACTGATCCCAGCACAGCCATTATGGAGAGTCAAAGGCTGCTGCAAACCCCAGGAACAAAGGAATTGCACATTGCAGCAGTGACGCAGTCTTTGCCCAGAACAGATTTTCTTTAGAAGGTGAGATTGTGATCTGTCTGAACAGATGTTTAAATACTGGGTCAGAGGATTTACCCCACTCATACATAAGTCTCACAATAAGAGGACAAGACCCTTCTGTTTTCATCTTTTCAGGGTGGAGGGTGTAAATGAAAACCTGAGGTCTGGCTCTGTAATGTCCTTCTGCATATCTGTGGGCAAGTCATTCCCACTGTCATGCTGCTCCTGAAGTCTCTCCACATCTGCTCCAAGAAATAATTGCTGAGACCCAGCAGCACCCTGAGCTTCTGCAGTCATCCCTTCTTCCCGTCTTCAAAACAAATGCACTCCATTTATGATAATAAAAGGAATATTTTCTTTTAAGCCTAGATGACGTTTTGTGCCCTTCATGTGTGCATATGCCTCTTCTACCCTAATACCCAACTCCAGGTAAGTATAGAGGCCTCAGTGGTATCAAAGTTACATTACATTTCCATGAAATTGGCAGAATTAATAACTAAAATGTCACTTCTCCTGAGAGAGAAGTCTTACCAGATGTCCAAGAGGAAAAGGGATAGAGGGACAGAGAAAAAGACATAAGAAACAAGGCTTCATTTTCTCATTCTGTTGCACATGGTAATTTTATTTTGGGTGTTCTGTTTGTTTTCTCATGACCCATCATTCTCTGAACCTTACTTGTGATTTGAACTGTAAATTAGTATATTAGTAATCAAATATTCCTCCCATGAGCCCTCAGTTGATCTCTACATTGTATCTGGAAAGGCCTAATGCTCACCTGGTGTTGACTCTCCATCCATGACAGGGGTAGAATTTAAGTAGCAGGGATGCTTGACATGCAAAGAGAACAAGTCTGTTAGGAGCTGGAGAAGGCTCATTCATTGGCCAGTTTCACCATATGCTAAGGGAACACAATAATACATATCTAAATTGGAGACAACTTGCAAAAACTCATTTGTGAACTGGGGTGCCGTTCATTTGCCTCCCCTGCCTTCCCATATAGAAACAACTATGAAAAAATGTAACACAAACCATCAGCTTCTGCTAGCCTTCTGAGGGCATTATTAACTTCTTCACATGCTCCCATTCAGGAATCATTGACTTCTGAACACTCAGTTTTGAACTGACTAGCTTTACCCTCAGCCTGCTCTATTCATCAAGCATTATTTTATTCATCTGCCCTAAAATAACAAGGTTTAATTGGCAATCTGGTTCTGATTTACTAATATCTCCTTGTGCATGGAAGGAGACCTCAAATTCTGTGTACTCATTCTCAATCAACGTCAACTTGGTATTAACTCAGTGTTATTACATTATTGATTTTATTCATCCCAGGAGCTACATCAATTTATCATGGAATTTACACTTCTTTAACAACCAACACAAATCAAGACCATTTGTTAGGCTTGCAGTGTAGAGTAGAAGGGTTTTGGAATCTGATCCTCATTTTCCTTTACATTTGTTTAGATTTCCAGTTAATCTGAATTCCTATCTTGCCCCTTTGAACTCTCAAGCAACTGTAAATACTTTTGATAAATTTCCATGCTAAAAACTATTGCAACACAGTTCTTAAAAAAAAAAAAAAAGGAAACCCAACTGCAAAATACCCAGTGCTTTATGATGTATTGATGTAACTGGTTCGGGGAAATAAACAGTCAGCTGCTTTAGGTTACACAGTGGCCAATGTAAACAATAAAATCTGTTTGTAATCTCAATCATGCATTTGGTTCTGCTACACAGTATAACCATTTGCAGTTTTAACTCATGTCTTGAAGGTGTGTAGTGAATTTAAAATGTCCTTTCCCATTGCATTTTACTGTCTGATTTATTTGGAACAGATGAAGAGATTCTGGGAAAATTAATTGCCTGCTTCTGCATTTGTTCAGTCTTCTCTGGCTGGACTCTGTGATGGCTGGAGAGATACTTGAAAGGATGATGTCAGAAGAATGGGAAATGAAAGCTGAAGGGAATTTTAGCAGATGCTTTGAACTGTTGATTAAAAAAAAAAAAAAGAGTTAATGACTACATGGCTGAAATGCTGATTTTGTATTTGGGGAAAGGATGTGGGACACCAGAGAAGGCACAGCACTGACTGGTGTTAACAGAGGTACTTTTTAGAGGGCTAAAGCACCTACTATCTTCCTTCACATCACAGGAAAACACACTACTGACTGGAGTGTGAGGGACAATTGTAAACTTTGCTAGGCCATATAGTAATTTTATCACTCTGCTGTATATTCATCCTGCTCTTGCATCTGTTATTGAAGTATAGGAAAACTTTCAGGACATACTGTTGCTTAGTAGTAACTGGACAAAGATGAGACTTTAATTAATTAAAATTAAAGGACCAGTTGAGCTGCATTTACCTTAAAGCACATGAGTAATCTAGAAGAGGGAGGATTGCAAAATCTGTGTGCTCATAGCATTGCCAGCCTTCAGTGTTGCCCAACACTGTTGGGATTACATCATCAGAACAAACTTTCATCAGCTTATCATGCTTTGCTTATGTCACACTATTTTGAGCTCAGCAGGGAAGTGATGCTTTCATGGAAATTTGTCCCTTCCTGAGCATTTCAAACACTGTCAGAAACTCCATTCTGTATTACTACAGCTTGCCACAAAGTGCCTAGGGGAGAGAAGGCCACTCCACCCAAAAATATCAGATAAAAAATTTAGGAGCTAGAGGATTCATGCAGACTTTCTATTTGAAGTCACCAAAGCAGGAATTTCTTGGCCTTGTTGCTCAGAAGAATTTTAGGAGCATGTTACCAGTAGTTTCCACATCAATATCTTGGTTTGGGTCTCAGCATTTCACATGGTGGAGGAAGGTGAATACCTGGGTACCTGAGTGCTTGTGAGGTTTGAAACAGAGACATGCAAGAGACAGGGAAGAGAAGACCAAGAACATCTTTTGGACTGCCTTGGTAGACAAATCAGGGTTTTATGTTTTTTCTGTGCCGATAGCGCCGCCAGCTTGCACCTGTGCCAGAAACCTTTATGCGCTGGCTGTTTGCCTAGTGGTACCTGAGATGCTCAAAGGGTTGTAGCAAGGTGTTCATCTCTTCTCAGGCTGAACAGTGGAGCAGGAACTCTCCTCCAGGAGTTACCAAAATACCACAGAAGACACAAACCAGAGCAGCTCTATGGTACTGGGGGCAGCAGGAGGAAGCAGAGCAACTGTGAAAGGCTTGATATGCTCCTGCCATAATGTGCTCTGCCAGTCAGGGACTGGTGAGAAGCTGCTGTGCAGCTGTAGCAAAAAGCTCACCACTTTTCCATAGGGACTGGCCAATGCATGGGATCTGACAAGAGTTGAGATGGTTACCCCAGCTGCTGCTTTGAGGGGTGTAGAGGGGTTGCAATGTACCCCAGTTTCTTTGTCGCCATCCAGGAGCACAGGTAAGCAGGCTCTGGCCTTTGCCATCTTCTCAGATCAAGCCACAGGAAGCCCTAAGCTCTTTTATAAACCCATGCTGCAATTCTGCAGGTGCTGGGTGAGAGCAGGCACGCTCTCAGATTAGCTATCAGATTAGCCACTGACTTTAAGCTGTCTTTTCATGGCTCCTGGGAGGATGTGGTGCAGCACAGAGGCAGAGCAGCACGAGCAGTCAGCGCCTCATCCAGCACCCAGCAGCTTGTACAAGGTTCACACCACACTTTTAAACAAGTGTGAGTAGCCAGAGCTGATTAATCAAAGCTTTGCAACATGTGGCATTTGGCTTGGCTCTAGGTAACCTAGTGCTGGTTTCAGTGTGTTGCTGCATCACAGGTCTGGCCTGTGGCTTAGCCAGGGTGTTTGGATGGGTTGGTAGCAGTGCTTGGCTGTGCTGTGGAGGTTTTGGCATGTTCACCTTTGCTGCCAGTGCTACAGCAGTATGTAGGCTCCAACTGCTTCAGCTACAAATCACTGAGCCCCCTGGGCCAAGCTCTTGGACTCTGCAGGGGGGTATGACCTGCAGCAGCTGCACTGTACCACTTTGAACATTGAAGTATCTTCACTTGTTGTTCAGTCTCCCTTGTTCTCCTTTTGCTGGCTCTGCACAGCTTAGTGCTGTCTCAGGAATCTGTCTCAGCAAAGGTCACCCAAGTCATGTTTCCACTCACAGGGAACTTTTCTCACCCTACATGGTAACCATGGTGATTTGTTTTCTTTTAAATTCCTTTCCCTTAAGTTCAATGCTATCTTTAGATGTCATCCTGTTTTGACAAATGTCCATGTAGTTCCTGATACTATCAGGGAACTGTGGCATGACAAGGACTGGCTTAAGTAACAGCTGCATAACTCTGTTAGGAATGAATGATGCAGCCCATTCCCTTTTTGGAAACACTCCCATTTTCACTGATTCTTGCTCTGACGCAGCATCCACCAGCCAGTCATGGCCTGGCTTGCCCAGGTTTTGATCTTTCCTGCTATTATTATACACAACCTGGTAAACATGAAATCTAAAGAGCTTTGTTGTCTTATTATTCAAAGAGAACTTCACATTTGCTGTACTGAAGAAAAGTGAACATATTTTTTTGTTGTTGTTTCTTACAACATTTTGTATTTAACCACTGATGCTCTGGATATAGTCACCTGTCTGTAGATGTGTGTTTATCAGGGCTAACTAACACAGTGCTTTTGCTCATTTAAATGCCACAGTTTTCCTGATGGTTTTCCCTCAGCAACATGGAAGTGAGCAGGAGACACATCAATTCCAAGGCTTCCTGTCTTATACTCCTCAGTTCTTGCTTGTGTGAGGCTGTCTTGAGGACCTGTGCAAATGTCTCCCTGGAGAGATGTTTTGCCAGCTAGAGGATGTGCAAAGAGCAGCAAAGGGGCAGCAAAGCTGTGAGCCTCTCCTCTGCCATCTCCAGCTTTTTAAACACCCTGAGCTTAAGAAGGCTCAGAAGTCTGACCATTCAAGTTCATACTTCAGAGTCATCAAATCAAAATATTATTGGAAATCTGACCTAAATTATAGACCATACAGTCTGATATCACCTTCAACTAAATCACAAGATGACATTTCCATCCTATAATGGACTGTATAAACCTCAGCTTAAAATAGGGAGCTAAATTATCCCATCATTACCCAACTGATAGAATGCCAGTGTGCATTCAGAGGCACAGAGGTGATCTTTAGCATTGCATGTGAACTTTATGTTTCTTTAATTAACTGTGTCATACTTCACGTTGGCAAGAAGCTGTAATGATCCTTCCATCCTTTCATCGACCGAACATCAGAAAGTTGCAGTGATAATACTGCCAAGAGACAGACTTGGTCTTGATTTAAGTACTACTCTAAATACCACAAAACAAAATCCCTTTTAATAGTTCAATATTACATACTCAAAATGCCTATGCTGTAATGAGTTCCTTAATATAAACAGCTGGGACCAAAATCAGTGTTATAACTGGGTCAAACTTAGCTTTACAAAAAGTGTTTTGGATCTAAATAGCTAAGAGCCTTGAATGTTGTGCAGGTGGTTGTAGGAAGGAGGTGCAAAGTATCATTAGATTTGGTCAGTTGTGTTTACTTATGAGAAAATACTTGGCTTTGCCTAAAACACAGTGAGGGTTCAGGATGTGTCGGGCTTCCTCTCCAGGGATTGCCTGCATCCTTGGAGGCAGCTTTTCTTCTGTCTGGCAATGTTTGGTACATGCCTGGATCCAGCTCCAGCTCCCAGCCCTCCTCCTGCTTATTTTGCTGCCTCTCACTCAGCCCCAGGAGCCCTGCTGCTCTCTGCCTGTGTATCTCCTGATGCTGGCTTGATGCTAGGCCAGGTTCAGGATCCCAGCCTGGCCTTAAGCCCCTAGACATCTGTGGAGGCACTTCCATGGGATTCAGCAAGTAGTGCTGCGGCAGCCCAGCATGCCTCCATGCCCCATTCCCTGCTTACATTTCAGGATGTAAGCCTGAAATGTAACCCACATTCCAGGAGACAAGTACTTCTGGTCTGCCCTCAGGTACTGGGCATTAAGCAGAGGTGATATAGTGGCAGTGCAGCTGAGGGCTCCAAAAGTGGTGGCTGTGGTGTAGCTATCAACTATGATCTCCTTCAAAATAAGATGAAGTTGCTGAGGCCTCACCCTGTTTTGACCCAGGTGGCTTCATGGACTGAGCAGCTTGATTTTTTGGTCACTCTGAGCCATTGCAGCTATACAGGCTGTTACATTTTCTGATCTGAATCCAAGAGGTCTGCTTCCATGTCTTGCCTCCTTGTTCCTCTCCCCTTCTGCTGCCTGTACTCGAGGTGAGGTGCAGGGTTCAGCGTCCTGCATGTTGCCTTTCCTAGGAACTCTGAACCAGAAATTCCTTTGCTACCCCTGCCCCTTGCAGCTCATTCCTGTGCAAAGCCCCAGGCTGATGCCACAGGGGCAACCATTACCAGCCAAGGGCATGGGAAGGGACTCTCATCCTCCTGGAAAAATTCATAGGCAACTCCACCCTTGGCCCATCTACTCTGCCCAGAATTTAGAGCAGCTTCAGATGTTTGCTTTTGTTTTGGGTTTAAATATCTGCTTAGCTATCTCTAAGAGCTCTCTCAGATGCAGGGGCGTGGTGAGGCTGCATAATTTAACCCATCCTGTGACATCCCACAGATGCCTGTCTCCAGAAGGCTCCTTCATTTAGGTTGGTTTAATAGCTGTCTATTTGATTCCCTTATTGCCACTCATTTTTCAGCTAAGGAGATGTAGTCTTAAGTTAGCTGGTAATTGAGACAAAGGAAATAAACCCTCATGCCAAAGAGAGCCAGCCAGTCTTTCAGAACACCCCTTCAGTTGTCTTCCCAGGAGGAAGGATGTTCTGGGTGGGAGTTCCTACCCCAACTTTCATCACATACACTCCCCTTGTCACTTCCTGTCCCCAGGGTCCTGCAAAACCCATCAGCCAGGCACCGTGCCTGCCATGCCAGTCACCTCCCTCACCTGTCAGTGGAAATGCTCAGGCACTGAACTTGAGGAGCTGCATCCCCACCCCACTGGAGTCACTGGAAGAATGAAAGCCTCTGGCTTTCACCGGGTTAGGGTTTCAGCCTAACCAGCACTCTCCAGTTGAACAGCTACAGGCCAAACACACCCACAGGATCCACAACATTTCTAGCAATATGCTCCAATTTCAGAGTATTTGCATGTAATCTTATCAATGAGGGTTTTTCCACTAAACTCTTGCTCTAACATGATAAGGAACGTTTAAAACGGCAAAATGGAAAACATAATCGGGAGATATGAATACCTGAACAAAGAGGGCAACCTTTTCTCTCCTGCTGGCCCCATCACCATGGGTCTTGGCTTCCAGAATTGTTCCCCTGGTGGTCCTAAGGAGCATATGTGGCAAGTATGGGCAGCAGCATTCCTCATGCTTCTTCTTTCTCACTGTTTTGCTGCATGTCAGACAGCAACCCATCACATCTGCCATGGAGCTTGTATTCAAATCTCTGACCAAGGAATTTTTTCAATCCAGGACCAGGTGTATCTCCAGACCTCCATAAAAGGGGATCCCATTCGAGAGAGTGGCTTGCTGCCAGAGATTTACAAGGTGCAAGGGGAGTGATGTGTTGTCTGTTAGGGACAGAAGGCAAGAGGATAATTATAGTGTTGTCATTTTTGATAGCCACTAAAAGTGTGGGTTTAGTCTTCAAGGAGATGGTATTTCCTTGAATCTTTTATGCTCTGTCTTTTAATTCTTTGTGAGATAGATAAGTGCTATTACCCTTTTCTCTTGGGCTGAAGTCACAGAGGATGAGAAAAGTGAGAAGCTGAGTTCTAGGGTCTAACCATCCCCCTTCAGTATTGGACTACTTGGTAAAAGGGAAGAAGATGGTCATCCTTTCTCAAATGCAGCCAACCTCACCAAGACAGTGGCATGATATCCTCATAGGTAAACTTGGGAAGTGGAGACTAGATGAGTGGATGGTGAGGTGGATTGAGACCTGGCTGAACAGCAGATCCCAGAGGGTTGCGAGGTGGGAATAAACTTCAGGGGCCAGCTGTGCACAATACTGACTAATGTGTCCTTTTCCCCCCCCGATAGAGCCATGTCCAAGATGGGTTAAACACAGACCACCAGCCATACAGACTTTCCCTTCATTATATAATTTTTTCCCCCCTAGAAGCTCTTGATTTGGGATGCATTTCAACTAGTGACCTTGACTGGAAAAGTACTAGATCCCATGCTGTGTATTTTGGGGATACCCTGTCACATTAATAAGTACCTTCATTTCAGAGTATTGTCTATTTATTTTGGAAGTTTTACCTCCCCTTGTTGAAAAAACAGAGATGAATTGGGATAAATGCAGGCAGGAAATGGCTTCCATGGCAACACTAAGAATACATAAGAACAACCTCATCATTCATTTTTATTCCTTAGATACACTTTTAAAAGAAGTTTGAGCTACATTAAAAGACATGTCCTGTTCACAGCACAGCACCCAAGTCAGCAGAAATAATCAGCTCTGATTTCACTTTCAGTGAGACGGGAAATAAGTTTCTTTAAAAAACAGGGACGAAAGGTCTTATTTTCTTGGGAATGAAAGCTCAGTCAAAAGAGGAGTTCATTCAGATTCAGCTGGTCAAAAAAAAGCTGCTTTATGCAACATTCAGCTTTGCTGAAGTACAACTCACACTAACAGACTTCCAGAATATCCTGCTCAGAGTCTTAGGTTTTGGTGAAGCCTTGGGTCAGACTGACTGTAAGCAAAATCCAATCTAGTTGTGTGACAGTACTGGGAAGGAAATCCATAAAACTCTTTCTGAGAGCTTATTGGTGGAGACATCAAAGCTTGGTGCGATGTGATTTCTACTCCTGTCACGTTGTACTGCTACGTTCCCCCCTCCCTCACGATCTGCTTGCCATTTCTACCAGCCTTCCCACATGCTGTAAGGTGAAGGAGAGACATTTCAGCAACTTGGATGACTTTGCCTTCCATCTGGAATGGTGTGTCCAGCCTCAGAAGTCATGGGAGAGCTCACTAGGCACAGTTTCCTCACCCAAGTTGGTCTACAGTCTGTTGGAAAGGTCCTGAGGGAAAGCTGTTTGGGAAGCAGGTTTCATGCTTAGCCCCGACAGATTCCTCTCTCCAGAGGAAGCAAGATCTTCCCTTTCTTGTCATTAAAGAGGGATCAGATGGGCCAGCAAAGGTCACAGCATACAAGGACCTGGTGTTCAACCTGCTTCCTCATCTCATGTTTTTTCTGGGATCACTGCTTTCCAAACAACAAACCCATACTGTATGTAAGACCTATTTTCTTGGTTCTCATCTGCCTAAGCAGCATCAGATTTTTCTTCAATAATGCTGGGCGTTAATCCATAAGTACAGGGACACATCATTATCCACAAGCTGTTTTTTTACTGAACATATTATTGATGCTACAGAAGGAGGACCCATTGCTGAAAGTGACATGTGGAGATGATGACAGGGAACGCTTGTGGTCATAGGAGGATCAGTGGTTTAGCTGGGTGTAAACAACCCACATGTGCTTCACTGTGTGTCTAACATGAAGTCACAGATCTAGGAACAGAAGTGGCAGAACACAAGAATGTCTCCAGGGCCCATCTGGTTCATTGGAAAGAATCTGGTCTCATTAGACCAGGTTCTCATTAGACCCCTGAGAACAAGACTGGTCACTGCTTACCATTGGCTGGATTGGGGCAGATACTTGATGGCCGAATGCTTTTTCTTCTAGATGAATGGAAAAAATGGGTGGAAGCTGAAAGTAAGGAAACTCAGACAAAAATAAGATGCATTTTTTTTTTATTCTGAGTATAATAGTAATTGGACTTTAATAACTTCAAATAAGGTTGAGGTGTTTTTTCCCTCATAAGAAACTTAACATTCGTGGTGGTTTTCTTAAAGATAGATAGCTTCCAGAAGGTCCACTGAACCAGGTTATGAGGGAGATCAGGAAAGACAATCACAGTGGTACCTTTCTGGTGCTAGAGCCTACTGCATGAAGAGCAGAGCAGTGGAGAAGGTAGTCCAATATTGTGGCAAATCTGGTAGGCTCGGTCTTGGAAGGACTCATGGGAAGAAAGGGGAATATACTGTATATCCACATCCTTGAAAGGCTCTGATATTTGCAGAAGATTGCTGATACACATCTTCCTTTTCCTCGGGCCTCTTTGGAGACCTCCCAAGAGGGAGAGTGTCTTGTTCTACCAGTCCCGGTTTATTTGGTCTTGTCCTCAGCTTATCTCTATTGCTGCCTGGTATTAGTGGAAGGGTTTCATAGTCTCTTCTGAGATGGATTAATAGTCTTCCTCTGAAGTAGCTCAATGTGGCCCAGCTGATGGTGCGGGGACCGCACACCGTGGCAGGCGGTGCTGGAGGAGCTTTGAAGAGGATGATGGTGTGAGGGACTGAAGTGTTAAGAGTTAATGACTCGAACAATGGCCAGTTGCAATAGCAGCAGGGTGCTTTGCTGAGGCCAGGTTTGCATACCCCAGCCGAAGGGGAGAAGAGATTTTGTGTGTGTGTGGTGGCAAAACCTCTGATCTGCATAAGAACAGCCCAGGTGCTCCGCTCCCACCGCCAGAGGATGACCAAGACAAACCGACCTTTGTTTGGCAACAAGCTGGGTTTTGAGCCAGATGGGGGAAGGCCGATAAGAAACCCATCCTGCAGAGGTGGGATAATGCTTTTTATCATGACAATGTCCTCTCTTACACAAGCGGTTCAGGTGTAAATCTCCCCTGCGGGGAGGTATAGAGATATTCACAGGGGCCTGAAGGTTTTCATCCCTTCTGATGGGGCATAACTGGCTGAACTACTCTGGCTGGAGTGAGAAACAGCTGTCAGGTCTTAGGAGGACTCGTGAACCATCAAAGACCCCCGAGGCGCCCCCAGGCTCACTTTTAGGAGGCGCTTCCGAGAGGACTGGTCACGATCCACAGTGTTTCAACGCAGTGTAAAACTCCCCCCTCCAGGGGAGGTACGTGGGCGTTCCCACCTGAAGCTGAGCTTTTATTAACCCCTTGAACTTAAAGTTCTGTGGGCTTCCCCCATGTCCCAGCGGATCAAGACTGCTACCATCACTTGGACCAATGGACATCGAAATTTCAATAACTGAGTACTGTTGCTTGATCCACTGATCATTCCTGTCCACCACTACTCTTACCCTTTTATTCTTGTACTTTCTTTTCCTTAAAAATGTTCTCAAGTGGTATCTTTATACGTTGATATTGTTGCATTTTTACAGATAGTAACAAAAATAGCTACATACCTTCTTTCCATTGAAACCAAATTGTTCTAAAATAAACCTGACAAATATACATATATATGAACGCCGGTCATTCAGTGTCATTAACTCGAATCGGCCCCAGGGGATCTATTAACAAGAATCTCAGTTACCCTTGCCTCCAGGGCTGGGTTGTAAAATATGGTTACTGGGGAGGTTAGGGATTTGCAAAGAGCCCCAAAACTTGAGTCTGTTTCCCACTGACGTTTTGTCACTCTGGATTAGCTCATAATAGGAAATGATGCTGTAGCCAAAGACAGGCCTAGAAACTAATGTATCATTATCTAACTTCCTTATCTCCAAGGGTCTGATTAAACTCAGAAATTATTTCTAAACCTGCTTCTGCATTTTCCATCTGGAGTATAACTAACTTCAAATAAAAAAAATCGGAAATGCTGCAATACTGTAATGAGGAGATATGATTGAGGTGTGGGTGGTTTTGTTCTGTAAATGAGTATGCATTGTTTGTTTCAAGATCAAAATACTACAATTGTGTATAGAATTTCTGCTCCGTGGGGTGAGATTGTACCATCTGTGGTGCTTGGCATCAGGGATGGACTTTCCTTACTACACTGCACTTCTTAAACAAGATACTTCTCAAAGATAATATCTTTGTTCAAGGAGGGCTCAGTGCTGGGAGGCCAAATGAACGAGTTATGGAGACCAGACTGGGGAACCACAGCAATCTCTTTTTCTGCTTTAAGCTGCAAAAGAGGATTTCCTGACTATGAGGAATGGGACAGTTAAGACACATAGTCTAGTATTGTGGCCAAACACCGAGACCCATCTTCTGAGAAAGAGCAACAGGAAGAGAAGAAGAGTGGGGAACTCAGTGGGGAACTTTACGAGGCCCATGCTCCATAAAGGGCTTCTCAATGCAGTGTGCAAGCCAGGCAGTGGGCCAGGAACCAGAGCAGCAGAAGCCATGGGGCATGGCCCAAACTTGCATGATCCATGGTGAGAAAACATGTGGAGCTCCTCTTTTGGGAATGAGATCCCTAAGGGCCTGGCTGTGCCCCTGCCTGCCCTGGGTGTGTGGAAGGAGGAGGTATATACACTCTCCTGGGCTGAGATACAGCAGGGTTTGGCTGGAGGATTGCTAATGCCTCTACACCTGCCCTAGCTCTGCTCCTGCCCATGATTAACTCTGCAAAATCATCACTGATTTCAGCAATTGTTGCCTAAGACCCTCTGTCCATGTGTCTGTGCTTCTCTGCCACGTCTATCAATTAAGCAAAAGCCCCAGACATCCTTTTGCTTATACAATGCTTTAATTATAAAGTAGTTTGCTTCTGACTGGCAATTACTCTGGCTGGGAATGGGCCTCACAAATGGGTGGGCTTTCGAGACCTGGCTGTCACTCATCTGCCTTGTCCCCTTCTCCATCTGGCTGCTGAAGAAGCATGAGGTCTCACGGATCTTTCTGTGAAATAAGAGCACTAATTAAGGAGTGGACTGGATTGGCTTTCACTGAGCCACTATCTTTGATATTTTCTTTGATTTTATTGATTGATTGATATTATCTTTGGTTTTTTACCCTCCCTTGTGAATAGGAAAAGTCTGATACTCATTGCAGCTCTTAGGCTGACCCAATCACACCGTGGCACCTGGCTCCTCCTGCCAGATGTGCTGTAAAGGAGAGAAATGAGATAGCCATGGCACACAGAGAGCCTGCTACTGACCACTGCTGCTAAAGGCTGTGGGACTACCCTAGGAAAAACACTTCTCAGGAGCACCATCCCAAAACCGGATGCTGAACTCTGTATGAGGTCTGAGGGGTCACCACGGGGGTCTGCCCAAAGGGAAACCAGGGGACAAGGCTGCATTTGGGGACAGACTGGGCCTTCTTGCTGTGAAATGCCTGAGCTGAAGACCAGGGATACAAATGCAAATGTGAAGAAACTAGAAGCCTTTTCTGTATCCTGACTCAACTGTGCAGCTTTGCAAGCTACCCTGGGGTCTGGGATGGGTGCAGGTGTCTGGGCACTGTTTATGGTCCTCCTCCTGGCCTGAGGAAAGCCCCTGCCCCCTCTTGACCTCCTCTGTCCCTGGTCCTGCACTCTTCCATCCCATGACATCCTGCCTGCTGGCACAAGCCAGTCCCAGCTCAAAAATACCATAATGAATGGAAATGTCAAATTGCAGGGTTGGCCTGATATGATCAAAGGCAACCTGCCACAAGCAGGAGTCAGCCACTGTTGTAGTGGTCTTCTCATAAACTTTCTATGGCCAGTGAATCTGGGTTGTGCAGCATGTTCTCCTATGTCAGTTGACCGTTCAGACCCTATCCTAGCCCTTTCCCAAATCAGCAAGCATCTAGAGACAGAACCTTTTGCAAATATAATCTCCACAGGGTAATGTTAATACCCTGCATTTTGGTTTTGCTTATTAGAATCAGACCAGTCATAGTCGTTCAACAATGAATATTGGCAAAGATCAAATATTTTGTGGCACAAAGATTAGGAACTGAGCACATTTTTGATAAAGCTCTCCCTTTCTTCAGCAGCCTGTGGGTTTTTTTTGAGCTATTTAGATTCAGCCACTAGAGAGCAAACTTCTTCTTTTTATCAAATGGCAATTTATATATTCCTTTAAAAAAGAATTGCACAGTTCTTCAGGCTAAAGCCCATGAAAATTGAAAACAGCTCTAAGTTTACAGAAGAGAAAAGAAGCGTACTTGCTTGCTCTTTCTATCTGTCTTCTTCTCTTTCTCTCTTTCTCTCTTCACAAGCTGTGGTTTAGGAAGAGAGAATAAACGAGTGTGTTTTGTTGTAGTGAAGGCCTCTGTTAATGACTGCTGAGGCTCTCTTCCTTCATGCCAATCACCAGAGGTAATTGTTCATCCTGACATTTGGCAGGCTGTGTGAGTAGAATCTCAAAAGGAGGCCTTGGGATGCCAATAGGTAGCATGTGTGCAATTGTGCCAGAGTTAGAGAGGAGGGGATCTACAAACTATCAGGATTATACCCATTAATATTGGAGGCTGCCTCTTTCTGGATTAGTGCTAAGCAGCTGGGCTCCTTAGACCATGTAGTTTAAATGTCCTTGAGATGTGAATGCAAACAGAATGGAGAAGTCAAATCTTTCTGGGAGGGAGTCTTGAGCCATGGGTTTTAATTTGTCCCTTGGTCTTTCACAGCTAGGACATGCTTCACTCTGATGGGGAGGTCAGGTATGGAGATAAATGGTTTAACAGGAGACAAGTCCCAGGTATGGACTGAGACTGTGCTCTGTGTCCCAGGCTTGCCAGCCCAGACAGCAGCAGCAGGAGGGAACTGACCTTTCTGAGAACCACCCTCAAGAGGCCCAGAGCACAAGTGAAGTAAAGCTGGTTCTGTCAAAATCTGGCAAGCCACATCAGCACCTGATGAAAACCAGCCCTTCCAAGGAAAATGAAAGGGGACTTTATGAAATACTTAGTGTTGCCATTAGCGTGTACACAGTGGGTTATCTCCCTGCCTTTCTTTGTGAACTGACCAGCTGCAGGTGCTTGCTGTTGGCTAATGTTCAATGAGATGGTCCCTTCTGGTGGCTCATAGGCATGGTACTAGGCCCCATGAACTGACACGGACCTTTACAAAAGGGTCCTCCACTGGGCTGAGGGTGATATGTGATTTGACTGCTAAGAGGACAAGTCTGCCATTTAATGTCCTATTGATATTATGAATTGCCCTGTGGGGTGATGTGGCCCAGATTTAATCAGTTTAAACCATTGTGCCAACGTGGGAGCTAGTGTTTTAGACTGAATCTGCTTTATTATCCTTGTGCCACATTCATCAAAATGAAGTGGCTGTGAAATGAATTAGTTGTACCCCTACTACATGCTGTGAGAGATGCTCCAAGCCAGATGTTCTTCTAGGTCCCCAGGCATCTTAGGATTTTTGACTCAGAGCAGCTATGAGAGTCACAGTTGGAAAATCTCACCAGGTCATTCTATTGCTAGGTAAGTTTTTATATTTCCTGTGAAGCCACTGATCTTGAGACCAACTACACCTTGGGCAGTTGCTTTACAAATGCAGGCAGCAGGTAATAAAATCCTTTTACTTCTATCTTGGAACATCAAGGTGTTGGGGAGTTGATGAGTCAGTTTGGTACCTCCATCCTGCTTTTTGATGCAACTTAGCTGCAACTATGACTTCAAAGATCCATTACTTCAGGGGCTTGGATGTGAGCAACTTCTCTGTAAGGTCAGAGAGATCACAGAGGTACAAACTGAGAAGTGAGGACAGAAGCAGTGTCGGAGTGTCCCACACTGCCAGGCATCCAGATTGCCACAAAGGGTTGGGTATTGACCTGCCTGAGCAGCAGTCAGAGCAGGTGTGACACCTCCTCTGACCCTCTACTAATACCTGCTTTGGTCTCCTCTGTAAATAACTGATAACCCTCTGTGAAGTGTGGCTTTGGGCAAGCTTGCTTCACCAGAGAAGCTCCTAGCTGGTGCTCAGGTCAAAAACAGCCGCTGGATGAAGTAAACAGCTCCCAGGACACATTGGCAGCAGCTGCATAGCTCATGTCTTTGCTCTGTGTCTGACAGCCCAGTGCACTGTCAGTATAATTCCAGCCCTTGGCACATTCAAACCTCTTGTACACTCTTACCTGCCCAGCTGGCTTTTAAAACTGTGTCAGAAGCAAAAGCTGATTATCAGCTTAAGCAACGTTGTTTCTCCTCTTTGGCTGTAGATGTTGGCCACAACATTAGCAGGGGCAAAGCCAGCACTTTGTACTTCCTCTAGAAAAGACCTCTGGATAGGAACAGGTTAGGCACTCAGCATCTACTTCATTGATAGGTACATCAGTAGCTTTAACAGGATACATTTAAGAGTGCTCTGTGCAGCTTCCATGTAGGGACAAAGATCTCTCTCTTTTTAAAAAAATAAAGCCATAATGATTTTTATTCTGTGTCTGAAAACCCATTTTCTGCAAATGTTTATGTGTCTACAGTTCGATCCCATGAACTCTTAATGGAATGGTTTGCATACTTTTCCCCAGGAGCTCTTCTAAATGTCTGTCATAAGTGATTGTTTTCAAAAATACTTCATGGTTTTGAGTATCTGCTTGTACTTTCTCTATCCCTTTGGGACAGGCTGCATTGCTATTACCGTGCTGGGTTGCTGAGGTCTCTAGCCACAGCACATGTTGGTGCTGGACCACCTTGGCACCTGCCCTTTGTGCCTTGCATGAGTGAGAAACTGTGTGCAGGGATGGGAAGGGGATGCTTGTCTGGCACCATGGGGAAGGACCATGCTCATAAGTTGTGGTGGGAGTGTAACTTTCTGTGGACTCTCTGCATGACTTTGAACTATGGCTTCCCTACTGCAGGCCCTGAGCTAAAGCACTTGCCTGTATTTCTCTTGGGTTTCTTGGTTTGGAAATCCTTTTTATGAGGAATTTTTTTAATGGAAAAATTAAGGACATTTCTTCCTAAATCCTATGGAAGATATTTTGCCAAGCACTGTGTTGTGCTTAACAGAATTTCATTCTTGGATTCTGTTCACTCTAAAGCACTCTTTTTAACTCCCTCTTTATACATCCCTTCCTTTAATACAAGAAATGTATCAATTTTCATAACTTTTCTACCTGTTTCTCTGTCTAAAATTAGCCACCTTCCTTGTCTCCAACCATCTCCATAGTGTTATGCTTCTCCATTTCTTTCCTTTTCTTTTTTTTTTTTTTTTTTCTTTGTGATTTCTTTCTGAAAGACATGGCTTGCAGCAAAAGTTTACTGATGCTGGAAAGGAAGATAGAACAAAATAAAAACCAGACTCTGTCTTGCTTCCTTTACTCTTCATGTTCCAGGAGTATTCAGTTATTTGTCCTTCAGCCAGACCTGTGAATCTCTTCCAACACCTTATCTTTGTTTCTTGCTCTGAAATGAGAATTAGCATCTCTGGTTAGAGGAGACTAAAACCAACATGCCAACATGCCACTGCTGTCTGATGTGCTCAGGTCACTCTGGGGTCCTCTGTGTGGGGATACTCTAGTGACATTTGGTGTCATTCCTTGTTTCAGTGGGGTAAGGCTGGTTGGACATGACCTCAGGCCTTGCTTAGCAATTCCCTTGTGTGGTTTTAGGCTTAAGCTGGCAATTAGAGCTGTTCTCATTTCAGCACATGGCACGCTTGTCATGCAGAAAGCATTGCTGTCTTGGAGTGGTCCCAGACCTAGCCTGGGGGGAACAGAGCAGGGAAAGGAAATGGGGTGCAGAGGGTGGAGGGGGAGAGAACAATCACCTTTGGCATTATGAAACTTATGCCCTATAAAATATTGCAATTATATTGTTTTCTAAATCCAGTGGGAACCATTGTTCTTCAAGCAATAAATATCCTCCTGCAGCCTTGGCAGCCATAACGTGGCAGCTCTGGCAACCCAGTAGTGACACTCATTCTGGTAGCATGAAACAAGACCAATGTTAGTGATTTTCTATTAGCTAAGCTGAGAGAAACAGTCAAAAAAGGTAAATAAATGGAATGTTTAAATTTGTTTTCCTCTTCCTATTTAATAATATCATTGCAGTAAGTCGAAGACCTTCACTAGCAAGATATTTTTGATAACATTTTGAAAACAGAGCCTTGAAAGATGCAGAAGGAACCAGTAATAACTGATAGATCAAACCCAATATTTTTTTGTTAAGAATGATGCTCATTTTTTTTTTTACTTCAAAATTTTCAAGGCAAGACAATATAGGCAATAATTAATTCTTTGAACACCAGCAATATTTTCTTTTCCCGCCTCTCAGATATTTTGGTGTAGGATAAACAGCACATTCTATTGTTATTCCTGTAGCAGAAATTCAAATGAATAGCTAATAAATAATAATGAAAAAACCAGAATGATGTGATTAAACTGAGGTTCTAATGCAGCAAACCTTACTCAGCTTTCAGCAGCACTAGAATTAGATTCTTCTTGGTACAAATAGGAGTGAATGTGCAGAGCCTTTCACTGTTAATGCTGTACCTAAGCTACATGCACTAATATGCTATAATAATTAAACTACTTTCTTATGGAAACATATTTACAGCTCAATTGGTTGAATAACAGGATTTCTAAGCTAGGTTTTCACATTTATGGAGAACTGCCCTTGTGCAAAATATCCCTACTTTGATGCAACCTTGGACACCTTCAGGTAAATTAGTTGGGTCTGTGTGTACAAACAAGCCCATTAACATATGTTAGACCAGATAATAAAATTACAGTACAAATGTACCAGACTACCTATGTAGTGGTGTTGACTTGTAGTATTCCTTGGGAAAACCCTTACCACAGTGCAGATGTTGCAAACCCAGGTGGATTTGAAATGCCCCATTTTTCTTATGGGCTGCGAGTTGTACACACTCACATCTCTTGGCAATCATCACTGCACATCCCAGCCTGGGCTCTGACACCAAAGACAAGGGTAGACCCAAAGGAATGTAATCTCATATTATCTAGTTAAAAGAGATGTATTTTGCTCTCCAAACCATTTTTCTCTAGGCTTGAACACCGAGTGCCATTGTTACCCAGACATTTTTGAAATATATCCATAGTTCTCACACTAAATCTTAGTTGACAGGCTATGTGGTGAAGTAGTTGATCCCAAATTAAACCTTTGGGTTTTCTTCCTCTGTGTCCAACAATTTAGAAGCCACAACTGACTTCAAGATGTGCTTAAATATGAATAAAGTTTGCAGCAAAACCTTCCCTATTGCAAGAACCTTGCATATACATTTGTAATTATTAGTGCATTACCAGAGATGGTATCATAGACATAATAAAATGATTTATTTTATTTTCCTGCCAGCGCATGTGTGTATCTTAATTGTGTATCGAAGATACACTTAGAATCCTCTCTGTCATGTAAATATGCTCATTGGCTAGTAAATATTAATGCTGCATTCTGGCTCCAGCTGTGAGAAGATTTTATTTTTGTGTTAGTGGTTTTCATTAACCTCCAAAAGGTTTCACAGCATCTCCTCTATTTATTTGAAACATACAGAACTGCTGCAAGCAAGGGCTGCTACAAAGAAAATCATACACTCTCTTTCATTGTTTTTAATTTTGTTTGTGCCTCTTTAATGCTTTGGAGTCACTCTCTATGAAATTCCTGAGACAGGGAAGGAGCTGTCTGGTACTTTTTAGTTCCAGTTTTCGGCAGACAGTGCTGAAGTAAAAGGAACATATGTCACGTCCTCCTATTATTCTCCCTAATTGTCATGGCAATTTACCCACGAGCTGACATGATAGCCATGGAGGGAAATGGAGCAAAACCTTTTACTTAACTCTGGGCTCCAGGAAACCATGGAGACATATGGAAAGGGGAGGATTGGTGTCTGCTGGGCTGCACTGCAGGGGCTCTCCCCCATGAGTTCAGCTGACAAGGTTGGTGGCCTGTTTTGACCTTCCTTCATCTAGATGATGGAATAAAATGCTCCTCAGCTGTCCCTGCCATATCCCTTACAGCAGGCAGGACGCTCTGCGGAGTTACCCGAGCTGCTGGTGCTGAACATCTCCCTGCCTGCTGGACTGGTGCTCGTGGGACTGGTGTCCACCCTGTGCAGGGATCCAGGTGCTGTTGTGCCCATACCAATATGGTCTTGATGGTGAGAGGTACATTCAGTGGCTCCCAGTTTTTGCAATGAGAAGGTTGTCCTCAATTGCCACATCATAAAGAGTGCGCGAGCTTGTGCTGTATTGCTTCCTCCTGGAAAGGGTTTTCTGGAGAGTTGAACAGCAATGATGTGGTGATCATATCCATTCCCTTGCCCAAGCCATCACGGTCAAAATACTTTAGTAGTGTGAGCTCTGGTCTGTGCTACTTCACAGACAACCTCAGAGGAAAGTGTTTTGCAGGAAGGTAAATCTTTGAGCTTGGGTAGTTGCTTGCTGGGACAAGCCCAGTTATTCTTGCAGGGGTGATACTTCTTTTGCCCTGTGATTTAACTTTAAAACTTGAATTAAATATGCCCAGCAGACTTTGACTTCTGAGCTGGGAAATTGGGCACTCTCTTCTGTCAGTGAAACATCTGGGACCATTAGCAGTGTCTGCTCCACGGTGAGGTTGACCCAGGTCAGCTGAGCTACACACATAACATCCATCTTCTCCTGAGACTTCTGTCCATGAGAAATCCAAACCATTGCACCCTGGTGGGTTTGGACATGGCTACTTTTACTTCTGGTGACTATGTCTGGATTTGAGCAAGTTTCTTGGAGCTAAATTGCCAGTCCCCAGTGTCGGGTAGTCTTCTCTGACTTGCTGGATGTTAGTTTTCAACCCAAAGGCCTTTTTTCTGGGAGCCATTTTTGAAAACTTGGTGCATTGGTGGGGCTGAGCTCTGTTAGCAAGGCAGTTCTCACATGGAGGTCACCATCATCTCTAACCTCCTTTACATAAACCTTAACTTAAAACCCTCAATACCTTTGCATGCTGAAGAATAAGTCTTGTTTCTATTATTCAGAAATGACCACATTTTCAGCTGATCTTTTAAGTGGTTCCTAATAAAATTGTTAGGAGTGGAAAATCTTCAATAACGTTTTTAGATGCAGCCTAGCTTCACAGTAATAAATGCAGCTTTTAACAGTCCTCATTTATAACAATCCCAACAGCAAGAACTAATTTTCCCTCTGATAATGAGGCCTATTAGCAGGACTGTTCACACAGGGCTGACCTGGATTCAACAGTCATATGATTTTCTTTGGTTATTTTCAAGGCACATTGTGTTTAGCCAGTAAACATACAGCTTTTCCTCTTGTTCTTGTCTCTACTTGTCTCTTTAATGATTGTTTGAAGGTTGCTAAATGGAAAGCACAAAAGTAAAATGCAGCGATGTTCTATGCAAATAGCAGCTTTCTTCATTATTCTGATGCAGCTAATTGCTGAACCCCTCTACACCGTGTACTTTCACATCGGGAACGTTCATCCTGTTCCCACTGGGGTTTGTTACGGTGAGAATACAACATTTCAGCTTTTAGTATGGGCAAAGGACTTGATTATTTGAATACACGGACAGCATTTATCATTCCACACAACTGCTTGCTATAGGCTGCAGAGCTAGAAGATGTCTCCTGAAAGCAATGGTGCAACTCCCATTGCTTCCCACGGAGCAGGGTGGGTGAGCAGCTCCCACCAAGTTTCCTGCACCAGAACTTGCAGTGTCCCTTCCTTGCCAGGCTCCATACAGGACCATGGGAGCAGATCAGCACAAGGGCTCTGCCTGTGACCTGCTCATGGCTCCTGAGTGAGGCCGACTTGGCTTGAGGCTGCAGGACAAAATAGATGCTCCTGGTCCAGGCACCTCCCTGACACCAGGAAGCTCTACCTAAACACGTGTCCTTCACAGAGCACGCAGCATCTTGCAGGGATGAGCTTTGCACATCCCTACTTTCTGCTGAAAGGGACATCTCATCAAGGAGAAGTTAGATTTGGTCCTATTGCCCTCTTGTGGCTGCCCAAAAGAGACCACAACTCTCCCTGTCTCACAATTGTACACGTGGTACCTGCCCATTCAAGCTGACATAACTTTCCTATAATTTAAAACACAGTATTGGTTCCCTGGGAACTGCTATGTAAGATAGGGTGGAGCACCAGCCAGAAAACTGTGACATTTCTGAAAGGGACGTGGGGTGCCATTGCAGGAGACCAGGCACATGGGTGTCTCAGGCCAAGCCTTCCTTCCCTCCTCCTCCCTCACTGTCACAGTTGTCTTGTGGCTATTTTTCAGCCACATGACAATGGGAAAAATGGTTTGGCAGAGTTCTCCAGGGCTCTCATATCCAAATATGACCATGAAAAATGCCCTGGTAATGCTGGCAAGGCACCCTTTCCTTACTGTCAGACCTGAAGTGAACCCCATGCACTTCCATTCCTGTAGCACATGATGCACACAAGGTGGGGAGATCACTGTTGAAGGGTTTCACAAAAAAAAAAAAAAAAAAAAAAAAAAAAACAAAAAACAAAAACAAAAAAAAACCCACAACAATGGTTAGAATTATAACTAAAAAAAGAGAACTAGGAGGAAAGATAGGAAAAAAAAAAACAAAACCTAAAAACCCCAAACAAACTAAAAAACACTGTAACAATCGTAATATGTCTGTTCATGCATATGGATGTTCTGGGTTCAACTGCACCTGAGCTGCTTTCTTTTTCCTGCTTCTCCTGTCAGGCTGGCAACATGTGAGTAGCCAGCACACCTTGCTGGTCCTGCAGCTGGTGTTTATGCCTACAAATAGCTTGAAAATTTACTTTGAGATACCTAAAAGGACCATCAATAAAATCAAAGCAGGTTTGCATACAAGTTAAATCTTCTGATAACAAGCAGTAATGTTATTTGGTTTTGGGCAAACAGGGCAATAAAAGTTGAGATGTTAAATGAAAATGTGCTTGCTGTATATTGGCCTTGACACGGTTTTACTCAACATAGCCTGCACCCAATGGAAAATCTTGGCAAACAGTTAGAGTCAGGACTATAATATTCATAAACTAGCTGTGGCTTTCAGTGTGATTTCCCCCAGCGAAAGTAATGCAAGAATAAAAACGGAAGATTCAGTAACAATGTAATTGTGTCACATAAAGACCACTCCTGGGAAGCCATTTGAGGTTTTAATGTTTTAAAACGAATACTGAATTCACTTATCCTTGATAAAGCATGTGGTTCCTTTTTCTGCTTCCAGGTGCAGATGTGCTAGTGCATAGAAGAGCCAGAACAAACACCATTTGCAATTCAAGTGCCTTTAGACCCCAGATGAGACTGTCTTGTAACCACTTCCACAGTATTATGTAGCTTGATTAAAGGTAAGAATTGTCCCTCCAGTCTGATGCTTGCCTGTGACTGAAGATGTGACTGTAAGCTCTCACTAAGGAAAAAGTCAGCTCTCCTCAAGGCAACAGAGGCACACATTGACATCAAACCACTGAAATGGCACAAATCAGACTGGACTCTTGGACTTGGCCATCACATAGTCCTGGTCTCATCTGAGAAAGTAAGGCATTAAAATATCTGGGGTTTGCTTATAAAATCATCACCTCAGGGGGTCAAGAAAACCTCTTCCCCCTTCCCTCTTCCCTGTGGCCAGCCACAGTTGTGCTGTCTGTATGTGAAGCCTGGGCTGCCAACAGGGACAGACATGATGCATGGGAGCTGCAAGGTTGAGCTTTGCATGCAGCAGATGTTCAGGCAGGTTTGTTTCTTTTGCAGGACCGAGTTCCCAAGCTTGTCCCTGAGCTAAGCTCCCCTGATGGGCCCTGATGGTCAGCAGCATCCCAGACACACCTCATGCTTTCTGGGCTCTTAGTCCTCTTCTTTTCAACTTGACATTTGATCATCAAAAGCAGGAGGTAGTACAGACATGCCATATATTTAGTTTCTGGAGAAATTAACTTTTACATCCGTAGCTCCACCATCCTCTTGCTCTGTCGCCTGTCACTGCAGTTCCCTTGGCTCTAGTGCCATCTGCATCCAGTCCCACACAGCGTATCAATTTTTGACTATTTGAACTCATCATCCCTTTTCTGAAGCCACAGGATCAGTTAAGTTATTTGAATCACACCTTACAATATTTATTTCCATTCATTATCAGGGAACAGGAAGATGGTTGTTATAAAAATGAGTTGCATTCATTGTCTGTCCTCAGCTGAGGATCTTTGATATTTTTGTACTGGTGCAGCTCAAACATAAACAGGATTGCCAGATAATTGCCAGGATCAGATGAGGCAAGTTGCCATTTGAGAAGTCCCTTGCCAAGTGTTTTTCTTTCTTCACCCAAACATTTCAAATGCAGCAGGAAAAGGTTGAGCTTGTTGCTTTTCTCAAAGTCAGACATTTTTTCTTTTTCATCCAAAGGAAAAATTGCAAAGGTTTTAACATGAATTTAAGAAAAACACAGGACTGAATTGTTGAAGTTTAAAATTGTAAAAAATAGCTGGGCATTTATTTCAAGGGGAAGTTCTGTAATATTGAACTTACTTATAGAAGGATAGTATCAAACTTATAAAAGGGAGTTCAGAGCTTCTCCAAGCATGCCTGGAGCATCAGTTGAGGCGAAGGGGAAACAACTGGTGGTTTCTGCAGCAGTAGCTAATGCCTCTGTGTGATTTAGTAGCACAGTTTTGAATATAAGATCTGCATGACACACAGAGTATTTAATGATGATTCAGAGGCCACCATGGACCAAAAGGTCACTGATAAGTAATCCAAATTCCCATTAATATTTTATAATCCCTGCTCTTAGCAGAGTGGCTGTGTCTTCTTTGGATTTGTACAGCCACTAACACAATGGCATCTTGTTCCTGTCTGTTGCACTTCTTGATGTTTGTGACTGGTACTTCTTCAATACTATCCCTAAAAAACTATAGAAAATAGAAACACTTGCTAAAAAAGTGATAGATGAACATTGATAAAAGTGGCCTTTTGTGGCCTTTCTTGTGATTTCCACCTGTACATGGGGACTTTCAGCAGTACCTGGCATCCTCTGTGAGTAGAGTTTGATGGGAGTTCTCGTGATAGCTTCACAAGAGGCAAAGAGAGGCCATTCAGTCAGCCCCAAAGTTTGTCATTTCCATGTTGTACAGGAACTGAAGGATCTGCATTTGACACACAGAACAACATGTCCTCCCCAGGAGAGTCCATCAGGCCCTGGGTCTGTCACTGGCCTTGTATGTACACAGGGAGGGGAGGGGACACGGGGTCACCCCCTGCTCCTGTGTTTTCCTCACGCTCCTGACATGCTGGAAAAAGCAAAGGCATCTCCTTCTCTCTCACCTCCAGCTCTGTTTTTCTGGTCCATCATCCAAGGAACAGACTTGCGAGGTGAATTGAGAATGACCTCAGCCTTGTGCCTGGGCAAATGTGATGTTGGAGATGGATTTTGTAACCAGCAGTGACCTGGGAGATCAAGCAAGCTCCGGGTAGGCCAGGCTGGTACTAATCCACACTAAACTGTCTAAGGCACAGTTACATTTCAGGATGCATTGTCTGAGCCAGCCATATCACACATGTTGCATGCTCATGCTTCTCCTGCTCCTGCTGCAGAGCCAGCCTGTGTCCCTGTGGCTCCATCCCAAAGAAGGCAAGAAGTGTGCTTTCCTTCTTCCACCCTGCCTGGGTGTCGTAGGGGATTCCTACGTTGGCCTGTGTTGGCAGCCTTGTGATTCCTGTGTTGTAAGAGGGCTGGGAGCTTTACTGGGAAGGTTAATGTAAGGTATAAGCTCACTTTGGCTGGGTCACTTTGGAATATTAATGAGTGTTAAGTTCAGAATATTAATATTGTCAGCCGTGCAAGTATGCTGCTTGTAATTCATTATGAATGTGCTGAAGAACAGCACCATTTCAGTGCCATGGCACTGAAATACTTCCATTTTCTACTGGAAATACTCCATTTTCTGACTATTACTTCATCATGGAGTGGGAAGTTTGTCATGACTGGGAATGTGCACTGTCCTTCCCTGCTCAGGAAGGGCACACAAGCATTGAAAATCTCTGAATTGTTTGCATTTAGTAGACCCAAAAAGTTTTCAAATCAAATAACTTCTGATTTTTTTTTCTCTAAGAATAAAAATATTGTTTTAGTTAATGTGGCAATGAATAATAGCTTTTTCGCAGTTATATTTGCTGCTTCTGTTTAATTTCTCTGAGATGACTAATTGTTTTAAGAGCTGTATTCCCAGAGCAAAACAAACAGACAAACAAGCAGCTCCCCTCTGTTTCATTCCCTAAAGCTTAAACCAGCCCAAATAAGGGCAAAATAGATTTTGCCATCTGTAACTGTAAGTTTCCTCTTCCACCAGACTTTTGCTTGAAGCAGATAAGGTTTTCTTTGCATTAGCAATTAGGGCACGATCTCTTTTTGCACAGATCTGAATCAGCCATCATCCTAAGCCAAGATCAGAGATATAGGTAGTGAGACTGAATGCGAGTTCAACAAAGTAGAAATTCTAGTTCAAGGAGATGTTTATGAATTCAGACTTCATTTATTAAATTAGAAGGAAAAATTCTCTCAGGATCCAGCAGTCTCCAGTGAAAATGCGTTCAAGTAATTTTGTTTGTCTACAAGTTCTCTTTCCCTTTGGCATTAGTATAAGCAAAGCAGACTAACAAATTAAATACCTTATTTTATAAGGATGCATAAGTTGTTCTATTGGTGTCTGCTTTGGTAGCAGGATGCATACTCGTAATTTATGACACAAAAGTCTGTGTCCCTTCTCTTTAGTCCATAAAGGACTTCTCTTTAATCCATAAAGCCTAGCATTTCCTTCCTTGTGGTGGTGGCCTAGCTTCCTAAATTTGTTTTCTGTCCTTTGTTGTGTTTTCCAGACACTGCAGCTCAGAAAGATGCTATTGCAATGTGATCAATCTGCAGCAGGTACTGGGGTCCCAGGGAGATGGTAGGTGATTGAGCAGAGCATTTTCCCAGAGCAGACAGAAGAGTTACCTGCCTGCCTGGCATAATCCTCACATGCCAATAACCCACAGATGTTGTGGTGGAAGTGTTGGAAGGTCCCACTCAAAGTTTCTTTTCTCTCTTGTGTTCCTGCCTGAGAAGTGATGCCTGTCAGTGCACTCAAGCTGGGTGGGATTTATGCCACAGAACTCACTTTTTCACTTGTAAAATGGTTATCCTGTTGTTGGAGTGGGGCAAGGATATCTACAGGAGGATCTGGATCATTAGGCTCAAGCCTCTTACCTGTGTCACAAGTTTTTGAAGTACCTAGCTCTCTGCTGCTTAAAGAGGGGTCAGAGACAGTGAGACACCTGAATTTTAGACACACAGACTTAGGGAAATGAGTCCTGACATGGTGATAAGCTGCTTTCATGTCAACCACACTGCTATTTTGGAATAAAACCTTCAGATTTTTGGGACTTTTATGCAGTGGTAAGCAGCAATATTAAGGAGTTTGTGGCCCGGTTAAAGAATCCATGTAATTCTCTTTGTTTTATTCCTTTTCTTTTCTGCTTTTCCTGATAGTCAGTGACAGCAATTTCCCAAGTGCTTTCTGTGTGGAAGCGCACTGATGCTGAACCTCATCAGCCTGCTGCAAATACATTGATATTCACACAGTGACTCCAGAGCCACATTCCTGAGGAGGGTGAGACTAAAGCCAGAAGACAATCCTTCAAAAGTTGTTTCTGCAGCAGCCCAAATAGGAACCCATGTTGGGAGCTGGGAAGAGGTAAAAAAAGATATGTGCAGAAAGCACAGTTGTGGAAAACGTTGGGTTGTGCTGTCTTACTGGGGGAGATCTGTGTGCCCCTTCTTTTTGTGCCCTTTCTCAAAAGAAAAAAGTATTTCACAGTGATGCTTCAAGGTGACTTAACAATGTTGGGATGAATTAACTAATGTGAATATTGCTGAAAAATCCCTGGCATTAGGGAATTAGCTGCTTTCTGAAATGGGCAATGCAACTTCTGTATTCATGGATGTCAGGGCTGCTCCATTGCTCTGCTCACTATGAGTATCCCATTTTCACTTCTAGTTAGTTGAATTGAGAAGGAATATGGGTACCATACTCGGGGTAGCTGAATGATCAGAAGAAGGAAAGGTATAAGGAGGATGTTGAGGATTATCAGCAGCTTCCTGAAATTTCTGCATGTAAGAAATGCTGCTATTTCAGATGGGTAAAGTCTCTTGGTTTTAATCAGGGAAACAAGGAATAATATGAGAGTTCCCAGGGCTTTTCAGACAGGAGCCATGACAAGAGTTTAGCTCTGCTCTACCTGTGGCAGAGGGAGCATATAAGACAGTCAAAACCCCCAAAAACCAGAACAACACAATGCAGTGATGATGATACTGTATGATGTCTGCCACTGGCATGGCCCTATGTGAAAGCAGAAGGAAGTTGCTGCAGGTGCAGCAGCTGAATCTCAAGGATATTCATCCGTTTCTAGTGTGCATGAGGATGCACTACCCCTGTATCTCAGTAAAGTTGTTTGCAGATTAAAGAACTGTAAAAAGGAAGATGATTTTTGATAAAAAAAGTAATGAACCAGTAGAAGATTAAAATGATAGACCACGTATCATCCTGCAACAGATCTTCGGTGTAGGCAAGCCTTAGGTCAAAGATAGCGAGCAGAGAAGCACCACAACTATCCATGCATGATAAGAGAGGCCAATGTTTTCACATATGGAAATCTCCAGAAGTACTAAATGAGGTGCCCAGAAAAATCTGCAGATTTATGACTATTATTAGCTGTGAACTTTAATTACACTGACATTTAAAATGAACAGAAATGGCACTTTAATTGCACTGTAGCCACATTTTTATTGCATACATTTAAATACATTAGAAAGAGGTTGGATCTGTACTGTGCTGTATGGGACCAGTTCAGGAAGTTAGATATTAAAAATATGGAAAATAAAGGAGATTTCAGAGCTGCACCTCAGCTAAGAAAAACCGGTTCCGTAGTTCTCTCTCAGTATCACAGAGGAGCAAAAAGAAGTCTCCTCCAAGCTTTTTGAAGTTCTCCAAGGAATTCCAGGCACTGGATTCTAAAGTCTGCTTGGATGAAACTGCTTGTAGGCTTTAGATAGATGGCCTTCTCTGTGATGCTATTTTCAAAACAGACAGAGATTTTTCAAGTGCAACTTTGCATAATCCTGCCCTTGGTATAGGAAAGGTCTCACACCAGCCTCCAAAGTATCTGAGACAGCCATCCTTGGAAGTAATGGGCTGGATGAGATGGGTGACACTTCCTATCCAGTTTGGGTTGAATTTACAGATCTGAGGACCTGACATTGTCTATCTGTGACGCTATAGTAGAAACCAGACTCTACCTGCATTTTAATTTTTTGGTTGAGAATGCTGATATATGGAGGTGTGACACTGCACTTCTCCCTCCCTCCCTCCCTCCCTCCCTCCCTCCCTCCCTCCCTCCCTCCCTCCCTTCCTTCCTTCCTTCCTTCCTTCCTTCCTTCCTTCCCTTCCTTCCTTCCTTCCTTCCTTCCTTCCTTCCTTCCTTCCTTCCTTCCTTCCTTCCTTCCTTCCTTCCTTCCTTCCTTCCTTCCTTCCTTCCTTCCTTCCTTCCTTCCTTCCTTCCTTCCTTCCTTCCTTCCTTCCTTCCTTCCTTCCTTCCTTCCTTCCTTCCTTCCTCCTTCCTTCCTTCCTTCCCTTCCTTCCTTCCTTCCTTCCTTCCTTCTTCCTTCCTTCCTTCCTTCCTTCCTTCCTTCCTTCCTTCCTTCCTTCCTTCCTTCCTTCCTTCCTTCCTTCCTTCCTTCCTTCCTTCCTTCCTTCCTTCCTTCCTTCCTTCCTTCCTTCCTTCCTTCCTTCCTTCCTTCCTTCCTTCCTTCCTTCCTTCCTTCCTTCCTTCCTTCCTTCCTTCCTTCCTTCCTTCCTTCCTTCCTTCCTTCCTTCCTTCCTTCCTTCCTTCCTTCCTTCCTTCCTTCCTTCCTTCCTTCCTTCCTTCCTTCCTTCCTTCCTTCCTTCCTTCCTTCCTTCCTTCCTTCCTTCCTTCCTTCCTTCCTTCCTTCCTTCCTTCCTTCCTTCCTTCCTTCCTTCCTTCCGTTCCTTCCTTCCGTTCCTTCCTTCCTTCCTTCCTTCCTTCCTTCCCTCCCTCCCTCCCTCCCTTCTTCCTGTTTGTGGAAAGTTGTTAGCAGGAAATTTTAAAAAAAGTTCTGCTGTTTGATGAACCCTTAGAAGATACATTCAGTTAGTGGTTCAGGCATTGAAGAACTTTATTCAATTCTTTCATTACTAACTGTCTCTAGGCAAATGACTCCATCTCAGTAGTCTCTACTCAGATATGCAGTATTAATGATTTCAAAATGGAGCTCTCAGCCTCAGCTCTTCAGCTGTAAACCATACTAGTCCTTTAAACATAAGCATTATTTGTGATCATATATACTAACAGGTTGGAATACATAAGACTTGCTTGCTTAAAACTTTCAGAAATGGAAACCACAGGTTTGTGCAGTTTCTGTGCTACAGGCTAAGACTTTGAGAGTTTGAAATGCATTATTGCAGACTCCTCTGGGAACTGCAGCATTTTGTCCCCTGTCCTAAACATCTGTCTGATGCCTTGAATACACAAGCCTTAATTCTGCTCTCATGTTTGATAGCAGTACAAACATCACTGCTCCTTTCATTGAGTAAGCAATTAGCTGATAGTGCAGATATTAGGTGCTGACACGCATATATCATATGATGAGCAGGTGGGAAAGTATCTGACAGAAGTGTATGGGTGGACTCCTAGAAAAATAAATTGTCAATTTAATTTTAACTTGAGAAATATTTATGTAGGAGACATTCTGACTCTTTAAAAGATCCCTTCCTTGGATATTTCCTTCTGTTTTGTGATTCACTGTTTACTTAAGCAAGTGTTGTTGTTATGCCCTGCTGTGGTTTTGCTTCAAGATCCCTTTTCAGTGGGTTAAGTTTGAGAGCCCCCATTTCCAAAACACACTTCCTCATCCCACAGGTGTGATCTGCATTCTTAATTTCCAAAGATGCTTGTAATTTGTGTTTTGATGTATTAAAACTCATTCTTGCCAGATGAATCAATTTTACAAAATTATCTAGACCTCTTTGTATCATTGACTTGTCATTATTTCTTTGATGACTTTTTGTACAACCTGTAAATGTTAGTGGTCATGGCTTTAGATTTTCTTATAGATTAAAATACCAGCAACTATTACATGCTCTAAAGAGATGCTATAATTGTTCTATAGCTCTGTTCTGTGTTCCCACTGATGACTTGGATGATGCATATGAACCTGTGAGGAACTGCTAACATGCTGAAAGAAAGGACTAGAAATTTGTAACAGTCTTCCCAAATGAGAGGCATGGTCTGAAAATAAAGAGGGTCAGTTTCAAAAAGTAAAAATTCAAGGTAGTACAGTCAGGTAGAAGTACCCCTGTACAGGAATAGCTAATGGAGAATACTTGGTTTCCAGCAAATCTGCAGAAAAGACTGGAGTTTTCCATGAATTGCAGGTTCAACACAAGGCAACTCTGTCTATATGATGAAAAAAGAAAGAGGTAAGTGTTACAGTGGGGAATATAGAAATCTGTTTAGCCTGCAGCACAAATTAAATATTCCTGCTGCTCTGGTTGGCACTGGAAGGGCCTCTGCTGCAGCGCTAAGATTGATTTTAGATGCTGCACTTCAAAGCAAATGGAATCAGCTGGAGGGAACCCATAGGAGAACACCACTGCTGACACATCTCAAAAACAGGGGCTCCACAGGAGGACTGAAGTAACTGGGTCAGCAGAGTGTACAGAATGAAGGACTTATACAGCCTTCAAATTTGTTAAAAGTCTCTGAAAATAAAAACTTCCTTGCCATGTCTGTAGGACAGGAAGTGCACAGCTTAACTTGCAGTTACTGGAGGCTTTAATATATGGGTTTAACAAGTCCTTGTGAGGCTGGAAAATGTATAATTGACTCTTCCTTGGGACAAGGGTGGTTTGGATAAGCTACCAAGTTCCTCCTGGTCCTCTTTTACAATAGTGCAAATACTGACATACAGTTCTATTGTTGATCTCGTTTGCTATATTTGCCATAAAACTGAGTTTTGGAATCACAAATGCCTTTGAAAATTGTCCTTGGATTCTGGCTCCATATTTATATTGCTTTTCAAATCCGTCTAATGTGTGCTACTCTGACTTACACTTGTGTTGACTCTACACCACATGCTATGGTTGGCTGAAAATACAGTAAGTTCCTTTGGTTTTGAGGCCACTACTCTGGGGGCCTGCCAGCACATTTTAGAGATGTACATTTCATTTTTCTCATGCTCTAGCTTTGACCCCAAGCTTCTACTGAGCAAGGTGCTAATGTATGCTAATATATGCATGCACCTCTAAACACCTTGAATAAAACCAGTACTTCCTGAACTGTTTTGTATTAGGTACTTTTTCTCTTCAGCTGGCTTAATTTGCTGTATTTACATGGTAAGCTATGTGGTATGTGGATTTCATGAGGCCAAGTTCACTTCTCTTTTACATGTCTGAGTGTGCTTTTTCAAAGTAGCAATTGCACAAATGCAAATGACTTGCTCTTGCTACATCATTCTGGGACTTGTGAAATTCTGCGGACAGATTTCTATAAGTGGAGGCACCTGGGCACAGGGAGATGGGGAAAGTGGGATACCCCAGCTGAAGAAAACACCCAGAGACTCTCAGACCTGAGATGGTTTCCTGGGTTTTCTAGAGCAGCTGCTTCCCAAAAGACTAATTTGCTCTGCAAATGCCTGGCTCAGGAAGCACTGAAGCTCTATTGCTTTGGCTACATGCAAAAGGTGCCAATGGCCACCAAATATGACTTGGTATCTGTGTTCCTGTGACATGATTTGCCCAAATCCAAACTGGATCATGGCCTGTAGTTTGCTCGTGTACTGATTGTGCTTTACCAGTCATTGTTGCTCCTGAGGTGCAATGGCAGGAAGCATCAGGTAGGACAGGATAACGTCAGGGGCTCCTGTACCAGTTTCTTACTTATTTTGCCCCTGTGATGTTTGCCAGCCCCTCTGGAGTGAGTTGTTTCAGGTGTGCCTGTTAAATTGGCAGTGACTGACACTTATTGCCAGCACCCAGGGATTCCCTGTCATTTGAGAACTACTGGGAGCTGTCTAATAATCACACTTTTCACATGCACCTTCTCGTCCAAACCTTCCTTCAGCTGCTGTTGTCTAATGTGATCAAAGCCTTTACCCATCACATACTCCCTCTACACTTTGTTGCTGGTGAGGTCTGATGAATCAACCTCATTATTATTCTGAGCCTGAAGGTCACTCAGACACAACACAGTGCCCACACAATGGTGACAACTGAATTATAACAACTTCTCGGTTTCCTTTGCAGCACAGATACAATATTTATGGCACTATTAATGCACAGTGCTGTCAAGATTTTAAAAATGAGAGTAACTCACCTGCCCCTGTCATACACTCATGTCCTCCATGTTTCAGAAGTATCAGGAGAATCCTTATAAATTTTTCTGTCTTAATAGTCTTCTGCCATGAAGCCTGAGTCAAAAATGGCAGGCTGTACCACAGCAAATTCTGATGGATCTTTCTGTGGAGACAGCCAGCATAAAACTTTCAGCTGTGTTGCTAAAGCAAGTGACTTAGCCTTGAGGCTGTGGGGATGTATAAGCACTATTTCCCCCTTATCTCCTCATTTAAAGCGGAATTTAACTCCCAAATATCTTCACAGATTCATCCCATAACTTTACAGGGCACTTGATACTTCACAAAACCAATCCATGACACAAAATTCACTCTCCTGGATCAGAAGGACCAAATTACGTTGCGGTCTTTATGCCAGGTTGGATGTCAGTTGTCTCCCTAAGGTCAGGCATGGAGCTGGCATCAACACTGCAGTTTTGTGCTCTGGCTACATTAGCAGAAATATGACTGATTGTCCTTGGCTGTGGGTGATCTGGAACATATTTGTCCTGCCAAGGGATGGGAAAACACAGGTGCTTGGAATTAATGTGTATAGCACCTCAGCTTTAAGCTCCCACTCTACCTGGCTCTGAAGGTAAGAACTGGGTACCTACATGAGACACTCTCACGGTAACTTTGTGAAAAATACACTCAACTACTTCAGGCCATCATTGCTCTTCCAGTGGAAGTTGCAGTGACCAGTGACTTGCCTGTGGACTTGTATATCCTTTAGGAACTTCTGGATTGCTCTTTTTTCACCTTCTTTAGCTGTGGGGGTTCATACACAACTCTAGGAAAGAGCCTGGAGAAAGCTGCAGAGGTAGGGAGCCAATGTACAACTGGCCTTCCTCAGAATTTCTCTTAAAAACTTGCCTTTATTTTTGTATTTGAAAAACTGGTTATTACATCTCCATCATGTCTTTGCACTGACCTCAACAATAATTGAGGTCTATTATAGTCACTAAATAAATCTGGTTTGAGAGACCCCCGTGCTACTGGCAAAGAACATTTCATGGCACAGCCTTTCACTACCCTCCTCAGCCCATCTCTTTTAAAATGACAAACCTGCATTTAGAAAAAGTAAATTTACAGTGGTTTTTCTGTGCAGATGGTGATAAGTGTGAGATAGCATTTGTAAACTTATAAGCACATATGGTTTTGTACATATTAATTAAGGCAGTTGGCTAATCACTCTAATATCATTACTGATTCATCTGTATTCCTTCAAATAGACATTTATGCTCAGCCTGCTGGTTTTTATATGTATGGACTGGATTGTGCAATTCTCCCTATCACCATTTGTAGTCAATAACATTTCCTTGGCACCAAAGGGAGGAAAAGGGTACATTTTAGAACTGTGTGGGCAAGTCATTTGGCCCATGCCTTATGTATAAGGCATGCACATAAAATATTTGTGCGTGTGTGGTTTCTTTTTAAAGAATCTGCTAGTCATGCTGTGGGCTGAGTGACAACAGCATTATGTTTGTGCACATGGGACATACATGCAGATTCATGCATGCACTCATCTTGCTGTTAGAAAGCCTGTTGTGCATGGCCAAGCATCTTGACCCTAACCAGCCTCACCTCACAGCCCTGATTTGGCTCACCACACTATTCCAAGGCACCCGAGTCTCTGTTTGGACTTTGGGAGGTGTTTGGGATCAAAAAACTTATGAGAGCTTTTGGAAGGTTTTAGGAACTGGATTGCTTTTCCAGTGGTTGTGATGAAATGCTGAGGTCATCCCCTGGTACAGGAAACCTGCAGGACAGGAGGGCTGTGTGACCTGCAAGGCCATCCACTGACCAGAACAGGTTCACCTCATCTGCCCTGATCTAATCCATTTGTTCTCAGAGCTCATAATCCTGCCAAAAATATGGTGCATGCAGGCTGTAAAATGACCACACTTGACAAAGATTTTAAAAAATGGACTTGGGGATTTTCCGAGCTTTTAGGTTCAGGCAAAAAGTAGTCTACACATAAACACTCTATGGATTTTTTTCTTCCTTCCTTTCTTTCACTTTTCAAAACGTTATGCCCCCTTTTATTTATCTTTAGTGATGCATAGTCTCACCAGGGAAGTGGTGGATTCCCCAACAGGACACTTAAGATTCAGGGGGACAGTGTGCTGGCCCATCTTGTTTAGAACATGCTTTGCCAAGAAAGGTTGGACCAGATGATCCCTGAGGTCCCTTTCAACCTATAATGCCAGTTCAGAGCCAGGAACCCATCCATTTTAGAGAACATAAGATTTTTGAGAATGTCTTTATTTCTGTCTTCAAATTGTTTTTAAAATTCAACAGTGTCTTTAGTCAAGATTATTTTTTTAAAGAAACTTTTTCTTCAAAAATTATTTTTGGTTTTGATGCTGAACAACTCACTAGCTAGGAAAAAGACCTGTATGTTTTTTGAAGAAAAAAAAAAAAACTAAAAAGGACATAAAATGAATGAGACGTTCACTCTCCCAGCTGTGGTCCCAAGGAAAAATTCTATGTTAGTTCCTCACAAGAGTTTATTTATAGATTTTTGCAAGCCATGGTGTTAAAACTTCTATGGAGTGGTGGCAGGCTGGTATTTTTAGAACCCTGCCTAGAACCTGGTGATTTCCCCATAATGCCCTGGCAATTGCATAATGGAAACTGTAGTTTAGTCATAGCAAAGTGAGGATGAAGCTGATAGTCCTGCAAATGTCCAGCACAGAGCTCTGCTTTTGGGTGGTTGTGGGTGAGTTTGCCTGTAATGGAAGCCACCCTAGAGAGCCAGCAGTGTAATGGATGAACTTCCAGCTCTCCTCATCTCCCTCGGTAGTCCATCCTTAGTTAACTGTGCAATTAACTAGACCTTTGTTGGGCTAGAGAGACCCGTGTCCTGTTGGTGCCAGGCATTCCCAGTTCTCCCTGATGATAACTGAAACTGGAGGCACAAAGTGCTCTGGAGGTTGGGTACAGTGAAAGCCTGGGCCAGGTTCCTGTCTGCACATTTGTCATTGGACAGGCTTGCCCTGTGTAAAAACTAGACTTTGCTAGCAAAAGGGTCTTTTCAAATGACATTTTTCAAAGGAAGTGAAGGGGAGGTGGGCAAAAGTATTCAGTAGAAAACACTTCTGGTTTTGAGAAAAAAACGTGAAATACTTCAGATGCCCCTTCTCCCCCACTTTGGCTGTGTTGTGTGATCGTGACTGCTGAGGTGGACCATGGAGTCTCCGTGGGGCTGTCATGAAGCACCTGTCAAAAGAGGGTTTTTGGCTGCTGATTTTGCTGACACTAAAGTACAGGAACATGAGGAAACTAGACTGTGTACAAAACATCTCTTCCCAAGCAAAATACCCTAGCTGTCAATGTGCAAGAATAGTGCACTTGCTTATAATAATTTTTGCAACACTAAATTGAAATCTCTGTAGAAATCAGACAGTGGTAAAATGTTTAATAGAAATTTAATTCCAAGGGTTTTTCATCAGAAAATTGATTTAATTTCATCCCAGAGCCAATCTTGCTGCCTTGATTAAATGAGGCAGAGAGAGTATTTGCCGGCTGCACGCATCTCTCTGGTCCCTCATTTAGAGGTGTGTTTTTGGAGGGAGGAGACATCTTGCATAACATCTTTGCAGGCTTTGGTCACCCTAGCTACTTTGTGACACAGCTGAGACCAGCTGAGGCTTTTTATTTTCCCTAAGAAGTCCATGCCCCTCTCACTGGAGTGTTTTGGACACGACTTTTAAAAATCACAGCCTTGACAGCTCCTCAAGGCCATCCTCTCCTGGTTTTCTTGTATGTAAGCATAGCTACTGAAACATTGGGCACTTCATCCAAGGTAAATGTCTAAGCCTCCTCTCCAGTCAAACAGAGACGGGCACCTCTCACAGAGGTGGTTCACTTGTCTTTTTAGGAGGGGATAATGGGAAGTGCCTCTGTTGATTGCCAAGAGGGAGAGGCTGACTTATAGATGGATAACAACAAGTGAGATAAATCTGACCTGAATCGGTCTGAATTTTGAGCTTGTGCTTTATTCTCACTATAGCCCTCCCACTGACTTCTTAGACCCAAAGGCTGATTGTATTACTCTGGGGGAGGAGGCATTTTTGTAGACACATGGAAGAGGTCTGAGAAATGCAAATGCATCATTAACAGTGACAACTTAGCTCCCCTCACCCCCTTAAAAGCTGCATCATCTTCAGTGGGGGCTGATGTAGTAGCCAACATTTTGGCATTGCCAGATATTAAGAGTTTCAATCTTGAAATGTAACATTTTCTTGACAGTGTAATTTGTACAGAGCAGTGTACTGAAAAAGAACCTGCTCACTTGAAACTGAATCTCACCCATGCTTTGCTTTACTTCGAGTAAAATTAGTCTGCAGGAGAAATCCTGCAGTCAGAGGATGGAGAACAAGAGGGTGCATGACCTCTATTGCAGTTTAATTTTCAAAGGTGCGTCTCTTACAGTTATAAAATGATTTTTGATGTGCCAGGGTATCCAGTCAGCCCCCAGGCTGCCCCTTGTGATTGGGTTCATTGCAGCAACATTTCTCTGCTTCCATCTCCTGTCCAATGACCATCCCATGGCCCCTTGGGGCAAGGGCAGGCCAGCAGTGGCTGGAGGCTGGAGAAGCATTTCTCACCTTCCCAAGACTTCTCCCCAACATCAGTAGTCCCAGTGGGAAGGGTCCCTCTCCACCTCCATCCTCCCTGAGGTCAGGCCAGTCCATGAGGAAATGTGGTGCCCAGTAGTCTGCCCTCCATCACTGAATTGTCAGGTAAGATTTCTCACATAGTGCAGCTCTGCCCTCCTGAAATCCAGACATTTGAAAGGCCCCAAAACAGCCATGAATTGTCATGAAAAGCCTTCAGAGAGATGCTGTATACTGACCTGATGTCATGGATAATGTATATTTCATTTTATGTTTGCTACACCTCAGGTATCCACAGAAAACCCCTGGGCTTTGTCCTCATGGTTACCAACATGTCCACTGAATCCTTCAATAAAGTAGAGTACAGTGGTGCCAACTGGAAATATTATACCTAAACTTTAGGAGACTAGGCCATTATCATGCTCTGATTTCAATGACTTCCTCACTCTCCTCACAGGAAAAACAATTTCTTCTGAGCTGAAACCTGGCTCAGAGGATCTCTCACAGAGTCTGAGTTTGATAATATTCACTGCAGATATTTTTGACTTAGAGAAATACAATATGAAATGGAGCTTGGCAGGTTTGGATTTCTTGGGGAATGCTTTCATACACTCACAACTCTTTTGTCTTAGAAAATTAGTTCTTTTGAAGAATTGGATCATGGATGTACATCTTCTTTTATTAGAGAAAGAAATAAAGACATTATTGAGAAAACAACGATACTATTGTATTTTATATATTTTAGTAATTTATATTTTATATATGACATTTTATTATCTATTGTTACACTATGTTATATACAATATATGTGTGTTATAGTTTATTATATATTATATTTTAAATACTATATTAAAGTTAGTTTTCTTTTGCTTTAGTGTCATGGTTTGGGAACCCTCCACCTCTGGATTTTCACCATCAATCTACCTTATAACCTAATACATGCTTTGCTCTTATTCCTCTTTGATCCCATCTCACAGTTTTCATCTTATCATCATCTTACCGTCTTATCACTTGCCCAGAATTCAATTCCCGGTCAGGGAACCAAAAATGTCAAGGTTTGACGCTGGCACAATGCCAACACCCCCATGAAAATGCACCTTCCCCAAATAAATGCTGTGAGATGTGATCAGGAACACAGCAGAGCAGGCCCAAGCTTAGAAATAAAGGAGAAAGAACTTTATTAAGCTACTTCTATGATAAAAGACACACACTAAGTCCGGAAAACCTTCCAAAACATTCCTCCTCCCCCCACCCAAACTCCAACAAACCACAGTGAGACACAACTTGGACCCTCAATCAAGTCATCACCCTTCAGATAATCAATACTCAGTCTCTCAAGGGAGAGAGGAGTCTCTCTTGCACCATAGACTCCCAGGAAACACAGTTGTCACCTCCTGTGTTTCCATGTCACACATGGCACTGCCCGGAGAAAATCTGCCAGTGTGATACTCTCCTTTCCATGTCACAGTGCTCTCACCACCGTGCATGGACAGACTGCTCATAGGGCTCCTTTAAGGATGCTTTGCCACAGACCCAAAGATACAACAGTTCAGTTTCTCATTTTGGGACCACAGTCCCCCCCATTTTCTCCCCCTGGGGCCGAGGGTCTCATGAACAGAGATCTTCTTCTTCCTGAAGACAGAGGACATCACCACACCCTCCTCAGCTTTCCTCTGTTCACTCCATTGCATCCCCCTAAAAATGCAGTCTCTGTTGCAGGAGAAATTGGTTCAGTCTATGGCTAACAAGAAAAGTCTAGCCACAAGCCACTCCATCATCTCCTCCCACCTAGAATTCCTTCTTCTAACATCTCAGGTCCCAGACTGTCTCTCTTCTCTTTCAAATTGAGGAGGAGTAATATTTCACAAAGCTTTCATTTCCCAGTAAAGGGTTAAAAGTCTCAGACTCCCCGGACAGCTGAACTCTCTGCCCAGAACTCCAACTCCCACAATGGGCACCTTCCTCTCCCCCCTTCTCCTTCTCCTCTGCCAGCAAATTCCAGGTGCCGTCAGGCTCTCTGTCTCTTTCCCTCTGGGTGGTGGGGGGCGAAAAAGACATCCCAGATTTTCTCCACCCTTCTGTCTACAGGGGCCAGCCCAGTTCCAGTCCCTTCACACCCTGGGCCTACCTCTCCCGGGCCGCATGGCTTCCCCTCCCTCACCCAGCCCGTGGCTGGGCAGGGGAGAGTCTGCATTGCACTCTGACCAGAACCAAAGAGACAGTTCCCCTGGGACTTCTCCGCTTTTAACCCCCTGTGCTGTCAGAGGCGTGTCCATGCCTTCAGTGGTCACTCCAGGTGCCAATATCCAACCCCGACCACTGATTGGTTTGACCCCAGCTTCCTGAGAAACTTCACTTCTGTGTCAAACCACAACACTTAGGAAACATATTTTTTCTGGAAAACAAAAGCTGGGTTTGCATTTTGCTGCATTTAAGTTGTGAAAAGTACTATTTCTGATGACTCTGGACTGCCATAAACCATATTGCTCATATAAATAATTTGTCTCAAAAGCTGAATTTTCTTTCATAAACATAATGCTTTAAAAATGCATATTTTAAATTCTTGTCTGTAGAAAGGTCAGTCATACAGTGATGTGATTATACTTTTAGAGATTTTGCTTAGTACGATATCTGATGAAAGACTTTCAGTTTAACCTATTGAATGATTTTGGGGCCTAAAGAACTGTGGTGACACTACTTCCTTTAGGTGCTGCCATCTTCAGACTCTTCCATAACCCATCTCAGTTGTTTCATCTCCTTATAACAGTTGTTTATAAGAAATATGCTGGCTTTCCTTCACATTTTGTTGGCATTTAAAATATATATTGAGCTTTAAGAGGTTCTTGCTTCTGCTTATCACAGAACCACAAATCACAGAATGGTTGGTGTTGCAAGGGACCTCCGAGTGTCCTCTAGTCCACCTCCTTCCTCCTGCACTAAAGCAGGTTCCCCTGGAGCAGGCTGCACAGGATCACATACAGGCAGGTTTCAAATATCTCCATGTTTTAGCCAGCTTTGCTCATAACTCATCCCCTTCTCTGTCTCCTCTGCTAAATGTGATGGCCACGTCACTTTTGGTAGAGACAGCACAAAACTGCAAGGAGAACAGGGGTATAAAGAAAAGAAATGGGCTTTCAAGAAAGCCTTCCACTTCTTCTCCAGGTAATTACACTCCCTGTTGCTTGTAGGTTTTGCAGCTTGACATTTTAATATGTCTCTGTTCACATTCTGTTTGTTCACTGTTCGAGGTTTACAAGAGGTCATGCCACTAGAGCAAATGTTATCTGACACTGAGTATCCCCTCTTCTAGCCTTTTCTACAAATGATATTGTTGCAGTCACTAATCAAAAAGACCTTCTCCTTTTTCCTCTTTACCAAAGAGGTTTTTTCATAGGTGTAGTCATCACAGGAACTGCAGTGCTCTCTGCTGAAAGTCTCCAAAATTATGTAAAAACTTTTTGCTTACAAGAAGAATCAGTAGTGCCTTTAACAGCTAAATAAATGGACTGTAAAGTCCAAATTGTCTTGACAATATACACTGATTTGTAGTAGCTGAGCATTTCTCTCTTCAGCAGCTTAGCACAAGGGTACCAGGCAGCCTCACTGCTCCAGAGAAAGGGGTAATGGATTTCCAGCAATGGGAAATGGATCATTGCTGCATCCCCCTGTGCCCCTAAAGCAGCTCCCCATGGCTTCAGTGGCTGTGAAAATGGCCTCTCAAGTGACATTGTCTGCTTTCTAATAGCTGCAGTGATAGGACAGTAATGGTCAGAGATCCCTGAGAGGGGCTGTGGAGTACTTCAAGGGGGTACATTAAAGCCAAACAAGAGGACTACCACTTGCAGTTGACTTACACCTGACTTGTGGGCTTTTGCACCTTCCTGGAAACCATGGACACGCCTGTGATGAATAACATCACAGGCTGAAAAACACTGGCCCACAGCTAGCTGGCAGAGCTCCTCACTTCCCCACCTCTGTCACCACTTTTTTAATGTTTCTAGCATTCTGGTCTGTTAGTAACATATTTCTTCCTTTGTGCATGGGTAAAAAGTGAAGCCTGGGAATAGGGAAAATGAAATCCACCAAACTGTTTTGGACTCTGTCAAATGGAAAGAAATAAGCTAGACACTTTCCAAGGGCCAGAAGTACTGCCCAACTGCTCCTCTTTGCAGGATGATGTGCCACTGACTGGCAAGTTTAAGGAACCTCTTGCTCTGGTTTATTCTGAATTTATGAGTCCTGAAGCATCACTGAATGACCAGTGATTTCAGTGTGTCTCCAGAGTTGGTCTGCTCAAACCCTTGAGCACCTGGAGGAGTAAACACTAGTGACTCCTGCCCAACTCTGCACACAGCAGTCTTCTGTAGGGCAGCTTCTACTCATGCTCATGGGGGTTGCACATTCTGTGGGAAAGGCAGGAAGGGGGATATTGTGTGGGAGGGAAAGGCACTTTTCCACTGAGGCTGTCCAAGGGAAAAGAGCATCAGCCCGCTGATCCCTGCCCCAGTGCTTGACCATTCCCATGTGAGGAAGCTGTGGCCCTTCAGATTTTGGGAAAACTTTCCTTCCTGTGGCCCTTTTTTGTTCCCCTCTTGGTTTCCGACATCCTACATGGGTGCTGAAAGAACAGGGACACTGTGCAAAACTTTATGACTACACTTGTAGCCATTTCCTTCAAATACTCTAAGCACTAAACTGAATATTGCTGCTAGAGATAGGGGATGAGTGGTAGTGCTGAAAGTATGGCTGCCATCTGAATTTGGCCCGGAGACTTCCAGGAAATTTTTTTCTGCCTACTCCCGGCTACATATAGCACAAGCCAGTCATTTGTGACTGTAGCTTGTAAATACTCTTAACTTCTGGCATACACAATGGGAAATAAAATACATCTTATCTAAAGGCCAAGCGATTATTTATTACAGTCATTATTCATTTCCATTGTCGTTACTAATGAGGCTTTAACATTTGCTGGGCCATTAGCCCAGCTAAGGGTCCCAGATTTCCTTAGCATAGCTCTCATCTCTTTTATCTGATATGTGGTTCCTGGCTGGTACATACACAAAGGGGAACAGGGTATCAGAAAAAGAAATTCACACTTATTATTATGTCCCACAGTTCTTTATAATGCTATAGTTAACATTTTTTTCTGCTTCCTTCATTGAATTCCTTGTAGCCAGGTAAGGATCATTTTGAAATGGAATATTTTTAGTAAGTTGTTTTGTGGCATGTCTTCTGACTCTTCAGATAGCATTGCCAAATTAAAAACAATTGCTCCCGTGTTTGTGTTTAATAAATATTTCAGTGCTGCTCAATAAGGCTGACAGTACTGCATTAAGGACACTTGGAACCATGTCCCACTGACTCAAGGCTTTGTTTCTTCCCTTCAGAGGGTGGCGTGTGAGACTGAATCACACCACTCATGCTGTGTGTAAAAAGGGCTGAGCAGGGAGACTGTCAGCATGACAGGCATATCCCTTGTATATCTGATGGAGTGAAAAAGTGAGCAATAATTAATCATCTTCATTCACTGCCTCCAAAACCACCCAGTTGCATCCTGCCTATGAAAGGACAATTGCTGTGAGCTTAGCTTCTCTTCCCCTCTCTGAAAGCTCAAAAGATAAAGGAAATGCCTTTTGCCATGAATGTAATGGGAAATGGACACCAGCCACAAACTGGTATATGTTTTCCAGTGGCTGGACTGGTTTTAGCAGCTCCTGCCTACTTTATTCCTAGCCAGGGGCTCATGAGAGCTCATTGCCTCCTGAATCTGCTGCTTTGTCTGCCTGTGGGACTGTGTGTGAAAAAGGCACAGAGGTGGATCTGGCTAAAAATATCAAACCAAAAAAGCAGTGGACTATTTTCCTTCTCTGTAGGCTTGCAAATAATCACTCCAGAAGAAATGTAGGAGAGCAGCAGGGTTGGGTGGTGTGGTTGGGTTGAACCTGAAATGCTTGTAGGTTGTTGCAGCCATGCATGAGGGCATGATTCCTTCATTCCCTGGTTGTAAAGAACCATTTCTAGCTGACACCCAGACATCTGGATCTGATCATATCTTTAACTCACTTTGTACAGCAGAAGGGTGCTGGGAGGAGTGTGAAATAGTGGGGCCCAGGCCTTCATTTCCAACCATAGTGCACAGTTAGGTCCTATTAAATTCAGGGATGGCAACCAAGTTAGAATCAAGTCATGGCCAGAACATGAGTGGGACCAGACAGCAATGGGCCTGACAACAAGCCTGAAGACGATATAATGAAACATCGAAGGGTTGTCAAGCCCAAGTGCAGACTTGACTGCAATCTCCTATCTGTGGCATCCAGGCCAGTCGTTATTTCTGCATGCCTTTGAGATATCTCTTCAGCTGTACCCCTGAAGCATCTATACATCTAGAAAAGAGCCTGGAAAAATCTTTGCTGGAGTACCTTGCTGAACCCAGAAAACAGGACTCTCACTGAGGCGCTTGATACTTTGTGTATCTCTCAGCTGTGCATTGGGAAGCCTCTCACGGTTGTCATTCCAGGTAGAAGGGAGAAGAAGAACCTGCTTTGACAAGGAGTGCTGGCACAGCTGCACTGAGCTGAACAACCATCATACACTCAGCCCTCAGTGCTGCTTGACAGTGGGCATGCTCAGAAACCATTCTGCCAATATCAGTGCTTCCCAAGTGCTGCTGTTGTGCACAGAGGCACAGAGCATGGAGGCAGGAGCCTCATTCTTATGCCATCATGCCCCTGTGAAAACCAAAGAACCATTTATAACTGTTTCCAGAGGGAATAGAATTAGAGACACGCAATCACAAGAAAGAAACTGACTTATAGACTATCAAATCCAGTCATCTCCAATCATAAGCAACTATGTCCCTTAAGTGATGTCAGACTCCACCCTGAAATCAGACATGTTTCTTTGCCATCTGTTCCACAATTCAGAACCAGTTTAATTAGAAGAGAAAGTCTCTTGCTACTCAATGATCATTTTGTATCTTTACTAAATCATTTTTCCAATTCTCCCCACAGACTGGAAGTTCAGGTGTCTTGTTGCTGACATTTCCACTCAAAACTTATTTGCGGTGCAATAATGCAGGCACGGTTTCTCATCAGCACTTGCAGAAATGGAAGTTTGATTAATCCTTACTTGAAAGGCGGGTCCTGAGGTCTTAAGTCCACAATTTGGCATGTACTGGGGTGAAAGCTTGTTTACCAGCTCTCTGAAATGCCTCTTCACACTGATATTTGCTTAGTGTCTTTGTCACTCTGACTCTGATATTTTTCCCCTTTCCAATGAAACATTTATGTGCTTTGCTGCTATCAAAGAAAATTCTTTATTTTCAGCATGCTGTCAGGAGAAATTCCTTTGAAAAAATCCTACTTAGGCAAGTCTTTCAAATGAAAGAAAAAATGCATAGCATCACTTCTTCTTCTGAATTTTATAAAAAAGGAAGACTTTTAAAGTAATTTTGCCCATCTCTCTGCTCTCTATTAGTATTATCTCCAAGGTCAATTTAATACTTTTTCATGGTGATCTTTACAATTGGATTCTTCTGGGGGGAAATTACTCCATAGGCTGTGGTGGGCTGTTCTCTCTCTGCACAGGGTGGTTGACAGTTACGATGTCTCCTGCCTAGGTAATAGCCATTGCATACTTTATACCTCTTTAGTTTTTGTCATCTAGCAGCTGCCTATTTAACTTTACTAACCTTCCCACAGGACTCAGTGCGTGCTGTGAATAGGCTGCCGTAACCATATGCAAGATTGGAAAGTAACAGAATTGGCCTGGTTTCATTGGATTTCTCACTGCTCTTCTTTGAACTTCCAACTACTTATCAAAATCTATTATTTTCAGAGAAGAAGTGATCTTAGCTAAAGAGTGACTGCATTAAGAACATCACTCTGCTGGAGCAATTACACATGGTAATTTTCTGTGTGGAGAGGTTGTATGAGAGAGAGCAGATCCATTACCATGAAAGAGAAAATATCCTGTCTTACTACATAATGTCCTCACTGAAGAAGACCAAAATGGTATTAATCTTTATTTGTCTTTACATTTCATTGTCAGTTAATAAGCCCTGCTTGGTGTCTTGGTACTGCTGCCATTTCACAGACTGCTCCTTTTGGTGGGATGTTTTTATTATGCCTAACTGAACCTCCTTACATAATTGCATTCTGCCTGTGACTCAGTTCCACTTGATTAGTGAAGAAGGAGGACTGGAAGGACCGTGTGGGTCACTCAGTGCTATCCTTAGCAGTTTCAGGTGATTGTGCTGTAGATACAAATGCAGCGTACTGAATGGTCCCAGAACTTGTGCCTTTCCATACATGTCTTCCAAATATCCTCAACCTACCTGGCAAAGAAATGTTTAACCCCAAAGACCCATGGCTGTCAGTGTGACTGAGGCCTGGCTATAAAAAAACCATGATGTTGGACACTATGACAGAAGCAATGCTGGACAACAACTCCAAAACACTAAATTTAGAAGTTCCTGGGGGTTCATGAACTGAATTCTTCAAACAAAGGGCAGCACAAGATGCTCATGGTGAAATGAGGGAGGCAACAGTTTTCAATGATTGCTGATCATTCCAGCCTGTTCATCCTTCATGACTGAAGGATTGAGGGAACATTAGGTATAGGAAGAAAAAAGCCCAATATGATTAACTCTTCCCAAAACACTCAAGGATTCTCGTGGCTCACCAGAGGTCCTCAGGGATGCAGAGTCCTATGGCATCAACAACCCCAGGCTCACTGTAGCTTGCAAAAATCTTTTCTGGTACTCATGCTGTGGCCTTGCTGCTTTCTCTAGCAAATAAGGAAATCTAGCCACAGGAAAAAAATGGTATTGCTATGAAATAATTACTCACAGTCATGCTTAAAAAATGCTCTTGACTTGCTGTGATATAAAAGGCAAAATATGAATGTGTTTCAGACAATGAGCCTTCCCTGTGGAGAAGAGTCTAGGATGCAGAACAAGGTTAACAAAGGTAAAATTAGATTTTGACTTTGGTCTGTGAGCTCCCCCAGGTTTTTAGCTTGGCTAGTGAAAAGACCAACCACAAAACGTTGTCACTGCTTTGGATCTGGGCTGGTTATTTACAAAGGATGTACAAAGCCCCATTGGTCTGAATGTTGCTGGTGTGGGTGAAGGTGAGAAGAGTGTTTCTTAGCTGACAGCTCATGGCTTTTATCCCTTTCTTGTCCCAAAAACTTCTGGTCATGGTAACTCTGTAAACCCTTCTCTGATAGGTTTTTGCCTTTCTCTGGCTTCTTCAGTGACATTTCTCACCCTTCTCTGTCTTCTTCTGAGCCAGTAGGATAAGGTTTGCGTAGAGGTGATGGGCAGCGTCGCCTCTGCCTACACAGGGTGATCATGGACCAGGCTGAAACCATGGTATTTATCTGCTCAGCTTTCTCCTGCCTCCTTCATCTGCTTTCTCTGCCTTGGTGCTGTAACAGGCTCCTGAACCTTGTCCTTTTGCTCTCTGTTTGCATTTGACCATATGGAGACCCTCCTGCTCACACCACCAGGTCCTGGCTTTGCCTTGCTGGGTGTATCAAGCAGCTTTTCAGCTATTTCAGCTCATGCAGGAACATTTCAGCCTCTGCAGAACACTCAAAGCATAGCTCTTGCATCCACCAGCTTACCCAGTTGCTGGTAAAACAATAGCTTTGTTTTGTGGTTCGTTTTTACTGCCCTCCTGATAACAAAAGTTGTTGTGGTTTAAGGCCCAGCCAAAAACTATCACTCCCCACCCCTCAGTGGGATGGGGAGAAAATGGTAAAACCCATGAGTTAGGAACAGTTTACTAATGGAAATAAAGTAAAATGTAACAACAACAACAACAACAACAACAACAACAACAATAATAATAATAATAATAATAATAATAAAAATAATATTAGTAGTAAAGAAAAGGCAAGTGAGAGATAGGAATAAAACCCAAGAAAACCAAGTGATGAACAATTACTCACCCCTGCTGAGAGATATCCAGCCTGTCCCCCAGCAGTGATCAGTCCCTCCCAGCCAAGTCCTTCCAGTTTATACACTGGACATGACGTTCTGTGGTGTGGAACATCCCTTTGGCCAGTTCAGGCCAGCTGTCCTGGCCATGCTCCCTCCTGGCTTCTTGTGCCCCTCCTCACTGGCAGAGCACAAGACACTGAGAAGTCCTTGACTCAGGGTAAGCACTGCTGAGGCACAACTAAAACATCAGTGTGATACCTACATTGTTCTCATACTAAATCCAAAACACAGCACTGAACCACATACTAGGAAGAAAATTAGCTCTATCCCAGCAAAAATCAGGAAAAATGTAAAACTTAGTTGTGTGTGTTTCATTAAACCTTGAAGGATGCCACAAGATGATGGCTCCCCACACACCAGACTGCTTGCAGTGGATTTTTCAGCTTCTGCAGTTTCTTTAAGAAACACTCCATATTGTCAGCTAGCACTTTAATGCTTTGTACTGTAACATCCCCCATTGCCAGTGAAAGCCTCTTTTCTGAAAAAAAATCACTTTGTTAATATCTTTCTGACTTACTGAGAACATAAAGTAACTTGTGTCATGATCTTGTCCTGCACATCCCAAGCCTGACCTAAACATGGGAGCACAGTGTCTGGGAAAATGAAGAAAAAACCTAGTAACACTAAGTAATCAGTCTCTTTCTTTCCTCCAGCTAAGTGCTCTGACTCTCAGAGGAAGGTCATCAGGATGTGTTCCTTTTCTTAGTTCTGGAGATTCTGTTCCACCTTATTGCAAAGCCAGGCAGCAAGAGAGGGAACAAAATTGAGTTTTTGACTGAGCTCAAGAAATTTGGGAGGACAGGAAAGAGAACCTTGGAAAACAGAGATAGCCTGTTATTACCAGAAACTTTGTGAACATCTAGCAACCTTCAGAAAAACAGACTTTCCAAACTGAAAACCAAATCCTGAGGCATTTGGGGCCAGCTGATGATGCTTTTTTTTAGTCCCACTCCATGAAGATGAAAACAATTACAGATTTGAAATACTTAGTTTACTTACTATTACTTTTTAATGATAATGTTTGTAAACTTGTTTGGTTTAAAATGTTATTTCATCTGCTTGATTACATTGTCCTAAGCCTGTGATATCCTAAGGTTTAGCAACCACACCATGTTGTTACACTTTTATATCCATAATGAATTTTTGCATGCTAATAAAATACCAGTGCTTCAGCTTCTAGAAACCTCGGAGGCAAATATTTTATTACATCATGAAATTAATTTTTATTGCCCTTCTGTTCTGTGAAGCAGAAACACAGAGCAATATGAAAAGAAAATCAACCAAAGTGTCCTTTTCAGCAGCTTTGCAGCCAGAATTTCTTTGTTAATCTCCAAGGTAATATGCTCTTCAGATTGACGACCAAAGCTGAGGGGGTAATGACACATTGTACAGACTGAGTCTACAAAAAAACTCTCCCTGGTAAGGAAGCACTAACTGTTATGGGACCTCACAGACCACGTTGCTGACTTGTTCAGAATTACAATGGTGTTGCTACCTCACAAGCTAGTGGGAGACGTAGATATTAGTGCCTGATTTTGTGCCTGGTCACAGTGAGAGCTGACTAGATACTGCATTACTTGTTGTTACAGTGGAGTTGGAGCCCTGCTGCAAAATCTGCTGCAGTTTTGGGATCGGACTGCAGCAGTGTAAATACTGAATTATTTCATTTCAAAGAACTGCTTGTGGTTTATCCTCCCTGTTTGCAGGAAGACAGGATGTGTCAGACAGAGAAAAGCATTCACAGACACTGGGATAGTGTTGGCATTGCATAGACAGTGGTCAGGGGATGTTGTAGCTCTTGGGGACACCCAAGAGCTGCAGCCAGGATGTGGCATGGACAGTCAGCTCAAACAACCAGCTGAATGCTTCCAGGAGGTGATGTCCCACGGCTGGGGCAGACTGGAAGCTGCCTCATTCCCAGATGTGAGTGTCTGCTGCCAGATGAACTGGCCATTTAGGTAGATATGTGCCCCTGTTTATGTATCTATTTGCTGTGGCTCCACAGGCAAAAGGGAGCGTGTGTATGCAGCATATGAACAATTAAATGTCTTCAGATGCTAATGGGAGCTCTGTGCATCCTGTGCTGTAAACACGGCAATTTGTGTGTGCTCATGCATGTCCTGTCAATGTTTGTTTAATGCTTCACTTGTGCTCACTTTTTCACTTTTAGTTTGTATTTTAATGTGCAGGCACTTGCTGAAGTGTATCCACTTAGTGAACATCTGGCCTTGCCAGGTTTTTGAACTGAACACACATTCTAATAACATCTGATTTCTCAGTCAGCACCAAGAAAATGCATAGATCCAATAACTTTTCCTTTCCTCCTGTGCAATGCTGGCAGGTGCTCCTTCCCTAGCAGAACCTGTTTTGTGTGTCCCACCTGGGGCTGGGGGTTGCAGCAGACAGTCCCAGCCAGCACCTTGCTCTACAGAAGCTCTGTTCTGCTTCATAAACCCTGCAGGAGCCCTGAAGCTCACTTGTGGCCTTTGGACATTATGAGCTTCTAAGGTCAATTAACTGAGCATGGGAAGCCTGACTCTTCTTCGATAGAAGGTACTTTTATTTGCTCAGTGAACCTTCAAAGGCTGACCTCAAATTAAGGATTTAGTTAAGGATTTAAATTAAGCAAAGATCTAATCAGCACAATTATGTGTTATCAGACAAGTAACAGGGTTGACACAGTTTGCTTTGTTGGGTTAGTATTTGAACAGGTTAATGTGGACTAAAGTGACATTAATGAACAAACACAGGATCCAGTGAAAGTCAATCAGGGAGCCTTCATTAGACAATTAAGATCTCCCTCTCTTTGCTCGGTGTGATGCACCACAACCTGGCCTTCAACTCTTTCTTTACAGATTCCTAAAGGATAAAATAACTGAAACTTTCACAGCCTTGTGCTCACCATCATGAGCTTATGTGCCAGAGATGACCTTGATACACTGTCTTCACACATGGGAGAGCACGTAAGCGATAGAAGAGCAAACTTTTGCACCCTGAGCCAGTGCTCTCAACAGCAACTCCCAGCTACCCAGAATGGTTCAGCATACCCATTTCCAAGACTGTTTTAGTTTTTTTCTGAGCTAGTGGTTTCCTCTTAAAGAATTCTGGAGGAGGATTTGCTGCTTCTCACTCCAGCATCACTGCCCAGATGGGGGGACCAGGCCATGGATGCTCAACACACAAATGGGCATGTATGGACTTTGAGCTCCAACACCCGCTCAGCCCCGTTTCAAACCCTTCTTCCTGGGAATGCTCATGGGTGCAGTCTGGACACACTGCCTTTACTCCAGGATTTGCTCTGATAAAAGCCTTTCATATGAATATGCAAGGCAGCAAGTAGCAAGAGAGGTTACTGGCCAAATTCATTAACATCTGTGAGTGACTGTGTCTGGGAACATTCTGGCAGAGCTCATCCAGCTCTCCAACTCATTAATCCTTCAAGTACAGCCATTAGATGTGGTGTTAGGGAGGTACTGATGATTTGTTTTATCACTGTTTAACAGTTAGGTGAGCTTTGGCAATGTTACACTGATCCAAAGACTCATCATGCAGTTTAAGGGCCACAGCTGAAGGTCTTCAGCTGGCAACATGCTCTGGCTACCCCCCTGAGGCAGAGAAGACATGTAGCTTTCCCTGCTGCTAGAGATGTCCTCTTTCCTCTTCTCCTGTCTTGCTGGAGAGGAAGCCCCTGTCCTGTACCTGCAGTTAGCTGAGAAGATTCTGGACCAAAACAAGCATTATCAGCTGCATTGTCACTACCTGAAGTGTAGCTTAAGGAAAAGATGAAGGAATGAAAAACCTGATCACCTGCGACCCAGTATGGCTACCATGGAAGGATGATAAAGGGGTTTTTAAAGACATGGTGAGAACAGTCCTTGGAGGACTCTGGAGGGGACTGAGCTCTGGGAAATTGATAGGCTCTGGGAACAGGAGTCAGTTGCCTTGATAAGATACATTAATTGGTTTTACAGAACATGAAATGGGTTAATTTGGTTAATTGGTTTTTCCAGGACGTGAGAGATTTTGAATGTAAGACAGATATTTGCGGTTCACCTGTATTGAAGGCCTTTTCAGCATCAGCAAGGTAGATGAGGAAGATACTTTTGATGCACATGCAAGATCGGGAAGTTTAATGAGGATCTGCAGGAGGAACACATGCATATGTAAATAGGAGAGCAGAGCAAACAGACCTCTGGGTACTAGAGGTCTGTGCAACTCTTGATAATTTTATCTTTACATTTTCATAAGTAGGTCATAGAAAGTTGCTGATGGGATCAGCTTCCATCTTGGTATAACTCAATATAATTGATTCTAATGGGTTTGTTAGGTCAAAAAAGGTGACTTCCTTTAGGACTTCACCCTAAAAACACTGTTTCCAAAACCCTGGATAAATGAAAAATACATACTGAAGTGATTCCTAATACTCAGGATTTTAATGAGACTGCTCAATCATTTTAAAAGGATGATGATGAATATGTGCTCCAATTCCCTCTACTTCTTTTCCCTAGTATAGGAAAGTAAGGGTTCATAGCATTGTAGCTATGAAGTACCAGAAGAGAAGCATAGGAAAGCTAGAAGTTTCTAGAATATGCATTTCTTCACTATGTAGTTATAAAGTCAGATGGTCTGCAAGGGGAATATATCTCCTGACAGCTCAGGCTTGTGCAGCCCCACTTCAAGCATGCAAAATCATGTAAAGACTTTCCTTAGCCCAAAGTGCAGGACTGACAGGTGAGAGGACACCAATCCTCTCCAGGTGCAGTGTATCAGCACTGGGCTATCGCCTGTCAAGGGCTTCTGTGGAAATGAGACATGGATAAGACCAACTTCTGCAGTTCCTTGCACTGTCACTGTCCTGCTTTTAACTCTCCCAAGGCCAGTTTGGAGCATTTGGATGTGTGTGAGATAAAGGGTAATCTTTCCTTCCTTTTCAGTCAGATGGTCTGTGAAGGGAAGGATAGGGCAAACTACCATGGAGAACAATTTAAGAAGAGGTGTCACCCCCGAGAAACCAGGATCTCTGCCAAGGAAGAGGGATGCTGATAGGGTTGTAGGACTAATGGGAATAAGGGCAAGGTTTCTGTAATAACTATTATTATTATTGAAGGGAAGATGAGTTCATGCCTCAAGGAAAGACATCTCTGATGCAAGCCCAGATAATCAGGATCATAGTCTTGAGGAGTTCTTCACCCTGTATTGCCTTAAAGAGAAAAGTTGAAGGCCAACCTGGCAAGAGAAGAGCATCCTACAAGCACGAAGTGCTACCTCAGCATGACCAACCCCAGAGGTTTAATCAGTGTCACACAGCAGTCCTCTCAAAGTATCAAGGGATTACTTTAAAAGCCATGAGGTATTTTCAAAGGAGGTTATGACTTTTATTATAGACTACCTCTCTGTCCATTAGGCTGATCCACAGGTGTTTCAAGAGAGAAGTGAATCTAAAAATAGTACCTGGTTCACAGGCTGCACAGAAATGCAGCTCTGCCTGTGCTCCCTTTGGAACTAGCAGTCCTTTCCCAGCGCTCTCACATTGTGCTCAACACCTCTCTGGAAGCAGCAGTGCTGCCCATCTCCTCAGTTTTCTCAAGAATATGAATTACTCCTCACTGCATTATGGAGAGCCCTTTCACAATAACGCCCTCCAAGGTCAGAGCAGCCTTGCAGAAGTTCCTGTGTGGTTTCAGCCTGTCTCTGATGGCCCTCTCCATGCCTGGCCAGAAATACACAGGTGGACCACAGCCTATCCTCCCATCGCTGCCTCGCTGCTGAGCTCTCTCTGTGTACGTGCTTGCTGCTCTTACTGTTCTCATGGGCTGCTGACACCAGCTTTCCCACCACCCCTTTTCCTTTACCTAATCCAACATGCAGAGATTTTCCCTCTAATTCTGCTCTGTGAGGCAGCATGAAGAATGGTGTTGATGCTTTTCCTGTTATAGAAGTCCTTAGGGGAAT